>NC_135485.1:76432320-76769820 GCF_052094955.1 Ictidomys tridecemlineatus | reverse complement strand
GTTAATTTTAATTTTTATTACATATCATTGCACTAATGAAATTTTGATGATATATCCAGACTCATAGCAGCTAAAGGAGAAACAGAGGAGAAACAGAATAAATTAGCTAAAAATATTTTCATGGATTACTTCTTATTCACTTGCTTAAATTGCTCTTTTTTTCCTGCTTTATCTCTCTACTTTCTCAATGCAATAACCAACTGAGCTTCTGAGTAGAACCCTTCATTCAAGAATTTACCTTTTCTCCCTTTAAGCCCTTAATTAGGCATAGAGAACACAGTGTGATTTATGCCTAGTGTTTAACAAGACTCACACTTAATCCATTATACAAAGAAGGATACACATATTCCCTAACAGCACCACTCATTAGTTTATACAAAATGAAAAAGAAAAAAAAAACACTTAGGAAATGTAAATAAAGCTTTGCTTGATACTATCTTCTTATGCATATGTAATGTGATCAGAATTTCAACATTGCAGTGGAACAGCTTTTTGCTTATTTTCAAAACTACAAATTAGATTTCTCTAGGTAAACTCTAATTCAATCCCACATTTAGTGGATAAGAAAGAAAATTACATGCTGCTAAATTCATCTTTATGTGAAAAGAATGTTCTTAGTTCGTGAAAAAAGACTAGAATTCTGATTACCACCCCTGTCTCAAACACTATAATCCAGTGGAGTCTTAGGCATGTTACGGATATTCTGCTTCCAGCATGCTTACCAAAAGGGTACGTTTTGTGATTAAGGCAGCCCCAAAAAAATTTTCAGAGGAATTACAAACAAGTAATTTATTCCAGAAATTTTTCAAGTTGCTACAATTTTTATGTTGTACAGTAACTTTTTCATTCTACACATAGCCTTTAAAGCTCAAAAGAAGATATAATGCTATTCTGTAACATTTACAAGGACAGATTGAAATGATGGATAGATGAGGGCTTCTTTTGTAACTGAAGAATTCTTATTGCTTTCCTGTTAAGTTTTATTGCAGAGGACACAGCTGATCATCTTAGGCAACACACTTCCAGTAACCATGGGGTGATGTGATTGATTAACTAAATAGCAGGAATAACTAGAAGATCTCTTAGGAGCCCATTTTGGCCAAGGAAATGTCTTCCAATTGTCCACTGGCTTATGTGACAAGAGAAAAGCAAGTAGAGAGGGGGATGCAGGAATTTCTATCCCCTACCCCTCCAGTAGTTTCCACTTATCAGGGAGCAAAGGTAGCAGGACTATATTTTGGGAAAAAAAAAGCAACAATGACCTGCAGGGTCTGAAATCTGTCCAGGATTAGCCCCAGTGAAGCTACCGGTGGGGATGGAGTGCTCCATATTTATTTTTGTGTGTGATGATAGAAAGATCCAGAAAAAAGAGATTTTTGTTTACCCACTCCCCCTGACTTTCTACCACTCTATCACGTTTAGGCAAGGTATCCCCAAGGAAAAGAATCAAAGATAGTTATGACATTTCAATGTCGAAATAATGAATCATGCCTTTTAACAATACCTGGATTGAGTTGCTGATAAGAATTTTGATAAATGCACATTTTTTAGTAGAAAATTCTTTTCTCTGGGGATGCTCCCCTTTTTCAGACCAAGAGGTGATTAACACTGGAGGAAGATCCAAAATATCTTGATCACAACTTTCCTACCTAACCCATAATCATCCAGTTAATTTTCATTTAATAAGACTATCTGCCCACTTTACCTCCACCCTTTGCTATTCATGGGCTTATTGCTGAGTTCTCTATTCAGGCAAGGAGTTTTTCATGTTGGTAAGATTTCTAAAAAAAAGTTTAATTTTTTTTTTACTTGGGGTATAATTAAAATTAAATGCATAGGTCTCAAGTGTTCAGTTTGGTGACTTTGGATAATTTTATGTACCCTAATAACTATCAATCAAAACAAGGTGCAGAACATTTCCAGAACCTTTCCTTAGGTCATTTCCAGTCATTGCTTACCCCCTATAGAAACAAGCACTTCTAGACTTCCATCACCATAAATGAGCTTGACTGTTAGTAGATTATTAATTTTTTCCCATCAGTACTTTGCCTATTCATTTTTGTAATGATGTCTGGTACATTTAATGAAGTCCATTTCATATATATGTTTTCTTTTATGATTAAGGCTTTCAGGTAGTCTAATAAATCCTTAACTACCTAATATCAAGAAGACTTCTCCTATCTTTTTTTAGAAGCTTTATGTTCTAGGTTTTATATTTTTGTCTATGATTTAACTACAAGTAATTTTATATATAGAATAAGATAATGATCCAAATTTTTATGTAATTTATTATTATCATTTACTATCTGAAATGAATTGGAAATGTGCTCAAATATCAACTGACCACACATGTGTGACTCTGTTTCTCATCTTTTGATTTTATTCTACTTACCTCTTTGGCTAAATGTACAACAATAACAAACAGTCTTGATTACTGTAGATTTATAGCAATCCTGAAATCAGGTATGTTAATCCTGAAACTTTCTTGTTAGTTCTCAAGTCCATTATAGATTTGCTAGATACTTGCATTTCCATACAAAAAATCAGACATTTTTATAAGGATGACACTGAATAAGTAGACTAATTTAAATGAATGGTATATTGACAGTATTGAAAGTGTTCTATCCATAAAGTTGAATTTGTTTGGGGGTAACTTCTTTGACTTTTCTTAGTGTGTGTTTAAATTTTAATATAGAACTTTTAGACATATTTGCTATATTTACTCCCATATTGATATTTTATTTGCTGTTTGGAATATTATTTTGATTTAATTTTTGGATTTTGTCTAATAATGTATAGAAAAAATTGATTTTTAAGTATCAATCTTGTATACAGTAACTGACAAATTTACTTATAAGTATTACTATAAAATTTCTGTATTTATAATTTTATTGCTTATAAACAATGTTATATTTTCTGAGTTAATGCATTTTATTCCTTTTTCTTGCTTTGTTACATTGGCTGGAACATCTGAAATAATTCTGAATACAAGTGATAGAGGAAACACACTTAGCCAGTTTCCAAATCTTAAAGAGATACATATTTCTCTTATGTATCATGTTAGCTGTATGACTTTTGCAGATGCCATTTATCTGATTGAGGAATGTTCTCTTCTTTTCCTAGAAAGCTAACAGTTCTTCCCCCTCACCTCCCATAAGTAGGCTTTACATTTTATTAAAAGGTTTTCTGCATCTTTGAGAATATCATAATATTTTTCTCCATTTTCCGCTAACATAGTGTTTCACATTGAATTTAAAACTATTTCTACAATAAATCCCATGTGGTTGTTTTAAGTATGTTGTTATATGTTGCTGGATTCATTTTTCTAGTATTCTATTAATGAATTTTGTCTATATGCTCAGGATGAATATTGATATTTTTGCTGGAGTTGAACTAAGTGGTAGAGCACTTGCCTAGCACATGTGAGGCTGTGGGTTTGATCCTTAGCACCATATAAAATAAGTATTTTTTTAAAAAGGTATTGGGTTGGGGATATATCTCAGTTGGTAGAGTACTTGCCTTGCATGCACAAGGCCCAGGTTCAATCACCAGCACCAATAAATAAATAAATAAATAAAGTTATTGATTGTATCCATCTACAACTAAAAGAAAGTTTTTTAAAAATATTGATTTTGGAGGGGCTGGGGTTGTGGCTCAGTGGTAGACCGCTTGCCTAGTGTGTGCAAAGCCCTGGGTTCCATCCTCAGCACCACATAAAAAATAAATAAATAAAAACAAAAGTATCCTGTACAACTAAAATAAATAAATATTTTTAAAAATATTTATTTTTAATTATCTTTCAGTATCTTTGAGATATATATGTCATGCATCAGTAAATTCATAAAATGAGTTGGAAAGTTTGTTCCTCCTTTGTATTCCAAATGCTGAAAGAATTTTTGTTGAATTAGTATTATTTATTTTTTTGTGTCTCCCCCTTTGGTACTGGGAGTTGAACCCAGGGTTGCTTTATCATTATGCTACATCCCCAGTTATTTTATTTTTCATTTTCAGACAGGGTCTTGCTAAATTGCTGAGGCTGGTCTCAAACTTTTGATCCTCCTGCCTCAGCATTCTGAGTTAGTAGGATTACAGGAATGTGCCACCACACCCTGCAATTAGTATTATTTCTTTAGAGTTCACTGTTGAAACTATATAGAAGTGTAATTGTAATTGTGTGTCTGTGTGTATGTGTGAAGGTTTTTTATAGCAAATTCAGTTTGTATTACATATGAAAGATTATTTATTCTGTCTCATTTCTCTGAATTCCACAATTTTCATCAGTGTTACTAGAATTTTTAAATTTGTGCTATTTGTATGCCACTAATTTAGAAACTGTATCTACATACTTTAATGTTTTTATTTTTGTGAATTTGTACATTTGTACAAAAATAATCTGATTTTACAAGCATTTCATCATCCCCCAATAGAATCCCCAGTCTGTTTGAAGCTTGTTTTAGTTAGCTTTTGCATGTCTGTGACAAAAAACACTGACAAGAACAACTTAGAGGAGAAAAAATTTGTTTGGGCTCACAGTTTCAGAAGTTCAGTCTATGGTGTGCTGACACCATAGCTCTGGGGCCAAGCTGAGCCAGTACATCATGGCAGAAGTTCTTGGCAGGGGAAAGCAGCTCAGGACCTGGCAATCAGGAAGCACAGAGAAGGCTGCATTCACCAAGGACAAAATATAAACTCCAAAGGCACACCCTAGTGACTTCTATTTCTTCCACGCACACCTTACCCTACCTGCCTATAGTTAGTGCTCAGTTAATTCACTGATTAGGTTAAGGTTCTCATAATCTGATCATTTCACCTCTGAACATTCTTGCACCGTCTCACACATGAGTTTTTTGGGGATACCTCATACCTAAATTATAACAGACCTCCCACCTCCAAGGGCGTGGAATTACACAATGTATAAGATTTATGTCAGGCTTCTTTAATGTAGCATATTCTATTTTACATGTGTCTGTTTCATTGCATGCATCAGTAATTTGTTCCTTTTTATTTCTAAGTAGTAACCAGTCTTATGAATATACAACATGTTATTTATTCATCAATGTGGAAGAACATTTAGAATATTTCCAGTTTGGGGCTATTATAAACAATGCTAAGAACACAGGTGTAAATCCTTGTTGTGGACATGTTGGAAGTACCCAGGTGCCATAAGGAACCAAACATGTGCTCAGAATTCAGTCAGCAAGGCAAACTTTACTTCTGCAGAAGGGTGTGCCACCCAAAATATCCAGCCAGCAAGCACACCTGGGCTGGTAGTCCACCTGCTTTTATTGCTAAGGTAGTACTGTTCTTTGCTCAGATAGGAGCAGTTTGGGTGTTACAATCTACATGATTAGCTGCTTTAAAATTGAGGAAGGCAGTCAGGCATGGTGACACATGCCTGTAATCCCAGCAGCTTGGGAAGCTGAGGCAGGAAGATGGCAAGTTCAAAGCCAGCCTCAGCAAAAATGAGGTGCTAAGTAACTCTGTTTCTAAATAAAATACAAAATAGAGTTGGGGATGTGGCTCAGTGTCCCTGTGTTCAATTCCCATAGTACCAAAAAAAAAAAAAGGTGGGGGAGAGCACAAGAAAGACCTGCAGCTATGATTGGATACCTGTTATGGAGTTTAAAAATGGCCACATTTTGACCACTTGGTTTCCTAACTTAAAAAGTCTCTATTATACATCATAAAATTTAAGTTAAATTAAACATGTCTGTGTGTTACATTTCAGGTTTGACTTTCTTTTTTTAATATTTATTTTTTAGTTTTTGGCGGACACAACATCTTTGTTTGCATGTGGGGCTGAGGATCGAACCTGGGCCGCACGCATGCCAGGCGAGTGCGCTACCACTTGAGCCACATCACCAGCCCCTCAGGTTTGACTTTCATAAAAAATAAAAAATTAATTTCGCCAGCACATTTTCATTTTTCTTGGTAAATAGTCTCAAGTAAAATTATCATACCTTATGTTAAATTTATATGTAGGTTTTCAAATTGATTCATTTTATTTTAGGCGTATGTTCCCAAATTTGCACCATATTTTTGGTGAAATTTGTATTGAAAACATTTACCTATTTTTTGTGTGTGTCATTTTTCTTCCTAATATTTATTTTTAAGAATTCTTGATATATTTTAAACAGAAGATTTTTATTAGATATAAAATTTATAGATAGTCCCCTCAGCCTATGGCTTTTTAAATTTTATTAATGGTATCTTTTTGAGACCAATATTGCAATTTTGATAAAACCTAATTATCAATTTTTCTTCTGTGACTTACACTGATAGTATCATATTTAAGAAAACTTTGCCTAAATTAAGGCCATATATTTACCTTATGCTTTCTTCTAGAAGCATTCTAGTTTCAGCTATTAAATTTATGTATATGATTAATTTTGAGTTATGGCATGAATTTTGTTGACAATGTGAGATAAAAATATCAGTTTTAACTTTTCTGATATATGAATATGCAGTTGTTTTCCAAAACCTTTGTTGTAGAGGTTATCCTTTCCCCTATTGAAACATCTTGGCACATATATGATTATATGACCTTTTCTGTACTATTAATTGATACATGTTGTTTGTCCTTATACCAATATTGTCCTGTTCTGACTACTGTAGCATATTCCAAATTTTGAAAACATCTAGAGTAAAATCTCCAACTTTCTTCTTCCTTTTCTTTCCTCCTCCTCCTCCTCCTTCTTTTTGTAATTGCTACAGCTATTCAGTTTTAATTGAATTTCATATAAAGGTTGAAATTAGCTTTGCCGCAGTCTGGCTGGGCACAAATCACCGAGCTGCCACAAAGCACTTGTATGTTCAAACAGGAAACTTTATTGCCTGAACTCCAACAGCACTCCACGCACACTCCCCAGGAACTCTCCCAAATGCCACCCACGCAGCCCCTCTCTAGCACACCACACCAACTGAAACTCTCTCCTCTGGAACTTCACCAACCAACATGAACTCCCCAGGAAATTCCACTAAAACTCCAAAGTAGCCGGCACCTGAGGCGGGCAGCAGGGGTCTATATACAATTGAATCAATCCAGCATTATCTTAATGGCTTGCCTCTCAACCATTACTTCTGGCAAAATGCCATTCCCACTCGGCCGTGACTCTCAACCAGCTTATCAATTTCTATCCCAAATAGGGGAGGATGAAGTTTCTAATTGTAGTATTGGACAACCTAAGGCAGGCACGGTCCCTAAGCCACATGCTTGTTGTTTAAACAGAGAGGGGGAGATGTTGAGAGCCACAGCCAAAGGGGCCCCAGCAAACTTCCAGCTGCCAGCAAGCTTCAGACTGCCAGCTGATGATTGGTTCACAGTGGCCCCAGCAACATCTAGCTGATTGGCTCCTCTGCGGTGATGTTCATTGGGCTGTTTCCCTGCCCTTCAGACTGCCAGCTGATGATCGGCTCACAGCGGCCCCAGCAACATCTAGCTGATTGGCTCCTCCACAGAGCTGCTCATTGGGGGACTTCTTTGGCTCCGCCCATGCGACCCAGCCAATCGGCCTCAAGAGCAGGAGGATTGTGGGAGGTTGGGAGGTTGGTGGGAGGAGAGGCTTGTGGAAGCCGATGGTGGCAGTTGGGCTCTGAGGGTTTTTTCTCTGAGGAGCTGTTTTGTTTGGCGTTTGTAGTTCTAAAAATAAAGTTAGTTTCTATTTGACAAGTGGCTCCTGATTTGTGCCAAGCCAGACTTCGGCATTTGGTGGCTCGCACAGGGAGCAACTGAGGGTAAGTAAACTGCTCGCCCCTGAGGGCAGGGCGAGAGGATGGATAGCCATTTTAAGTCTCCTCTTTTATTTTGCTTCATTTTTGTTTTAACTTTCCTGTCCCTGGAGATGAGTAAGAGGGAAGAAAAACCACTCACATCTGAGGAAAAACTATTTGCGTCTGAGGAACAGATAGGGAGAAAGGACGGATGCATATGTCAGGAGGATAGAAAGGCTGTTATAATGATTTTGTGTGGTTCCATTTTTATTGGATTCTGTCTCGGTTTGGTTTGGTGTTATCTTGCTGGGTTGTATTATAGTAGTAATACGGGATCAGCAATTAGTAAAAGACAAACCGAAAGAGTGTTAAGTAAATTGTTAGAGGAAAGAAGCTTCCCAGTAAAATCAAGAGCAGTCAGGGCATATGTTGATATAATACAAAAATATAGCCCATGGCTTTTTAAGGAGGAGTTGTTAGATATATCACAATGGAACCATCATGGTGAAGATTTAAAAAGAATAGAAAAGAACAGCCCAGGGACTCTGCCAGTTGGCACATTGACATTGTGGACGTACATATCTGGTTTGCTTAGTCCAAAGCCTTCAATTCAGACAAAGGTAGAGGAAGAAGAAGACATATTGATTCAAGTAGAAGAGGAAGTCTCTCAAGTTAGTCAGAAAGAGGAAAAGATTCAAGTAAAAGAGAAGGTCTTTCGAGATAGTGAGACAGAGGAAGGAAGTTTAGAGCAGAAAAATATATCAGGGGAAAAGTTAAAACAGGAGACTGCTAATAAGACCTTTTTATTAGAGAGCGTAAGTGTCCAACCAACAGCACCACCTCTACAGGAGACTGCTACTAACAGCATTCTATCACCAGAGGGCGTAAGTGTTCAACCAACAGCGCCACCTCTACAGGAGACTGCTACTAACAGCACTCTATCACCAGAGGGCATAAGTGTACAATCAACAGCACCACCTCCATATGCTAGGAGACTCTCAACCCCCGCAGTTGATAGTTGGGATCCTGAGACAGGATCTCAAGTATGCCCTGTATTTGAGGTAGAAGGGCAGCGAATTTACCAGGGTTTAAATTTCAAATCAGTGAAGGAGCTAAAAGAGGCTGTAACAACCTATGGTCCTCAAGCACCCTTCACTGTAAGCTTGGTCGAATCCATTACCAACTTAAGCATGACACCAGCAGATTGGGCTAGTATGTGTAAAGCTGTGCTAAATGGAGGACAATACCTGTTATGAAAGGTTGCCAATGAGGAATTTTGCAAGGAGACGGCTAGGCAAAATGCAGCAGCTGGTTATCCTCAGAGAAATCTAGATATGTTGTTAGGAAAGGGACCTTATGAGGATCGGCAGCAACAAAATGCATATGATCCTGGTGTATATTCACAAATTGCTGTAGATGCAGTTAAGGCATGGAAGACTTTACAAGGACATGGAGGTTTACAAGGTCAATTATCTAAGATAATACAAGGAGCTAATGAACCTTACGCTGAATTTGTAGATAGGCTTATTCAAACAGCTACCAGAGTTTTTGGGAATACAGAACAAGCAATGCCATTAATAAAACAACTGGCTTATGACCAAGCGAATCGTTGGTGTAGAGATATCATTAGACCATGGAAACAGGAAGATTTAAACACATATATTAAATTATGTAGAGACATTAATGAACAAGGGCAAATTGTGGCAGCTGCAGTAAAACAGGTTTTAGATGCCAGAGACATTAATGAACAAGGGCAAATTGTGGCAGCTGCAGTAAAACAGGCTTTAGATGCCAGGCCAAGAACATGCTACAATTGTCAACAAACAGGACATTTTAAAAGGAATTGCCCCATAGGAGGAGGGCTTAACAAAACTAGGTATCAAACAAGTAGAATACCGGGTATTTGCCCACGATGCCATAGAGGGAGACATTGGGCTAATGAATGCCGTTCTCAAACCACCATAGAGGGTACTCCATTACATTGGGCTAATGAATGCCGTTCTCAAACCACCATAGAGGGTACTCCATTATCAAAAAACGAACAAGGACAAGGTGTTTATCCACAATATCGTGGACAAAGGCATCGGGCTCCGTTGACAAAAAATGGACAGGGGGCCCCAATGCTCCGGGGCCCCAAACCACAAATATACGGAGCACTGGAGGAACCCAGCAACCCCAGCAACCCCATCAGGGTAGTGCCCAGCACATCAGATCCCTCATCAGACAAACCAGAGGGAGCACAGGGTTGGACATCTGCGCCTCCACCAAATCAGTACTAACTCCAGAGATGGGAGTTCAAATCATTCCCACAGGGGTAAAAGGACCTCTTCCCAAAGGAACAGTAGGCTTATTATTGGGACGCAGCTCTTCTACTCTAAAAGGACTTTTGATAAGTCCTGGGGTAATTGATTCCGATTATGAAAGTGAAATAAAAATTATAGCCAGTTCTCCAAAGGGTATATCAGTAATTTCACCAGGAGATAGAATAGCACAGTTACTACTAATACCAAGCCTACATGATAAATTTTCCAGTCATGCTGTAGAAAGAGGTTCCAAGGGATTAGGCTCCACAGGTGTAGATTGGGCTATGCTTTCTTTAAATTTAGATTCTCGCCCCATGCTAAAACTAAATATTCAAGGACATGAATTTAATGGGCTACTGGATACTGGTGCAGACCTTAGCATCATCTCTCATCAAGAATGGCCAAAACATTGGCCATTACAACAAGCCACTCAATCGCTTTGAGGCCTAGGAGTGGCGACTAATCCCCATAGAAGTGCAATGGTATTAGATTGGAAGGATCCTGAAGGATGTGAAGGAACTATACAGCCATATGTATTGGATCATCTTCCCGTAAATTTATGGGGACGAGATGTCTTAGATCAATTAGGTTTGACATTAACAAATAATATCAATCAAAATGCACCCACTATTATGGCTAGACAAGGTTTTAGGAAAGGAAAAAGATTAGAAAAACAAGAACAATGTATAGCAGCACCAATACAAATAGATCAAGGAACAGACAGACATGGGTTGGATTTTCACAAAGGGCCACTGAGACAATAAAAATTACATGGAAATCAGAAAGACCAGTATGGGTTCCTCAGTGGCCCTTGACTAAAGAAAAGACACAAGTAGCCCATGATCTGGTCAAACAACAATTAGCGGAAGGACATATACAACCTTCTGTATCTCCTCATAATACTCCCATTTTTGTCATCAAAAAGAAATCTGGTAAATGGAGATTACTGCAAGATTTAAGAGCCATTAACAATGAAATGGTCATTATGGGACCTGCTCAATCGGGGATTCCTCAATTGTCTGCTTTGCCAAAAACTTGGTATGTTTTAGTTATAGATATTAAAGATTGTTTTTTTTCAATTCCAATTCATCCTGAGGATAGTCCACGTTTTGCATTTACTATCCCTGCACTAAATCATGAAGGTCTTGATCAGAGATATGAATGGAAAGTACTCCCTCAAAGGATGGCTAACAGCCCAACTATGTGTCAAATTTATGTTAACAAAGTAATCCAGCCACTTAGAAATCAAAATCCTGAACTACAAATATTTCATTATATGGATGATGTATTATTAGCACACAATGCTAAAAACACATTGCTAGAATGTTATGCCACACTTACAAACTTATTAAAAAATTATAATCTAGAGATAGCAATAGATAAAGTACAATTAAATTTTCCAATTAATTATTTAGGAATTCTATTATCCTCAACCATGGTCCGTCCACCAAAAATTCAAATACGAGTAGATCAACTCAAATCACTTAATGACTTTCAAAAGTTATTAGGAGATATAAATTGGATAAGGCCTTATCTAGGTATTCCAACAGGAGAATTGGGACCTTTATTTGATATCCTAAAAGGTCCATCAGATCCAAATTCACCCCGAATGTTAATGCCTGAAGCAAGAAAGGCATTAAAAATCATTGAAACATATATGGAAAATATGCATTTGGATAGAATTGATATAAGTTTGCCTTTATTATTTATTGTACTACCAACAAAAAATATTCCTACAGGAGTATTTTGGCAAGAAGGTCCATTATTATGGATACATTTATCTTATTCTCCTAACTCTATTCTTACTAGGTATCCTGAGGCTGTAGGACAATTAATACTCAAAGGAATAAAAACAGCAAAGGCAGTGTTTGGAATTTCTCCCCACAAAATTATTACTCCATATACTATGAATCAAATTGATGAATTAGCTAATGAGTTAAATACTTGGGCAATAATAATGTGCAAATCTAATGTTTCATTTGATAACCACTTAGCATCTAATCCTTTATTGTCTTTTTGGTCATTGCATCCTGTAATTTTTCCAAAAATGACAAGAAAAACACCTATCATGAATGCTCCAAATATATTCACTGATGGGTCAAATAATGGTACAGCAGCAATAGTTACACCTGATCAAACTTTTACATTTTTAGTACCCAAACAATCAGCTCAAAAGGTAGAGCTTAATGCAGTATTACAAACTTTTGTGATGTTTAAAGATTCTGTATTTAATTTATTTTCTGATAGCCAGTATATAGTTAATGCTATAGTATCCCTTGAAGATGCTGGTAGGATTTCCCCTTCTTCTACTGTTTTCTCTTTGTTTTCCACTATAAAAAGTTAAATCTGGGACAGAAAAGATCCATTCTTTATAGGACATATCAGAGCACATACAGGATTGCCTGGAGCCCTTAGTTTGGGCAATGATTTAGCAGATAAAACTACACATGACATACATATTTTCTCTACACTAGAAGAAGCTATAAATTTTCATAAAAGATTCCATGTCAATGCTAATACTTTACAAAAGTGTTTTAAAATATCTAAGGAACAAGCTAGACAAATAATAAAACAATGTCAAAATTGTGTGACCTTTTTACCACAAGTTAATCTTGGAGTCAATCCTAGAGGATTGATGCCTAACCATATTTGGCAGATGGACGTCACACACTTGCCAGAATTTGGAAAATTAAAATATTTGCATGTTACAGTTGATACTTCTTCTGGATTTTTGATGGGCTCCCTTTATGCCGGCAAAAAAACTAAAGATGTTATAGCTCATTGCTTACAAAATTTTGCCACTGTGGGCATTCCAAAACAGTTAAAAACAGATAATGCCCTTGGTTATACGTCTACTTCTTTTAAACAATTTTGCTCATCATTTGGCATTACTCATATAACAGGAATCCCATACAATCCACAGGGACAAGGCATAGTTGAAAGAGCTCATCAAACTATTAAAATGTACTTATTAAAGCAAAAAGATGGAATTGGGAAGGGGTATATATTCCCCAAAGATAAATTTAAAATAACCCTTTTTACTCTAAACTTTTTAAATTTGGATTCATCAGGACTTAGTGCTGCAGAAAGGCATATGTGTCCAAAAAATGTACATAAGCCCAAGGTACTTTGGAAAGATATTCTAACAGGACAATGGAAAGGTCCTGACCCAGTAATTGTCTGGAATCGGGGGTCTGTTTGTGTGTTTCCACAGGAAGAACAGCAGCCGATTTGGATTCCAGAGAGATTAACCAAGGTTCTGACCCAGTGATTGTCTGGAGTCGGGGGCCTGTTTGTGTGTTTCCACAGGGAGAACAGCAGCTGATTTGGATTCAGGAGAGATTAACTAAAATCCTGACCCAGTGATTGTCTGGAGTCGGGGGTCTGTTTTTGTGTTTCCACAGGGAGAACAGCAGCCAATTTGGATTCCAGAGAGATTAACTAAAGCGATTTCTACAGACCAAAAAGAAGATGATTTAGCTCAAATCCATAATAGCTTATATCCAAAACTCCAATTTGGCTATCCTTACATCTGCGACAGAACCAGGATGCTTTTTTCAATATCTATTTTATTATTGCCCTTTCCCATATCATGAAGTTCTATTCTATTTTTTTGAGCTCATACAGACCTAGGTTAATGTTTTGCTGATCAGTTCTATTTTTTTTTTTTTGACTATAGAGTTTTTAAACATTGCAATAGAGATTTTACCTGTAAAAAGTTATAAGGCCTTTACTATTATGTTATGTGTTGTATGTATTATATTATGTGTGCACACTTGTGTTTTGTGTTATATGTTTGAATGTACGTATGTCCAATGTACGTATTTCCATATATCATATATGATGAGCGCTCATGAAAAGATGGATCCAAATATTTTTTTTATTCACGTGATTTAAATGGTTTAATTTAAATTGGGTAAATAACTGTTAAGAATTGTTTTAATATGTAAACAAAAATGGAGGTTAACAGATCTGTTTGTTTACTCTCACCTTTCGTTTTCATTATATTTAATAATTCTCTTCAATATAATGTAAATTGTTAAGAAAATTGTTTTCTTTTAGTGCCTTCTGGAATGTTACACAATTTTTTCTTTAGCCATTATTGCCAGAATTTCTATCTTCATCCCAGTGCCGATGAAGATAATATAAATTGTTAAGAAAATTGTTTTCTTTTAGTGCCTTCTGGAATGTTACCTAATTTTTTCTTTAGCCATTATTGCCAGAATTCCTATCTTCATCCCTGTGCCGGTGAAGACAAAGATAAAACTAATCTACAGTTTCTGCAAAACTGCTTACAGAACTTGCACTGAACTGCTTACAGATATATGTGTCACTTGTATGCATTGTGAACTATCTGTTGGTGCAGCGACTTGTGGTAGTGTTGGGGTATTTTTGCTGATGATATCATCGGTGGTACAATTTTCCCAAAAGAAGCCGTCAATTGACTTGGTATATCTTCCTCCCTTCTGCTTGTCATGATCATTCAGCTAAAATTTGGGGGTCAACAGAGGTGAGGCAAAGAACCTCACCCCCCCCCCCCGCTGAGACCTCTCCACAGGTGTGGCTGTATACTGGACCGGTAGTCAATGACCGGTAAGATCCAATTACAATGGTACCAACCTAAGACAGGAGGCTGACGCCCTGAGGTCAGCTCATCCGAAGACGGGTAAGGACCATATGTAGTATTGGACAACCTAAGGCAGGCACGGTCCCTAAGCCACATGCTTGTTGTTTAAACAGAGAGGGGGAGATGTTGAGAGCCACAGCCAAAGGGGCCCCAGCAAACTTTCAGCTGCCAGCAAGCTTCAGACTGCCAGCTGATGATTGGTTCACAGTGGCCCCAGCAACATCTAGCTGATTGGCTCCTCTGCGGTGATGTTCATTGGGCTGTTTCCCTACCCTTCAGACTGCCAGCTGATGATCGGCTCACAGCGGCCCCAGCAACATCTAGCTGATTGGCTCCTCCACGGAGCTGCTCATTGGGGGACTTCTTTGGCTCCGCCCACGCGACCCAGCCAATCGGCCTCAAGAGCAGGAGGATTGTGGGAGGTTGGGAGGTTGGTGGGAGGAGAGGCTTGTGGAAGCCGATGGTGGCAGTTGGGCTCTGAGGGTTTTTTCTCTGAGGAGCTGTTTTGTTTGGCGTTTGTAGTTCTAAAAATAAAGTTAGTTTCTTTTTGACAAGTGGCTCCTGATTTGTGCCAAGCCAGACTTCGGCACTAATAAGCCATCCTTACCCAGTCCCCATGCTTTCACTGTCTTCTCACTTGGAAATGCTTTATCCATTATTTCTTTTTAAAAAATTTAAATCTGTTCTAATTAGTTATGCATGATAGCAGAATGTATTTTGGTGTATAATACATATATGGTGTATAACTTCTCATTCTTCCAGTTATACATGATATAGAGTTACAATGGTCATTTAATCATATATGCACATAGGAGAGTAATGTCCCATTCATTCTACTATCTTTCTTAGTCCCATTCCCTCTCCCTTTCCTTCATTCCCCTTTGTCTGATTCAAGTACTTCTATTCTTCCCTAATTTCCCCTTTCTTATTGTGAATTAGCTCCACATAGCTGAGAAAACATTTGGCCTTTGGGTTTTGAGGATTGGCTTATTTCACTTAGCATGATATTCTCCAGTTCCACCCATTTTCTGGCAAATGCCATAATTTCTTTTTTTTTAAAGACAGAGTGAGAGAGGAGAGAGAGAGAGAGAGAGAATTTTTAATATTTATTTATTTTAGTTCTCAGCGGACACAACATCCTTGTTGGTATGTGGTGCTGAGGATCAAACCCTGGCCGCACACATGCCAGGAGAGCGCACTATTGCCTGAGCCACATCCCCAGCCCCGAAATGACATAATTTCATTCTTCTCTATGGCTGAGTAATGTACCATTGTGTGTATATACCACATTTTCTTTGTCCATTCATTCATTATTTCTTCAAATGTCCCTTTTGCTTAATAATCATCCCTCAATATGCTCCCTACTGACTGGTTACTTTATAAGTAAGGGAACTATGTCTTTTTTGGCAGCACTGCATCACTGTAATTAACCCAGGACATGGTGCGCACTAGGTGTCTGTCAATGTCAAATGAACTAATACATGCATTTCTAAGCAGCAAGGACAGCATTTATTGTACTCACTTAGTTTGCTTAGACAACGTATCTCTGAACAGTATTACATTTGGTTAGAAATAATTGATTATATACCACCTCTCGAGCTAATATAATTCTCACTCTAGTCCAATTGAGTTCAACCATCTCAAGCCAGGACACTCCACTGTGATCCCTCCATTTATCCTTGTATTTTTTTTTTATAATCCCTGTCATTCCTACCTTTAAATGGAGCAGGAATAGAAAAGGAACAGGTGAAAAAGAAAGGAGTGAAGGAAAGAAGAGATGCAATTGGACTTGTCCCTTGCAATATCTGAATGATCAATAGGAATTTTCTACCTTTTAAATTTGCAAGGCTGTACATTAAGAGATTATATTGACTTGTTTTTATGTATCAAAAAAGTGAAATATTTGTTCATTTTAATGACAACAATTAGGTAGAAATGGGTGGTTCCTCAGGTTTAGCTAATTTTCAAAATAACTAATATTTATTAATAACTTATTATAGCATTGATACTTTGTTTACTTGTTACCTATAAAAATATTATAAGTAGAAAGTCCTATGTTTTCTCTCATATGTGGAAGCTAGAAAAGAAAAAGGAGAAACTGAAGTTGGGTGAACCTCCTAAAAATCAAAGAGAGATCAGTAGTAGAAAGGGAACAAAGGGTAGGAAGCATAAAGTGAAGGGGAAGAGCTGGGGAGAGATATTTATCCAATTATATTGTTATATTGTGTTTGTGTATGAATACATAATAACAAATCCTGTTAACATGTCCAACCACAATGCACCTATGAAAATGTGGAAAAGAAGAATTAACTAAAACATTTATGAGTTATGGACCATTATTACTTCTTTTGTACCAATGAAGAACCTAGGCTGAGGATGAAGTAAGTTACAGAATGTCACACAACTTGCAAATAACAATGCTGAGATGAAACCTTAGGCAATATGAGTCAAAGTCGCTGAGTTTCACCTACTCAAAGAAAGCGCACCATGCCACAATAGTATACATTTCTTCTATTATAAATTAGTTAACTTTTGCTAAAGAGTGAAAATAAAGCTTTGTATTTTTATGTGTATTATTCTTTCTAAATATTGATGCTACATAAAAAGCTTGAGTTATATTATTAACATTTTTACCACTAATATTTGTAAAAGGATACTCTTTGTTTTCTTCTTGTGTGTGAATAATTGTATTTACTTAGAAAAACAAATCCAAAATAAAAAAGCAAAAAAAAAACCAAAAAACAAAAAAAAGAAAAACAAATCTAGCATGTCCTTGATTTCCTTAGAAACTTTGAGATAATTATTATTTAATAAAATTTACATTCTAGAATAGTTTTCAATTTATAGAAAATATACAAAGATATACAGTGTTCTCAGTTACCCTAATCCAGAGTCTCACATAATTAATCTTACCTTGTTGTGGTGTGTTTGTCACATTGATTAGTTAATACGGACAAATTGTTATTTACTAAAGTGCTTACTTTGTCCATATTACCATTGTTTTATAGTCAATGTCCATTTTTTTTGTCCCTGGATTCCATAAAGAATCCTGTATGACATAGTGTTACTGTAGCTCTTTCATGTCTGTCCCTGGGTTGTGACAGTTTCTCAGTTTTTCTTTGTTTTGGGTGACTTTCAGTTTTGAAGAGTACTGGTCAGTGACATTTTCAAGTATTTTGTAGGATGTCCCTCTCTTGGCATCTGTCTCATAGTTTTATCATGACTAGAATGAGATTATGGCTTTGGGGAGGAAGACCAGTTGCCATTTTTTATCATGTGACATCGATAGTACATACTGTGAGCAAGGTTTATCACTGCCGATGTAAGCCTTCAGGTCGTGTTTGTCAGGTTTCCCCTTGGTAAAGTTCTTTTCCTTCCATCTCTTTCCACACTGAACTTTCTGGAAGAGAGTCACTACTTATAGCAACACTTGAGAAGTGCAGGACGTACATAAATTTTTTGTATTCTTCTGTCTGAGAAATGTGTTATTCTCCTGTTGTCTTTGTTCAGTAAATTATTAATATCTCTATGGAGTCATGGATATTTCTCTTATACTTTGTACAATCCAAGAAAATATTATTGATTTTGGTAGTTCAGTTTTCCAGTTTGGGTGATTAAAGACTCCTTTGAATGACTATTGTGTCTCTGTCATTGTATTTTGTTTTTGTTATTTATTTTTTGAGCACTTCTGTATAAGATGCTCCAGGGCCAGGCCTATCCTGTATATGTGCTGCCTCAGTCCTAAAATCAGCTTTTCTCTAAGGAGTCCTGTTTCTTTAACTGGTGGAAGGTATTAGAAACTATGATCTGGGGGCTGGGTATGTGGCTCAAGCTGTAGCGTGCTCGCCTGGCATGCGTGCAGCCCGGGTTCGATCCTCAGCACCACATACAAACAAAGATGTTGTGTCTGCCAAAAACTAAAAAATAAATATTAAAATTCTCAAAAAAAAAGAAACTATGATCTGAATGCTAGGTGTACTGGTTCTTTATTTTTAGCTCCTCTAAGCTGAAAAAGTAGAGAAATATATGCTTACAAACTAAAGCCTATACATTCAGATACTTATTCATATTTTGGAAAGTACAATCTGTATTTTTACTAAGTAAAAAAATGAGCTCTCAGTGATGTCTCTAATTCTGATTCATTATCAAGTAGATCCTTCTAGTTTCCTCTCCTTGCTTCTTTGTGAACTTTTCTTAAAACAATAAAATGAATGGCTTCCATTGTCTTCTATCTAATTACCTAATTGTTCAAGTCCATTATTCCCCCATAGTTATGCCAGAATTTTTAAATAATATCCATAAGGGGGAGGGGGGGAAAACAAGTGAAATAGTAGACCACAGTCCTTATGTATAGATTTTTTTTTCTTTTTAGTCTTATAAATTCCACTCATTTTCAAAGTTAATTAGATTTAAAAAAAAAAGTCAACTAGGTCAACAATGTTTCCCTCTATCCCTTCAAGGATGTGGTCAATCCCTTTGTCACAGTTCGCATTCTTCATCGATGTTCTATACTGTTATATATCCGCCAATGTAATATCATACCTAATAGTTTCTCTGCCCTAAAAATCCACTATGCTTCATATAATTCAAACCAGTCCCTCCCCAGATTCCTGACAACAAGTTAGTTATCTGTTTACAGTCTTTATACTTTTCCCTTTTTCAGAATGTCCTATAATTGGAATCATATGGTATTTAACTTATTCACACTGGCTTCATTCACTGAGCAATATGCATTTACATTTTATCCATATATTATCTTGGTTTGAAACTTTCCTTTTTATTGCTGAATAATATTCCATTGTAAGAATGCAACACTGTTTCTTTATTCATCTGTTGAATGGCATTTCCATTACTTAATTTGTGGCAATTGTGAATAAATAACACTGCTATAAACATTTTATTATTGTCTGAACATAAATTTTCAACTCATTTGGGTAAATACTTAGAAATGCTATTGTCGGACCATATGGCAAAAGTACTTTTTCTCTTTGTAAGACACTGCCCTACTGTCTTCCAAGAATTCTGTATAATTTTACATTTGCTCCAGTCATGAATGAAAATCCCTATGTATTTTGCATCTTTGCCAGCATTGGTACTGTCAGTTTTTCTGGGTTTTAGGCATCAAAATAGATGTGTCCTGGTATCTCATTTTTTAAATTTGCATTTTCATAATGACAAGTGATGCTGAACACTTTTATATGCTTATTTGCCATCTGTATGTGATCTTTGACTAACTGTTAAGTTGATGCAAATCTTTTGTTCAATTTTCTTTTTTTTCTTGTTGAGTTTTAAGATTTTTTTTCTACATACTTTGAGTGTAAGTCCTTATCACATGTGTGTTTTGCAAATAGTGTTTCCTACTCTGTGACTTGACTTTTGTCTTCTTAATAGAATCATTCTCAGAGCAGAAATTTTACATTTAATTAATTCTAACTTCCTGTTTCTTTTCTTTTTTTTTGTACTAGGGATTGAATCCAGGGGTGCTTAGCCACTGAGCCACATCTTCAGCCCTTTTTTATTTCTTATTTTGAGATCTTGCTAAGTTCCTTATGGCCTCGCTGAATTGTTCAGGCTGGTTTTGAACTTGAGATTCTCCTGCTTTATCCAACAGAGTTGCTGGGATTGCAGGTGTGTACCACCAAGCGTGGCACTGCTTTTTTTTTTTTTTAATTCTTCTTCTTTTTGGGTTCTGTTCTTTGTGTTGTAGCTAAAACTTCATCATCAAATTCACATACATATCCTCCATGTTTTTTTTCTGATGTTTTACAATTTTGTATTTTACATTCTGTTCCATGACATATTTTGAATTAAGTTTTGTGAAAAGCATAAGGTTTAGGTGTATTTATTTATTTGTATGTTCATATCTAATTGTTCTAGCACTGTTTGTTGAAACCATTTTTTCTCCATCAAAACGCCTTCAAAAATCACTGGAGATATTATTATTTAATATATGTGCGTACTTAATTCTGGTGCTCAGATCATTGTGCTAATGAAGTCAACTTTGAAGTCAAACCTTAGAAAACAATTTGGATTCATATAAACATAATGTTTTGGACACATGTGTCTCTGTGTGATGAGAGTTCTCCAGACTTATGCCTCTGCCTTTTTGTTTTCAGATGCACATCCTGTTTACAAAGAGAAAATATTCTAACTAACTTAGGCAAGACCCAGCACCACAAAGGAAACCCTGTGAAAATTTCTGGTCTTTATTGCCCTGTTTATACACATACACACACAAAAGAAGAAGAAGAAGAAGAAGAAGAAGAAGAAGAAGAAGAAGAAGAAGAAGAAGAAGAAGAAGAAGAAGAAGAAGAAGAAGAAGAAGAAGAGGAGGAGGAGGAGGAGTAGGAAGAGGAGGAGGAGGAGGAGGAGGAGGAGGAGGAGGAGGAGGAGGAGGAGGAGGAGGAAGAGGAGGAGGAGGAGGAACAACAGCAACCAGGGCATAGATGAAACTGTGCTGAATTAGTATCCAGAATAGTTTTGAATATACCTGAGATAAGTTGTCCTTTCCTGGTATACAGCAGACAGTAGGCGACTTTTAATACTCAGCTCATCATCCCCATTCCTGGAGGTCTGGCAAAGGGCAAAGAGTGACATGAAGAACAAAAGGGAAAGAAAGAAAGAAAGGAAAAAAAACCCCTCTGTGGCAGTACTTTTTCCAGCCCTTTGTAGCTCCCATTACTTAGGAGTCAGCTTCTTGAAATTTGTGCTACTGCACCCTGTGTGGATAAAACTGTTTTTGATCACAATCAGGTATTTTTATTTTCCGTTCCTGATAAAAATACCATACCCTGCATTTCCTTCTTCAATCAAGAATTTCAAGTAAAGCTGGTTGTGGTGGCGCTTACTGTGATCCCTCAAACTCTGGAGGCTGAAGCAGAAAATCGCATGTTCAAAGCCAACCTCAGCAATTTAGAAAGGCCCTCAGCAACTTAGTGAGAACTTGTCTCATAATAAAAAATAAAAAGGGTGGGGGTGTGTGGCTCAGTGGTTAAGTGCCCCAGCATTTTATCCCTGCTTCCAAAAAAGAAAAGAAGGAAAAGAAAATATTATTTTCTTTTCCTTCTTTTCGAAAGAGGCTACATTGATGTCTGTCAATGAAAGCCTTGCATCTCTTAATTAAATACTCAACTAACAAAAAGCCGACATAGGTATATCCATAACTATGATTTCATAAAACCCAATTTGGAGTAGAAATCGTTGCTAAAAAATTTCTTTCCTATAAGATATGCTCCTTTATTATTTGTTAGCATGTCAGCTGTTTCATTAATATTTTATAATAGGAAGTAAGTGTCTGGAGATTCTAAAATCATCATACACTGCCCCAGCTCCACTCTACTGGTTACTATAATGTCATCAAAATCCTTTGATATATGTATAGAAGCATCCTTACTGGGAATAGCTTCTATTCTCAGTTTATGCATATGTACAAAGAGGGAAAACCTATGAAATTCACCTTTAATGGCACTGAAGATTTGAAAGGGTGTTTTGAAAATCTGTGTACATTTTTGTGTTCCGGATGGTTCCCATGGTGAACCAGTATTCAGCATCTTTTTTATTTTTTCATTCAACATCAACCCTTTTGAGTTTTTCATTTTAAAAAAAATCTGGGCTCCTGTATACAAATTGATAAAGAAAATATTAGAATAAAATGAATACGAATAGAAACTAGAGAATATATCTACCATGAATAAATTTCATGTTAGAATAGCTAATGTATTAAAACTAAGTCATAGTAAAAGAGAAAAACTTATAGTAAAACAGAAATTTTAAAACATTTCTTGCTTAGTGAATACTCTGCTGGTGCTGTAGTTGTAATTAGTGTACTGTAATTACACTACAATGTAATTAGTGTGTGTGTGTGTGTGTGTGTGTGTGTGTAATGTTGGTCTACTTTATGCTTCAAATATAGCCTTTGCAGCTCTGCCCCTGACAGTTATTTTAAAATGGACGTATTTCTTTTTCTTCCTCTCTCCCTGATCCTCCCTAATCTTCCCCCCTCCCTAATCTCTGGGGAAATAGAATTACCTTTCTTCCCCATCCTAGGCAGATTTCTCTTGAGCACACACCTACCACTGCATAAAAGTACTTGGGTGATGGTACCAGAAGATCTCAGAAATGACTTTCTCTCAAATTAATAAGTGAATTACAACTCAGATGGAGAACACTTTTAAATAAGCCTCAGGTTCCTGCTGATGGGGTGAATCACAGCCTCAGGAACAGGAGATCCCTTGTTTCTCCTTGGATTGCAAATCAACAAACCTTCCTCTTCCTTTTTCTCAAAGCTGAATTGGCATCAGGGACCACAACAGAGCTTTCAGTAACACCTAGATTCAATATTATTGTCAATAGAACTTCTTTTGCACTTGTTCAATGTGAGAATATTTGTGTGTTTGTGTTAATGGCCTAGCTTTAAGTTTTGAGTTTGTGGTGAGCAGTCCTTGTTTGCCCCCTCTTCACATTGGTGTGGAGTTCCAGCGTATGATTAGTCTCAGAGAGAATGTAGAAGGCAGCAACAGTGTCAAAGGTATTGGTCTTACAACATATTTTCCTAAGCACACATTCCAAAGAGTTAAAATGATGAGCTAAAACTCCTTATACAATCTGCATGCACAATAGCAAGTTTATAACTTATCAAACATTAAAAACTTTAGAAAATTTAGAAAGAATTATTATTTTTCATTTTGCTCAATTTACGAACAATACCAAATATTTTCTTCTCATTAAAATATCAGTTAATATCAGATTTCTGTGAGAGCCCTGTAAATAAAATATTTTTGTGAAGGCTAGAGTAATTCTAAATTAATTAAATAAGAACTAAAGCTATTTTGTTCTAAATTGAACTTCAAGTTTTGCTTCTAATGGATAGTATAGCAAGAAAAGATATTTCACAAAGTTGCATAAACAAAATTGCCATTTCACAATTTCAGAAAACTTTCATTGAGGCCCTTACTAAATCATGATGTGTGTTTTTCAAACTATGCTCATCAACAATGCAAGGGTTTTTATTGAAGCTTAGATAAAACATTTGTCTTCTCCAATGTCAATCAATTGTTTTAGCAAATTAATTGAAAGATGTTGGATTTAAATAACTTTAGAAAATTGGTTAAAAAGAACTTTCTGAAATTCTTCATTTGCAAAATAACATGTTATGTAAGGGTCTAGTGAAACATCGGAGGGAGAGACCACCCAAGAGACTGACTCCATGCAATTGGCAAAAGGGGATATTTATTGGGGATCCATTCCAGCGCGCTGGGGCTCCGTGCTTACTCAAGAAGGGAGAGCAGACCAGAGCCCCGAGCAAAGGTCAAGCAGAGCTTAAGAACACTTTTTGGAGAGGTCGGTGGGCTTTGCATACATCAGAACAAATCATCATGAGGCGCGGGGAAATTGAACAACAACTCTGAGACGTGATTGGCACATTCATTGGCGGGAACAGGTTGGGCGGAGGTGATTGGTCATTCCTAAGGGATGGGGTACACATTCAAACTGATTGGTTCAGGCCCTGTGACAAACTGCACAGGGCCCTAGGCTAAATGGCTAGTAGGGTGTTGTCTTAACTATCTCAGGAATCTGGGTGTAACAGAGGAACTCAATAATACCTAATCTTTTACATTTTAATTCAAGCCTTCCAGCTTAGAAACTTTACCCTTTCAGTTATAGTTTCCAATTTTTTAAATTTGGCTAAAGATGAAAATATTTTCTATAAAATTGAAATAATTATTATAACAACAAAAATTTAATGGTGGTAGTAACATTTCAGATATACATTTTTTATGTCTTCTTTTACTCTACAAGACTCTTGGAAAAAGCAACTTTTTTCTCAATTGCTTTTAAAATGATATATCTACATAAAGAATATATACATATAATGTAATATATATATATATATATATGTGTATAATATATATGTATATATATACATATATATATATATTATACACACACACATATATATGCGCCTGTCGATAACATACTGCTGAGAGCCATTCATTACTATAAACAAGATTGCAAAGTTAGAACAAATTAATTTTTGTTAAAAGCATTATGCAAATAATCTTTAAGCTGACTTTGTTTTCTTTTTTTTTCTTTTTTTGTACTAGGGATTGAACCCAGGGGCCCTTAACCACTAAGCCACATCCCCATTATTTTTATTGAATATTTGAGACAGAGTCTCAATAAGTTCCTTAGGGCCTCATCAAGTTGCTTAGGCTGCTTTGAATTTGAAATCCTCCCATCTCAGCCTTCTGAGCATCTGGGATTACAGGCATTCGCCACCACGCCTGGCAATGTCCAATTTTTAACTCTTTTTAAAGTGATTTTATGTTATATAATCTTCAGTTTTTAATTCTATCTATCTATCTATCTATCTATCTATCTATCTATCTATCTATCTATCTATCTTTTTCTACTTATTTATTTTTGATACTGGGGATTGAACTCAGAGGCATTCAACCACTGGGACACATCTTCAGCCCTATTTTGTATTTTATTTAGACACTGGGTCTCACTGAGTCTGAATCACTTAGTGCCTCACAATTGCTGAGGCTCCCTTTGTACTCCTGATCCTTCTGCCTCAGCCTCTGGAGCCGCTTGGATTACAGGCCTGTGCCACCATGCCTGGCTATGTCATATAATCTCCAAACACCTGTACAGTTTCATTAGAAGTCCTGACTTTCCTACAAATTTTTATATTCTACTGTAATGCCAGATTCATGGGACCCCAATAGACCTCCAGGAGCCAAATCCAATGCAATCACACAAGAGTCTTTATTGCAAGCTTGAGCCTGGACTCACAACCATTTCCGTCGCAGCAGTCCCAGGGAGTGAGTCCTGACCCTTAGTTCTGTGAGGATTTATAGGTTTTTTTGGATACTCTATGCATACAACATCACACAGCAAATCATTTCATACCATGGGAAAATCAAACAACAATTCTTAATATTGATTAGCAGATTCACTGGCAGGAACAAGTTGGGTAAGGGTGACCAGTTAGTTCAAGTGGTAGATACATTTGAACTGATTGGTTTAGACCACGAGGGGCAAGAGTGTATATGCTAAACTGCAGGGTTGCCTAATCATATTATCAATCACCAAAACTACTGGGAGGGTCACCTGGCATTTCAGAGATTTTCCCTGTCTCATGCTGATTGGAGTTTGCTAGGGGGTTGCTATGGGTCCTCACCTAGTGTAACTGAGTCAGGGACACCTGGCACCACAGATCCCTCCAGTTAAACAACTCAGCAGGTTGGGTATGTACCTAGGAGCGCTCTGTGGGTTTTTCCAAGGATAAGGGTCACGTCCCTTCCCTCTGGACAGGCCTTGAGGTAGAAGCTGGTTTCTCAAAAATGGAGTCAGATCAGTTTCTCACTACCACTTAAAATCACATATTTCATCAATCACTTACTTCTTAGTATACCTAAAGACTTTGTTGCGGAAAGCTCAGTCCTTGTTCCTGATACCAAGCCAATACCAAAAACATGGTTTTGAGAGAAAAAGAAAAAAGAAGAAGAAGATTAATTGCTTTGCTAAGCAAAAGAGAAACACAGGGACTCCTGTCCCAAAGGCCAATTCTGCCCATCAGTAGGAGCACGGAATTTTGAAAGTGGTGACTCAGAGGCTACCTTCCACAGGTTCTCTGTATGGAGTTGTAATTCACCTATTCATTTGGGAAATAGTCATTTCTGAGGTCTTTTGGTGCCATCCCCAAGGTTTGAATGACTTCATTTCTGTGGTGGGTGTGTGCTCAAGAACAGAAAATTCTGCCTAGGATGGGGAGGAAAGGGAATCCTGTTTCCCCAGAGACTAGGGAGGGGGAGAGATTAGGGAGGAGCAGGGAGAGAGGAAGAGAAAGAAATATCTATTTAAAAAATAAATGGCAGTGACTGAGCAGCAAGATTATATTCAAAACATAAAGTGGACCTCGGTACAACTTGACACTGATTCCATTGAGTTAGAAGGCCAGTGCTAGACCCTTCATGTGGTACTGAAAGGGTAAAGTTTCTAAGCTGGAAAGCAAAAATGTAAAAAATTAGGTATTATTGAGTTCCTCTGTTACACCCAGATTCCTGAGATAGTTAAAACAAGGCTCTACTGGCCATTTCCCTAGGGCCCTGTGCAGTTCGTCACAGGGCCCGACCCAATCAGTTTGAATGTGTAACCCGCTTAGGAATGACCAATCACCCCCACCCAAACTGTTCCCACCAATGAATGTGCCAATCACGTCTCAGAGTTGTTGTTCAATTTTCCCGTGCCTCATGATGATTTGTTCTGATGTATGCAAAGCCCACCGACCTCTCCAGAAAATGTACTTAAACTCTGCTTGACCTCTACTCTGGGCTCCAGGCTGCTCTCCCTTCTTGAGTGAGCACGGGGCTCCAGCATGCTGGAATGGATCCCCAATAAATCCCCTTTTGCCAATTGCATGGAACCAGTCTCTTGTGTGGTTTCTTTCTCCAATGCTCCACTGGACCCTTACAGTACAACTTCTCTTCTCCTTCAGGACACTTTATATCATCTTCGACATGTGCCTGTATCATTTGATGTATTAAATTATGGGGAAGGATAAAATTTTGTTTTTCTTCTTTCAAAAACACTTATAAATATTGCCAAGTTAATATTTATTTCCAGCTCCTCCATACAAAAATCTCACATGTAATCTGGGATATCTGCATCTTTCTTTTGGAGAGCCTGGGTGTGATTAGGACATTTTTGAGGAGCAGGCTTTGAACAATGTCTGTGTCAGAAATGTTCACGGTGCCTCAAGGCACAAGAAAGCCTCTTTCTAGGACATCTGCCCACAAGGAGTAGAAACAAAGCAGACAGAGCTCTGAGAGAAGAAAGTCTGGCAAGAAAGATTGGCGATTATCATTCACAGGAATTGTCATTCACAGGAATTATCATTCATGCCACCTTAGGATATTGTGCCACAAGGCTCAAGAATTGGGAATCTGAAACCAGGGAGCCTGGTATGCAAGTGGGGCTTGCCTGGCAATATTTAATGAGCCTTTAGCTCACAATGGAGAAATCTGATTGGAGAACAGCAGGAGAGCATGAAGGAGCCCCGTATCCATGATGGGCCCTTAGATCCTGTAACATGTTCACTTTATGCTTTGAATAGCCCTTGCTTCTCTGCCTGAGCGACTTATTTTTAAAATGGATGTGTTTATTTCTCTTCCTCTCTCCCTCCCCTTCATCAATCTCTCCACTCCCCAACCTTTCTTTCCCTAATCTCAGAGGAAACAGGATTTCCTTTCCTCCCTATCCTAGATAGTTATCTGTCCTTAAGCATATACACCCATCCTAGGAATGGAGAAATGCAAATTTGGAGGTTGACTCCAGAAGACCTAAGATATCTCCCAAATTAACACATAAATTACCACCCAACAGGCACACCTGGAATGTAGCCTTTGAATCTCTCTTTAAAAATCCCTCTTTTTCTGCTAATAGGCAGAATCACAGCCTTTGGGATAGAAGTTTCCTGTTTTTCTCCTTTGCTATCAAAGCAATAAAACTTAGTTTACTTTTTTTCCTGAAAATTATGTCCTTGTTGTTGAATGAGCATTGGGGATAAGAACCTAAATGTCAGGAACAATTGCAAGCATGAGTTGGACTATTCTAATCCCCATTGGACATTAAAACAGAGGAGGTGCTTTATACCCCTTTCCTTAGTCAGGATTGGCTGTGAATATGAACAGGCCCAGAGTATGTGAGGGAAAGCGCCAAGAAAGAAATTAATCACAACATGACTGTAATTGCACTAACACTTTGTAAGATTGTCAAGTATTAAGGTGAGAGCTACTAACACAGTTAAGCTTTATATTTCAATGGAACTGTCAAGCCAGTTTATATGCATATCTGTATCCACTAGACTATGATTTCCTAAAGGCAATTACAGAGATACTAAATAAAAATGACTTTAGATTCTGACCCCCAAATGCCACCATTTGCTCTCTATGGAAGATAAGACTAAGGAAGGGGAAAAGCTGTTGTGAGCCTCAGTTTCCTTAAATGTAAAGTAAGGATAATAATCTCTGCCCTACAGATTCCCTATCCAGATTAAAAATATTATTTTTAAAGTTCTTAACACAGTGTTTGACAAACACAAAATACTTAATAACGGGTCACTATTATTCTATTTTTAAGAGCTCAATATTCACCAGGCATGGTGGTGCCCTCATGTAATCCCACTGGCTCAGGAGGATCATGAGTTCAAATCCAGCCTCAGTAATTTAGTGAAACCCTAAGCAACTCAGTGAGAACCTGTCTTTAAATAAAATACTGAAAGACCCTCCGTTTCCCTGTCCAAGGAGAATCACAGGAAACACTGGCTGCAAAAGCAAGAGGTGGTTTATTAAGACATAGGCACCTGCGGGTGCCCAGCAGAACCTCAGCTGGAGCTTTGGTGAACTGGCACACCGGGTTTGGGGATACAGAGATTTTTATAAGGTTTAGGACAGGTTTCGCACATGTGGGAAGCAACCAGTTTCTTATTGGTTTCTTTAAATCTAGCATATAGGTTACCTAGGGGGTAAGGTTTTTTTTTTTTTTTTTTTTCACTTTATGTTTCCGGAAAACCCACAGGTTTACATTCCGTTGCTTATCTGTTCCGGTTTATTCATGCATGTCCCAGGATGTGGGTGCTCTGTTCTTTCTCAACCGGTTGTCTGGAAAGCATGCCTGGCGCCTGAACCTGTTTATGGTGTGCCTGGTATCTTGGTTTTACATCTTGGCCTTAGGTAACTGGGCTAACTGGGCTAGGGTCTTTCAATACCCCTTTGTCTGGAAACTTGGAAACCAATCATGGTTCCCTCAGTTGTGGGCCTATTTGGGCAGGCTCTACATCTTGGTAAACAGTAATCCACAGGGGACAGTCTTTAATTTCCCAAACTTACTTAAAATTGGCCTCCTAGATCCAACCTGACTTGATTTACCTATCTATACTGCCTAACCATTTCTGGCTTTATTTCCCCTAATTTTAGAAACTTTATTGCTGTAAGGAGAAGGGGTGAGAAGGGGTGATGGCTCGTTCTGGCTGCTTCAGGCTGAAAAGGGGTGTGGAACATGAGGGGGCTCGATGACGGGGGGGGGACGACGACATGGGGGACGTGAGTTCCCTTTTAGAAGTCAGTTCCATTTGAGGTCTGGTTGGGGAAAAACAGGTTGTCATCTGGGGATGGGTACTTCTATGAGAGAAACAAAAACCATGAGTACTGAATAAGTGTTGCAGCAGCTGGAACATGTCACTGTACATAAGTTCCCTCACCAGGCTTTAACATCCCCAGTTACCAGAATTGTAAACTTAACATTTAACTTTTAGGGTTACAGATGTCCTTCCCCTTAAGACACAGTTTAATAATTTAATATCATCTGATCTTGCAAAATCCTTTTACTAGTATGACCTGTGTCTAATAGAGAAATCTAATTCTGTTACTTAGGGCTGGATAACCATACTAGCAAACACCAAGCCTACATGTGTAGGTTAGGAATATCTGTGGGCCTTAAACTAAAAACTACTCTGGCAGTTCCTTTTGATAGTTATCAGGCATTCCTACCTAAGAGTCTCTTTTGCAGTTTCCAGTTTACTTATTGTTGGAGGTTACATTTAACTATTGTTATCATTTAAAATGCCCAGCAATAGGTGTTTTGGCTTTGACTGTCTTTGCTAAGTGTTTAAGATGAAGCAAGTCAAACTGACTTTGTTTCCATCTATTGTTAACAGTCAGCTGAGTTACTCTGGGAGTCCTCGGGACCTTCACAGCAGCTTCTCAGTTCTGCTAGTGCCATTTGCGCTAGGATGGGTCCAGGCCTTGCTTGACCATGTGGCTTCCCTCAGAAGCATCAGGGATGTCTCCCTTCTCTGATGACCCTCCTCTTTACAGCAAATGCACTGACTGGCTTTCTGTCCTCCAGTGGTCTCATTAATCTCCCTGATCAGGAGGTTATGTGGCCTAGAGTTGCAGAGCTCTTTGGAGAAGTCCCCTATCCCCTGATTCAGACTGACTCAGAGGGCAAGAGCCAAATATTGGTTTTCTTGGCCCTTTGAATTTAACTTTAATTTTAAAACTTAATCTTAAACATCTAGCAAATAAGTTTCAACAGCCTTATACTAAGAGTACTGGACTTTAATGTTTATCTCTCTCCTGTAGGTGATAACTCATTATCTTAAATTAACCCAGGTTGTGAGTTCTTAAAGCAGTACCTCTTCAAAACATTAACAGGCAATCCTTAGACCATCTAAAAGCAAACTACAAAACAAAACTAACTAGGATAAAAACATATTTAGTTTATGTAATAGCTACCTTGAATTCTGGTAGAGTTATACATTATAATCCCCTGTTTGAGGTCCTGGCAATCGTGACAAAAAACAACTTTTGGACACAACCTTAAATGCACTGAAATCTGGCCTACTTCTTTCATAGTCACTTTCACAAGAGATGGGACATAGAGCCTTATCTCAAGTAAGGCGGGGCTCATCATAAGTATTAAATTCTGAAGCTGATCTTTGCTTTTTAGACATCATTTTACAAAGCCTACATAAATTGTTGCTCAAATTTACATGAATATTAGCTAACACAATATAATATTACACCTAAAACATGAATTAAAGAAAAGCTGAAAGCTTTTAACTTTTTGTAGAGAAGTAGTAAAGTACTTTTGTGTTTTGCAATAAAACCTTTACACAGATTAGGCTCTCATTAACTTAAAATTACATTTAAATTGTATCTCAGTGTAAAAATTAACATGAAACTTTTACATAACTTATTGATAATAAGTACAGTTATAGAATACAAATAATATAAATGAATTTCCAACATGTTTTTCTTTTAAGCCTAAAATTACCATACAGTTTTAGAACACCAGGTTGATATAATGCTCTTTCTAAAGATTCTACCTTACAGACTTGTATACCTGGAAGATATGAACACATTAATAACACCATAATTACATTGATGATTTTATGTTAACCAAGTTTAGCTTTTAAAGAAATAACATAGCACAATTTTTTAAAACAACAGCACTTGTTAAACCAGCTGTTTGATTTTTTTAAGATTACTTTCTCAATAATCTTGTTGGTTACACTTATAACCAACTTGCACAGACCTTCTTTATCACTTACTTAAACCCTCTAAATTACTTAAACTCCTATCCAGAAACACATTTTCCCTCTATTAAATCCATACCTAGAACCTTCTAGTTTCTCTTTTTTATCTGTTAACCTCCTTCTGTTCACATTTTGAAACGATACCTGTAAACCTTTGAACCTAAGCAGATTATTTCATAGACATCAACATTTTATTAGGGCCTTTTTGAACACCTAGAAAAACTTATAAGCTTAATTTCAAAGACATCTTTACTTTCATCTGTTTACCTAATTTAAATTGAACCATTTTAATCACATGAATCAAAGATATTTGGATCCATTTTTAAATTTTTCATGAGCGCTCCTCATCTGTCAATTGTCATATCACTGCAGGATATATGGACATATACACATACAGACATACTGACATACAACACGTAACACAAGTGTAACACATAACACAATGGTGAAGGCCTTGCAGCTTCCTCAGGTGAAATCTCATTGCAATGTTAAAAAAAAAAACTCCAGTTCATCAAAAATAGAACTTATCAGAAAAACATTAACTTGTCTGTAGGAACAAAATCATGAGCTCAAAGAAAAAAATACAGAATCTAAGAAAAAAGCAAAAGTCCTAAAAAAATTGACTGGCCAGTAATTAGTAAATGCCATATAATTTACTCTTTGGTTTAATCTAGTTTGAGTTCAGGTAAAAGACACCTTTACTCTTTTTTTTTTCTTGGGCCTCAGATCTGTCTCCTATTGAGCCCCAGGCTTCTTCTATTTGCATATCAACTTAAGTCCTGGCTGAGGTCTGGAAGGATCTGGGAAAACCAGAATTCTGAGCAGAAACTTCATGCCTAAGGCATTTTAACCATAAGTCACAATTTATCTTCCTACGCTAGAAAAACTTGCTCACACAAAACTGAAAATAGGATCTTTCTTGATAATGCAAAGGCCACCATCAGAAGAAGTTCCTTCAGGATCATTAAGCTACTTTCTTTGTTCTGAAGTCCCTAAAGTAGTATTAAGTTACATTAAATCACCTGGAAAAAATCCACACACTACCATTTATATCTAAAATTAAGCTTTGAAAATTCCCAAGACTGTTGCTAATTAATGTCATTTCAATAAGCCAGACCATCGTTTTAATTCAACACTTCTTTGCTAAATCTTACACACTGAGAGAAACAGATACCAAATTATAATTCATTATCCTTGCCCAAATCAATGCACTGGTATACCTAGTGAAATCTCCTTAGGCTACCCAGGTCAACAATTGATGAAAAAATAAAACTGAATGATTGGGAGTTACTTGCCAAATTGGAAGTAGAGTTCTTTTAATTTTTTATCCTAAGTATTTAAGTTCTCTGGCATGAATTATCTGAAATTACAAACTAAACAATTACCTAAACCTAACTTTTAACTACAAGATTATGCAATGCTTCAAACTCATTTAGATACCAGATGTTACAATGAAACATCTTTTAGACACACATTTAGCCTAGATTATCCCCAAGAAACAATCTATAATAACCTTTAAAACAGACCAGATAAGAAAAAAATCTCTCCAGGTTTTGAACCTCCATTTCTTCTTTTTGACCTCTACCAAGAGGTTATCTGCTCGATTTCGGATGTCTTACCAATGGTCGAGGGAGAGACTCAAAGGGGTTGTGATTGATTGCTCCATGTTAGTTTTAGATGAGGAGATAGAATACAGAGACAGAAACAATAACACAACAATCAGACCGAATAGAAAGAATGCTGCGCGGCTTCGGCACAAACCGAAAGTATCAGATATCAGATGGCTTAGGTGGAGCAGAAGCCCTGCTGTTGCCCACAAGAACAGTGTATCCCTCGGAAACACTGGGGGCCCAGCGGAAAAAATGGACCCCTCTGATCCCTGGGACGTCTCCCAGGGTGGCAGGGGAGAAGTCTGAGTTTGTCAACTCCTTCTCAAGCTGCCCAGAATACAGAGCGACTACGCGTAATCGTACGGATGCAGCGCACAAACAGAACAATGGAAACAGAATATCAGTCAAGGGTTACAAACATAGGAGTGACACCAGACGACACGACAAACACGACATGAGCTGGCCAGCTTACCTCCCAGTGATGCCAGGTGGTCCTCGGGCAGGGCTCGGGACGGGGAGGGGGAGGGGATCTTGGTGGAACCTCCAATGAAAGACCCTCCATTTCCCTGTCCAAAGAGAATCACAGGAAACACTGGCTGCAAAAGCAAGAGGTGGTTTATTGAGACAGGTGCCTGCGGGTGCCCAGCAGAACCTCAGCCGGAGCTTTGGTGAACTGGCACACCGGGCTGTTGGGGTGCAGCGGAGCGACGGAGGGGAGAAACCACACAAGAGACTCACTTCATGCAATCGCAAGGGGGAAGTTTATTGAGGATCCTGTTCCAGCGCGCTGGGACTCTGTGCCCACTCAAGAAGGGAGAGCAGCTCAGAGCCCAGAGCGGAGGTCAGGTGGAGCTTAAGTACACTTTTTGGAGAGGGTGGGGGGCTTTGCATACATCAGAACAAATCATCATGAGGCGCGGGAAAATTGAACAACAACCCTGAGTCAGGATTAGTGCCTACATTGGCGGGAACAATTTAGGCAGAGATGATTGGTCATTTCTAAGTGGGGTACACATTTAAACTGATTGGTTCTGGGGCCTAGATGCGTACGTGTCATGCTACCTAGAGCCCTTAGCTATTAATCAACCAGGGAATCAATGGAGACATTTACTAGGCAGTTCCCTCATTGTTCTAACAACTTTACAGGGATTACAAGTTCCGGGGATAGCAGAGGAATTGTAACAATAGACTTGTATGATTGTAACAATTGTCTTTTACTTTTTAACCCAATCCCTGCACTTTGGAAACTTTAGGATGCCTGGTCTTTTACATTTTAACTCAGGCTCTGCAGCTTAGAATCAGCTTGGAAATTTTACCTTTACAGGGCTTGGGGATACAGAGATTTTTATAGGGTTTAGGACAGGTTTCGCGCGTGCAGGAAGCAACCGGTTTCTTATTGGTTTCTTTAAATCTAGCATATGGGTTACCTAGGGGGTAAGGCTGTTTTTTTTTTTTCACTTTATGTTTCCGGAAAACCCACAGGTTTACATTCCGTTGCTTATCTGTTCCGGTTTATTCATGCATGTCCCAGGATGTGGGTGCTCTGTTCTTTCTCAACTGGTTGTCTGGAAAGCATGCCTGGTGCCTGAACCTGTTTATGGTGTGCCTGATATCTTGGTTTTACATCTTGGCCTTAGGTAACTGGGCTAACTGGGCTAGGGTCTTTCAATACAAAAAGGACTGTGGATGTGGTTTAGTTTTTAAGCACCCCTGGATTTATTCCCCAGAACCAAAGGGAAAAAAAATGCTCAATATTCGATGAATAAAGAGAACAAATATCTAACTTCAGATATTTATATATTTGGCTTTTTGGGGGGAGGTAACAAGGATTGAACTCAGGGGCACTTGTTATGCTCGAATTCAGGATCCTCAAAAGACCACCAGAGACCAAGATCCATGTAAACAGCAAAGAGGTGTTTATAAGCTAGTTCGGTCCTCTGCACGCACACACAGCAACTGGTGATGCTAAGAGGCCCCAGCCCAGGGTTTGCAGCAGTTTTATACATTTTTTGGAGAAGGCAGGGATCCCCACATACATCATAGCATCTCTTAGCAAATTATCACACACCACAGGAAAATCAAATAACAACTCTAAAACATGATTAGCACATTCACTGGCGGGAACAAGTTGGAGAGGGGTGATTGGTTAATACAAGCGGGAGATTTGTTTGAACTGATTGGTTTAAGGGGTGTACATGCTGAACTTCATGGTTTCCCAACTTGTTATCAACCACCATAAACTACTGGGAGGGTCATCTGGCATCCCAGGTATTTCCCTGTCTCATGCTGATTGGTGGTTGCTAGGGGGCTGCTATGGATCCCCACCTAGCCTGACTGAGTCAAGGACACCTGGTGCAGCAGATCTCTCCTGTTATTTGTAGATAAACAATTTAGCAGGTGTGAATGTGCCTAGGAGTGCTCTGTAGGTCTTTCCAAGGACAAAGGTGATGTCCCTTTCTTTGACAGGATTTGCTCTGAGGTAGAGGCTGGTTTTTCACACTCAATCACTGAGCCACATTTTCATCCCTATTTTGTATTTTATTAATCCTATTTTATTTATCCCTATTTTGTATTTTATTAGAGTCTGGATTTCACTGAGTTGCTTAGTGCCTCACTTTTAGCTGAGGCTGGCTTTGAACTTAGGATCCTCCTGCCTCAGCCTTCGGAGCAGCTGGTATTATAGGCATGTGCCACCATGCCACACCAAATATTTATATTTTTAAAACTAACTATGTAGGTTTATGATGAACCTATTTATTACAATAGAGAACTGGTATGGGGGCTGTATTGCCAGGAAAGATAGCATAAATTAGATAAGTTTCTTGGGCTGGGGCTGTAGCTCAGTGGTAGAGCTCTTGCTTTGCACATGTGAGACACTGGGTTTGATCCTCAGCACCACATAAAAGTAAATAAAGATATTGTGTCCATCTACAACTAAGAATTTTTTTTGAGAGAGATATAATTTTTTAATATTTATTTTTCAGTTTTCGGCGGACACAACATCTTTGTTGGTATGTGGTGCTGAGGATCAAACCCGGGCCGCATGCACACCAGGCAAGCGCACTACCGCTTGAGCCACATCCCAAGCCCAAGAATTATTATTTTTTTAAAATTAGTTAAGTTTCTCACTTTTTCCTGATAAGTAAGGCTTACCCTCCTGGGCATAGTATACAAAGAGACATTAGAAGACTTTGGAAGGTGGAGACGGAGGTGGATTGGTTAGGAATTTTGGGACACAAGGACCAACATAGTAATGAATTCCCTGGATTTTGTTCTTTGCTTCATATATCCCAGACAGTATTGGAGTTCCAGGCTCTCCAAAAGAAGGATGCATTATGTCCCAAGTTACACGTGAGATTTTGTATGGAGGAGCTGGAAATAAATATTAACTTGCCAATATTTATAAAGCCTCACAATGGCCTGCTCTCTTGAGCCAAATAACCAGAAAAGTGCCAGCCAAGCAAGACACAAATACTTTTAGACAATGACTGTGATGCGCTTACCACATACTCTGGAAAAAGAAAAAAAAAAGTGTCTCTGCCCTTCACTGACGACCTCTAGCAATGGCCTAACCACAAAAATTCCCCTGCCTTACTCACAGACATCTACCCCAGGTTGTAAGGGAACGATGGGTTTCTGTCTCTACTGGCCCCCTCCATGGGTTTGTCTTGAGTAAACCCTTGTCGCTGTTGAGCTGCCTCTCCACTCTTTATTTCCTTCTTTTGTTTCTTTCTTTACACCCTCAAACTTAAAGGGTTCACTTGATGATTTGACTGTTCTTTTTTTCTTTTTCCCAATCTTCTTTTTCCTAACCTTCTCCCTGATCTTCTTTTCCATGTACTTCTTCCTGATCTACCCTCCTTAATTCCATTTTCTCTGAATCACCTCTTTTAAAACCACCCCTGTTCTGGTGATGGGTAGAAAGAATATCAGCCTTTGGGACAGGAGTCCATGTTTCTCCTTTGCTAGCAAAGAAATAAACCTTTCTTTTCCTTTTCCTCAAGACCGTGTCTTCCTTGGATTGGCGTGTTGGACGAGGACCAAGCTTTGGTTTACAAAGGCAGTGTCATGTGAGAAAAGGCTGAATGGCCAAAGCAGTGGTGCCTGCCTGTAATCCAGCAGCTCAGATGGCTAAAACAATAAGATAAAGAGTTCAAAGCCAGCCTCAGCAGAGGCGAGGTGCTAAACAATTTAGTAAGACCCTGTCTCTAAATAAAATACAAAATATGGATTGGGATGTCACTCAGTGGTCAAATGGCCCTGAATTCAATTCATGATATCCACAATTCCTGCTCTCCTGCCCCCAGGAAAAAAAAAAGAAAAGAAAAGGCTGTGTGGAGATCTGGGACTTAATCCATGCCAGGTGTAACTGAGGTTCCACACCACTGCAGTGTCAATAAAGATCACTTGGGAGCTGGAACCTTCACTGTGATTAGTAATAAAGTCCCCCTTGCCTTTCCTGCTGGTGTGGGGTCAAGTAGAATTCAAGTAAAAAACCACTCAACAGTCTGGGGGCTGTGGGCACACACCTGTAATCCCAGCAACTCGGAAGGCTGAGACAGGTACAAGGCCAGCCTCAGCAAAGGCCAGGTGCTAAGTAATTCAGTGAGACTCTGTCTCTAATAAAATACAAAAATTGAGCTGGGGATGTGGCTCAGTGGTTGAATGCCCCCTGAGTTTAATCCCTGGTACCTGATCCCAACTGCCACCCCCACCAACAACACTCAACAGTGACAAAGGAGGACACATTTTACTTCTGAAGGCTGTACTTTATAATATAAATAAAACTTTCAGGAATACTTATAGTTAAAATAACATAAGATCCACCTTTAAGAAAAAGAAAATGGGAGACAAATAAATACTATACTAATAATAGGATATTTTAAACATATTACTCATGACACAGGAATACAATATATCAAATATACAGAAAAACTGTACAACACAATTAATTGGTACATCACATGTATATCATACCATAAAAAATGGAGAATAAAATTACTCAAACTAGCTAAAAGTTTTTAAAAAATCAATCATATAGTAGGTCAACAAATATATGTCATTCATTTTCATAAGGAAGTGTTAATAACACTCAAAATCACCATGCAATAAAACTATATATTAGTAATAATCGAAAACACAAAAGAGCTTTTATTTCTGGAAATTTAAAAGCTTGTATGAAACAACTTATAGGTGAGAGGGGAAATAAAACCCAATATTATAGAATTATCTTTTTAAATGATGAAAATGGAAATACTATATAGCGGACCTTCTGGGAAATATTGAAAATAAAACCTTAAAATCATAGTTGGGCATGGCACAGTGGTGCACGCCTATAATCTCAATGACTTGGGAGGCTGAGGCAGGAGGATCATGAGTTCAAAGCCAGCCTCAGCAATAGCAAGGTGCTAAGCAACTCAGGGAGACCTTGTTTCTAAATAAAATATAAAAAAGGGCTGGGGATGTGGCTTAGTGGTTAAGTACCCCTGAGTTAAATCCCTAGTACAAAAAAAAAATCAGAAAAAATTAAAGGTTAAAATAAGTGCATTAAATCTCCAACCAAAAATCAAACTGGAAAATTAAGAATAAAGCACACCAAAATAAATAATACAATGTAGAAATAATAAGAATAAAAGCAGAAAGTGATGAGGTAAAGCCCATAAAATTGATAGCTCTAAATAATAAATAAAAGACTGGTTCTTTGAAAAAAAAAACTCAAATTCTAACTAAGGTACTACCAATAGAGAACTTAGACAAAGTAAGAGATGACATAAGGGTAACATTGAAACAGAAGAAACATTTTAAAGAATACTGGAAGAACTACTGGAAGGCTACTTTGAAGAACTCTGTAAATAGACTTAACCTAGTTGAAATTAATACATTGATAAGAAGATGACTTTTTATCAAAACTGGTCCAATTAGAGATAGAAAACTTAAACATATTAATGTCTCTAGAAGAAGAAGTTAAAGTTTTTAAAGGGAATTCTGTACAATTAGGCACCAAGTCCAGTTTGTTTCCTAGAGGAAATCTAGTAAAGAACAGATAATCACAGTGCTATACCGAGTGTTTTGAAATGTCCCAGCATTTTTTTCCCCCCGTACCAGAGATTGAAACCAAGGGCGCTTAAGCACTGAACCACATCCCCTTGCTAAATTGCTGAGGCTAGTTTCAAACTTGCAGTTCTCCTGTCTCAGCCTCACAAACCACTGGGATTAAAGGTACGTGCCACTATGTCCAATTATCCCAGCATTTTTTGAAGCAAATTCAACAATGATAATTAAATCTCATAAAGATAGCACAAAAAACAAACTTGCAAACCAGTATAAAAATTTTGTGAAGATACTCTATATAATAAATATCAATACAGTGGTATCTATTTCAGGACAGCAAAATATATAAATATATAAATATATATATATATATATATATATATATATATATGCATATGTGTATATGTGTGTGTATGTGTGTATATGTGTGTATATACATATATGTGTATATGTATGTGTATATATATGTGTATGTATATATATATATATATATACATACATACATACATACACATACATATATATATATATATACATATATATATGTATATATATATATATCAGAGTAAGGTGAATATTTCCACCACCCTCTCTAGTAATTAACACTGTACTGCAGATTTTGTCCAACTCAGTTAAACAGGTCAATTAAAGCATATGAATTAGAAAGAAAGTTAAAAATCTTCTGTTAGCAAAAGATATAGTAGTACACATAGAATTGATAATACTGTCAAATTTTAAAAATGAGTCATGTGGCAATATATAACATATAAAAATCAGTACCCTTCATAGATAAAAATAACCAATCAGAAGGAAAAATGGTAGTGAAAACCCTGTTTTCTATTTTAAAGAAAATAAAAGAAGTAAATTTAACAGGAAATAAAAAAGCTATAAAGAGAAGTTGAACACATTCTTAAAAGAAACAAATGTGAGTTTATACTACATTTGTTTGGAAATTTGGAAATCCATCTACTTGTTATTTGACAGGATTAGTCAACATCATTAAGATGCCGATTTTCCTGAAAATAATCTGTACATTTTTTACAATTCAAGTACCAATAAAGTAGTTTTATGTAGCCGGGAAACTTAATACATTTAATGTGGAAAAATAATCATGTAAGAATAGCTAGAAAGACAATGAAAAAGGAAAATGATAAGGAATTAGCCTCACAAGATAAGGTGAAATAACTTCTGTAAAACAGTACAAAATTGAGCCGTAAGCAGACCAGTGGAGAATAGAAATTTCAGAAACAGGCCAAAGTACATATGGAAATTAAGGAATGGAGATAGTCTAACAATTGCTGGGGCAAAGATAGGCTTTTAAATCAATGTTGTTGAGACAACTGGCTATCCATTTTGGAAAACATGAAGCTTCATGTATCATATATAAGGGTGAGGGGGAATCTCCAAATGCATCAGTGACCTAAATATAAAAACTACATACAAATAGTAAAATGAAACAGATGTATGTTTCTCAATAATGTGGGGATAGAAGAGGCTTCTAAGTATGAGTCAAAATCCAGATGTAATATTTAAAAGTCAGCAGTCTACTACATTAAAAAAAGCAAGCCTTTTTCAATGGCATAAACAGAAAAGGAACATCTAAAAAGGCATAAATGATAAACTGGAGAAAAGTCGCTATTTACAATTCATCTAAAGGGTTAGTATCTCTGATATATGAAGAACTGTAGATGGCTTCACTGCAACTGTCTTGAGCTAGAAATATCAGAGGAGTTCACTTCACTTCTGAAAATTCCTTGTCATGATTATGTCTTTTGTGTAGAATAGGCCATATGGTGGTTTCAAACAGAATATACACTTTCATTATTTGAATTACACTTGAATGTAACTATACATTCAAAATACTGAGCCTCAGGCAAAGCCATCTTTTGGCAAATTGAACTGAGAATCATTTGATTGCAAAAGTCATATCCACAGCCAGATTTTATGCTAATTGGCCAGGCGATTCAGATTTTAAAAACAAATTTATTTGCCTCATCCCCAAATCAATTTAATGCTTTGTCTTCATAGTTCTACTACACATTCTGGATTAGTCTATGGATAAATTCACCACAGTCTCTTTGAATAAATGGATGTTAATGAATACAATATTGAGCTTTTTCTTGTCTAAATTACCTTTAACAAGACATTTTAGAGTTAATTTAATGAAGTGCACTAGGAAGTTAAGTAAGTGGCTTAGTACATTTAATTGAGGCAACTTTGAAAAAATAAACACAATAAATACTGGAAAGTATAGGTAATTTTATCATTTGCATTTCACTTTTAAGTGAAAATGTAAACTTCTGTCATTAATGTCTTTCTTCTGTGTCTTATCTCTCTACATATTAGATCAGTAATATTTTTTAGTGTCTTGTTATTTTGACCCAGGATGATTCCATTAATTTCTTCAAAACATATGTAAATTGTATATGATGTTGCTGTGACAATAATGGAAATATTCAAAGAGTATCCAAAGTAGAAAAAAATTGCATTATTTACCTATACAAGTGTTATTTAAAAAAATGTGAATTATAGATAAGAAGAAACATATGGCTATCTTTCCTACTTCCAAGAAACGTCTTGCACACTACATATGGGCATATTATTTAAGTTTATTTGGCACTTTTGTGTCCATTATCTCTTTTGATGGTTACAATAACATTTCGAGATAAACAAAGCAGGGATTTTCTTCTTTGTTTTAAAGATTGAAAAACAAAGGATCTGAAGAAGTTTTATATCATGTAAAATTAGATCATATTGCTGGTATTGCTATGAAGTTTTTCCTGTAAAAATAAGTTTATTCATTAAGGGATTTCAAGATAAGTTGTTGCTACTTGCATAAAATGAACATCTGTTATTAAGAAATTAACATTAAAAAAATGAGGATTAAACCCACTGCCTCACATGTGCTAGGCAAGTTCTATGTCACTGAGCTACAAACCCAGCCCTGATATTGACATTTTAAAGCTATATATTCCACCATCACTTTGTGGAATCCCATAGATGCTTTAAGATAGTTTTTTTTTTTCATATTTCTTGAAACTCTCTGAATGGGCAGTCTCAGCAGTATATGAGTTGGAGTATGTGTATTTTCAACAAATATTACAACCTCTTTGGAACATGGATTAGAAAGAATGGCCTACTCTAGACAGTCAGCCTAGACACTTGCTGTCTTGCTAGAAACACCTGCTGTCCTACTGTTGAACTGGAGCATTACTGTGCGGACAAATGTTTAACAATGAGCTCTCCAGGAAACAAGAGGTCATGGTTGGATTTTCCTATTCTGTTCCCCAAGAATTATCCCCATGACTAATTTCATCTTCCAATATGAATGCAGAGCTGAGAAATGTCACGGTTTAGAACAGGAATGTCCCCCCAAGGCTCATGTGTTGAAGGCTTTGTCCCCAGATGGTGGCCCTTTTGGGAAGTAGTGGAAGCTAGTAGGTGGGATTAGTTGGAACAAGTAGGTCACTGGAGGCATGCAGGCCTTGGAGGGGTAGAGTTTTCCCTAGGCCTCCTGCTCACCCTCTCTTCTGCTCCCTCTGTCTCTGTGCTCCCTGGCCACCAGAAGGTGAGCAATTTTGCTGCATCCCATTCTCCCTGCTCTGATGCTCTGCCTCAGCACCAGCCCACCATGATGGGGCCCAGCGACTCTGAACTAAAACCTCCGAAATAATGAACAAAATAAATCTTCCCTCCTTTAAATTGTTTTTCTCAAGTATTTTTGTCACAGTAACAGGAAATGGATACAACAAGAGATGCTGACAATGGAGTCTCACGGGCCAATGAGTGGCAGGCCCAGTCCATCACTGACTGGAAATCGCCATTGTTGTACAGGGTCTGAAAGTATCAGTTGGAGAAGGGACATGGAGCTGTTATGGTTTGCATGTGAAGTGCCCCTCCCCCCAAAGCTCACATGTGAGACGATGCAAGAGGATTCGGAGGGGAAGTGATTGGATGTGGGAGCCTTAACCCAATCAGTGAATTTGTTCCTGATGGGATTAATCGAGTGGTAACTGAAGTGGTAGGATGTGGTTGGAGTAGGTGGGCATGACTTTGGGGTATGTTTGTATCTGGTGAGTGGAGTCTGATTATCCTAGGAGCTGGTTCCCTCTGCCACACTCTTCAGCCTCACCTGGAGCCCCCCAAAATGGAACCTGTAGTCTACAGATTGAGACCTCTGAAACTGTGAGCCCCTAAATAAAACTTTCCTCCTCTATAATTGTTCTGGTCAGGTCCTTTAGTCACAGAAGCAAAAACCCGACTAAAACAGGAGTGTACACTTTTGGATTTAGATTATCTTATTTATCTTACTTGGGTCCTTTGGTGTTTTCACCCATTCCATAATTATAGTTTAAGACTAGAGAATTATAAAACTAGAGGATGAATATCCTTTCCCTCATTTTACCAGAAAAGTTTCAGTAGCAGAACTCTGAAATAACAAGTCAGCTAAGAATTTGATTGACATTGTGCCACAGGAAATAGGATTACCTGTAGTACTCCAAGGTAACATATACTTTCTGAATTTGAATGAATAAAAGAGGTCTTCCTATTTTCCACAAATAGGATTTTTTTTCCCAAAACCAGAAATTAGTAATGGTCATGGTAAAATATTAAAGTCAACTTAGAACTGGTCTTTGTTTTCCAGGGACTGACCATCTAGTTAGAAGGAGAATTTAGACATAGGCACCACTGATGGATGTCTAAGGGCACATATTTGTAGTATACCTTTGATGCGGTGGACATCTAACTGCTTACCCATTTGACCTTCATTTCTGATGTTCCATATTTCTTGTCCTCTGTCTTCACACAGATTAATACATTATAGTTGTTGGAATAGGAAATGATTTAGTTTTTTCTCTTTCTCTTTATTTAGTTTTAGTTGGTATTTTCAACATGTTTTACTAGAACTAATATGGAAAAATCTGGCACATTATTTCTACAATAATTTAAAATGTGTGAACTGGAAATATTCTTTGTAAACTCAAAACTCATCCTTACAATCCGACCCTCTTGTACCTGGATGATCATGTGCCATGACATACCATAGCAATTTCTAATTATTTTTGGTAAAGATCTTTCTGTAGGGTCTTGTGAATAATGGAATATACCCTTGACTTCTGGGGGCTGTTTTTGCATTGAAATACTGAGATATATCCTTCAATGAGGAAAAAAATTATTTTTATCTGATATTTGTAGCCCTTCTTGCCTTGGTGTATCCCTGGTTTCTTGTACCATCATCATCATAAAGTATAAGGCCAGAAAAAGAAATCAAAATCCTGTCAAAATATATAGGTAAAATTCTTAGAATTTCTATTTATAAAATTGACAGTGGTTAACAATGTCTTATAGTCCAGTGGTGCTCAAAGAAAGGTACTAAAGCTGAAGCACATGCTAATGGATTCTCTGATCCCACCTTATATATTTTGAGCTGGAATGTTTTTGGGTGGGACCCACGAGTCTGTATTCTAAGAAGTTCTTCATGTGATGGTGATGCAGGTTCAAGCTCAGAAATCATTCTCTTAGAACAATGATTATTAAAGTAGGAATTTGGTGGAGGAAGCTCTATTAGTTTGTTGAATCACACTTCAGAAAGAGTTACAGGCAAATCATCCTCAATGTTCTTTCCATATCTGGAAAGATTTTCTCCATTTTTCTCTTATATTAATCAAAATGTTCAAATGCTATCTACCTTTTTTCTGTTAATATCTGATTGAGTACTTCCAGAATATACTCATTCCATTGAGAAAGTGTTTCCTGAATTCCCCAAAGTTTTTGAGTCACTTCAATTATATTTAATTTTTACTTTAAACTCAGCACAAGTAAATCTGAATTTCAAGAGTGTTAGACTTTTTTTGTGTGTGTGTAGTACTGGGGATTGAACCCAGGGCCTTGTGCCTACAAGGCAAGCACTCTACCAACTGAGCTGCATCCTCAACCCTTCAAGAGTGTTAAAAACATGTTTATTTTTCAGTTAAGAAAGCATGAAGGGATCCTGGCAGAAATTTCTGCTTGAGTCCCTTGTCTTACATTTTATATGAGGGGTGTGTTTGAGCTAAAATTTAAGTCTTTTCAAAAACTTGTTCTTTTTAGATATATATGACAAAATTTTAAGTCTTATTGAAATTACTTCTTTCTTGTTTTAATGTAATTTTTATTTGTTCATTTTAGATATACATGACAGAGTATATTTTGACATATTATACATACATAGAGTATAACTTATCCTAATTAGGATCCCATTCTTGTGGTTGTCCATGATGTGGAGTTACACTGGTCGTGTATTCACATATGAATATAGAAAAGTTATTTCTGATTCATTCTACTGTCTTTCCTAATCCCATCCCCCCTCCCTTCCATGAAATCCCTTCTTTGTCATCCTTCAGAATGTAGAATAACATGCTAGCTCCCAGGATCCAGAAATTAATTCGGAAAAAAAATTTCTTTGTTGCAAATGTGATTTCCTGAATTGGGCTGCTCCTGAATATTATTAGCTGCATCTATTTAAGAGAAGTCAGTTTCCTTAATTACAAACTCCCACAAAATCAAGTTTGGTTGGCTTTTCCTCCTTTCTCTCCCCAGATTCTTTTGCTTCTTTTCTTCCTGTTTGGATTCTTATCCAAATCATCTCTCTATTTGACCTAAATTTCATTTTTATTTCCCATCTTCTGTTTTGCTCTAATCTTACCACTTTTCCCTCCCCCAATTATATCCTGCTTCCTATTGTTATGCAGTGGCTGGCTTCAATTAAAGAGACCTTATGTCTACTTTTTTAAGTCTCCCATTTGAAAACAGGCTCCTTTATAGATCATTGTACTTAGTGTTAATGGACTGATCCTGTTCAGAGAAACACATTAAAACATTAAAAATAATGAGATTATTTGTTTTGGTTTCAGATAAGCAGGAAAATTAAAATCTTGCCCCATTGAGAACTTGATCACTAGGTTTTCCTACCTGCCTTCTCTGCTTGGGGACAAGCTCTCAAAGCCAGAAAGCTTAAAAAAAGAAAGAAAGAAAAAAAGAAAGAAAGAAAGAAAGAAAGAAAGAAAGAAAGAAAGAAAGAAAGAAAGAAAGAAAGAAAGCCTATTCTCTAATGGGCTCCTACCTTCTCCTTATCATTGTTAACAAAGTACAAGGTTTTTTTTTCCTTGATCTTTTAAGAGATGTTATTCAGATATTTTTAGAAGGGTTTAATATCCAAGAAATGCAGTGCTGTTTCAGTACTCTAATACCCTCAAAGGATCACAATATTTTTTCCTCCATTTTTTCTGAAACAATGGAAATGTCACATATTTCTAGAGTTTCTTTTGTATCATACTTTAAATTTTCCCAATTTAACCTTCTTTATTCCTTTGGCTGAGTAATTATTATCCAGGACTGGACTGATACAACATCATATCTTACCAGTAATCTCTGTTTACTGTGGTATATATTGCTTTAATTATTTATGTATTTATTTATGGTATTGGGGATTAAACCCAGGGGCGCTTAACCACTGAGCCAAATCCCCCAGACCCCCCCATTTAATATATTTTATTTAGGGACAGGGTCTTGATAAATTGCTTAGGGCCTCACCAAGTTGCTGAGGCTGGCTTTGAAGTCATGAGTCTCCTGCCTCAACCTCCTGAGCAGCTGGAATTACAGGCGTATGCCACCCTTCCTGGCTATGACTATATTCTTATGTATTTGTTGAGACTATTATTTTCTGATTATAAAAACAGTGAACATTTTAAATCCATGTTCCAACTAATAACTTGTTTTGTGCAAATTAAGAAGACTATAGTGAACAATTTTATATACATACATGTCTTTGTGTAACATGTAGCTGGTATTTTAGAGTAGATATTTTGGAAATTGTTGAGCCATCTAGCATGTATATTTTCAATTTTGCTAGATTCCATTAACGTGTTGAATAATGTGGTTATACTACCAGCTATGAACAAATTTCAGTTTCTTCATTGATTAGTCAATATGTAATATGTCAAACATTTAGCATTTTTCAACATGATGAATGACAGATTTCATTATATTAGTTGTACTTTTTCTGAAACTCAGACTTTCTCTCTTGAATTTCCTATTTGTATTTTTTTCTGTTTCTTATTTATATGCATGCAGGAATTCTTTATGTATTCTAGATACAACATCTTTGTGTACTATGTTGCAAATATCTTTTAATATGTTGCTTACCTTTTAAATTTAATTATGATATTTTTATATATGATTTGTTTTTAATTATTAAGTATGTAGATTGTGATGTTTCTTCTCATTGACTTTGAAAGTATAATATCAATAATTCTTGTTTCAATTCTTCTTGACATAATTCCAACTTGGCATTCAGCTTGAGGAGTAATATTTTAACTTCTAGGAAATATTTGTTTGAAACCATTACCTTATTGAGAATATATTATGATTATTATACCACTTTGATGAATAACATTAGTGATCTCTGAATTCTTTTTTTTTTTTTTTGGTACTGGGGATTGAACCCAGGAGTGCTTAATCACTAAGCCACATCCCAGCCCCTTTTATTTTTTATTTTCAGACAGTCTCACTATATTGCTTAGGGTCTTGCTAAGTTGCTGAGGTTGGTTTAAATTTAAGATCCTCCTGTCTCAGCCTCCCAAGTTGCTGAAATTACACTTATGTGCCCCTGTGCCCAGCAAGCTTCGAATTCTTAAAGTTGATTGCTGATTAAAGACTAATTTGGGATAATTTCTCTATTTTAGGACTGAAAGAGCCTTTAGTGATCATCTTTTCCTTATTTTACACAATACAAAACTACAGAGAATGTGTTAACCAAGGTCCCATTATCCATGCAGGGCATACAGCTAGAACTAAAGTCCATTCCTAGTTCAGGGCAGTTTCTATTGAATCTCAAAATAACACCAAGAAACAGTAGATGGATTTCATTATTCAGAATCAAAGTTAATGGTATTACTAACAAACATGTTTCTTTTCCTTTCAGAATTAAGTGACATTGGACAGTCTGTACTCAGACTTCAGAAAAGAACCAACAATTAAAATAGGCTCTTTAAACTAGTGAGCTAAGGAGAAGGAAGGAGAAGGGCAAATATGCTCACTAACCACATGTTATCCTTTTCCTGTGGGCTACACTCTGAAGGTGGTAGGGAAACCAAATGAAAGAGAATCTAACTTGCAGAGGTTTACCAGTTTCACCTCCCAGGAATCTGTTCTCAGTCTCAAAGAAATTTTCTAGCCAAGCCTGACCAGTTTTCAACATGCAAAAGTTCAGTTTTAGATATTGTTCATATTATGAAGAACATTAACCTCAGAGTAATTACACTGTAATTACCCTGTTAGAGTCTCCTATGCCTATAACAAATTCCTGTAACTGGAAAAGTACTAAACACTGTAAACGCTTAATTACTTAGTTTTACCTTTAGCATATCTGCATTATACGCACACATCCATTAGTTACAGCAATCATTTTATTCATTCAGCTTTGTTGTTACTTTTCCAGCTGAAAGAACTTATGGTTGGTACAAGGATTAAATAAATATGATTAAAAATACAGCTTGGGTCAGTGTGTAACCATTTTGAAGGGCAGCTAAAATGCTCTCACACAATCAGTGCTTTTTATTCCTCAAGCTGTTTGTAAGTAGGAGTCCTTTCATCTTTTCATGGTAGTTTAACATTTATTTACATCTTTTAATAGTACCTTTTCTAGTTCTGACATCAAGGACTAGTTTGTTCAGTTTCAAATGGGAGTAAAGCTAGAGGGTATTAGCGGGAGAAAAAGAAATAACTGTTTCAACACTGTAGCACTCACATAGGAAGGAAATCTACATTACAAGCAATTATACATATGCAATTCCTATAGCGTAAAGCACCCTGAGTCTTAGGGTTCAGTTCATGTCCCACATGGTATTTTCTAGTTGCCATGGCAATTACTTGTTTTCACTGGGCAACTAAGCAAATGGCCACATCCGTTCTTGCTGAGCATTTTCCCCCCCACCTAACACAGAGCATATGGAATAGATTCACTTCTCAGTGCAAAAAGATTTACGTGCATAACTGTCTCCACATCAAGGGGAGGTTGTAAATCTCAGGTCAGAGAGTCACACTTGCCCTTGAGTACCCTTCTTTTTTCTGCCCAAATGTTCTCTGTTCTTCTATAAACATAGCTAAATATGCATGTATTCAGTGGAGAAAGATATATAACATTCCCCTTAGGCGATAAAGAAATATTCATACATATATATACACAAACCCACATGGATATAGATGTATATATGGTTATAAATCGGATATTGAAGAATGGTAACATGCTCTGGCACACTTATATTCTAGAATTTAAACTAAAAGATTCCTTTGGATGAAATTATTATTTTTTTTTCTTTTAAGTAAGTCTGTCTTACTTGATGAAATCCTTCAGATAAGTATTCAGATACCTTAGTTCTGGTGCCCTATGGAATTGAAAGACCTTTTGGCACTTGGATAAATTTGTACTAGCCTCACGGAAATAAATAACTACTGTACTGACTCAATTCTTTTTTATTTTCTGCAATCCTGGAAAGAGACCAGTGATAACAAAGATGTGTAACAGCATTCATGTTAACACTTGACTCGATGTTATAAAGTCATGAGGGAGATAACTTCTAGTATATATATATATATATATATATATATATATATATATATATATATACATTTATTTTATTTATTTATTTATTTATTTATTTATTTATTTATTTTGGTGGTACCCAGAATCTTATGTAAAGGCAAACTAGGCAAACTCTCTGCTAGGACATTTTTAAATCTGAGAATCAAAATCTTAAACTGAGGAAAGAGAAAGCATTGGACTTCCATTATTTTCTCTATTTGTCAATCACTTTTTTGTTTGTTTGTTTGTTTTTTTGTTTTGTGATGCTGGGGATTCAACCCAGGGCCTTGGGCATACAAGACAAGCACTCTACCAACTGAGTTATATCCTCAGCCCCTGTCAATCACTTTTTTAGAGCAGAATCTTATATTCATATTTTTGTAAAATGGTAAATGTTACTCCATATCTTTTACTTGCTTTTTTGGGGGGATTCCAGGGATTGAACTCAAGGGCACTCTAGCACTGAGCTACACTTAACCCTATTTTGTATTTTATTTAGAGACAGGGTCTCAACTGAGTTGCTTAGCAACTTACTTTTTGCTGAGGCTGGCTTTGAACTCATGATCCTCCTGTCTCAGCCTCCCGAGTTGGCTGGGGTTATAGGCATGTGCCACCACATCCAGCTACTCAATATCTTTTATTAGGTTTTTATTGGGAAGATTGGCTAACTATACTCTGACTTGGTAACCCACCTGATTTAGAGTCAATTGGTTTTCCATAGTATGTTAAGGCATAGAATTTGAATAGCAGAAAATAAAATATTCTGGCAGAGAAAAGCCAGATATCTATCATTCAAGCTGACATAACGGTTGAAGCCAAACCTGAAGGAGATAAAAGGAAAAAGATGGAAAAGTGAGGATTTAGGTCCAAAGGCAGAAATAAGCTTAATCCATGGTGAGAAAGAACAGTGAAATCCAAGCTAATTACAGGATTTATGATGTTTATCTACATAAGCAGCATGAGAATTTAATTCCTCTTCCTGAGGAACTAGAATAGGCCTGAGAAGAAGAATATCAGTCCCCATTGGCTGAACTATGGATCCAGGAATAGATAGAAATTGGGTTACATGTTATAATTATCCAAAGAACAGAAAGAACTGAAGAGTGGCTTAAACCCTGACTCAGAGATTTCTGAGGTCCAACAATAATAATTAAATTTTATTCAGGGAAATTTTTATGCAAGGTATCAGAGAAAGGAGACCAAACCAAAGGTCAAAAATCAAGATTATATTGAATTGGTACAGGGAAATGGAAGCTGTTGGAAAGAACATACCTATGGGCTTATTTTGAACATGGCTAGCATGCTTTTGAATGGTCAGCCTGATTCAGTGCATAGTGTTCAGCAGAACATACAGAAGATTTGAGGGGTTCAGGGTAAAAATTCAAGAAAGTACTAGTGTCAGTCATGGACCTTATGAAATGATCACATTATAGATATTCATGGTTCATTGCTTAAAAATTTTAGCACTGACTAATATATGGATGGGGCATGATAAGAAATCTATATTTGATTTTTGACTTCAGTTCTTAATACAGAACTCTTAAAATCCTTTCGTTTTCCTAAGTGGTAGTGATGACAGGCGTGTTTTGTTTGTTTGTTTGTTTGTTTGTTTGTTTGTTTGTGTCTGATACAAAGCTCCAAAGTCTACAGAAATCTCTTGGGTGATAGGATCCTTTTTTGTTCTAATGAAGCAACTGTTGGTGGGACCTTACATAGCTTAAGGATGGGGCCTGCTCCAAGAAAGACCAAGCTTGATCAGAAGCCAAGAACATTCAGTTCTACTCCACCCAACCTCCAGGGAAGGGAGAAAAGCTAGAGATTGAGTTAATTAATGATTCATCATGCCTACATATTGAAACCTTCATAAAATGTCTAAATTATGAGGCTTGGAGATCTTTTGGTTTGGGTAATATATCTTTGCTCAGGGAGGGTGGCACACACTGATTCTGTGGGATGAAAGCTCGTCGGCTCAGGATGCTTCTGTACCTTACCCAGTAAGTCATGTTCATCTTTTACAATAAACTGGTAAATGTAAGCATTTTTCCTAAATTCTGTTAGGCTGTTCTAGAAAACAATTGGAACTGAAGAGGGAATTGTGGGAACCCTTTGGATTTACAGTCAGAAGGTCAGAAGTCCTGGTGGCCCAGAACTTGCAACTGATGTCTGTAGTGGAGGTAGTTTTGTGGGACTGAACCCTTAAGTGATGGGATCTAATGCTAATTTCAGGTAATTAGTGGTAGAATTGAAGTAAATTGTAGAACACCCAGTTAGCATGTAAAGAGTTGAAGCAATGGTCTTTGGTGTGAGAAAAAAAACCCGTACTCATTCAATGTCAGAAGATTTCTGTGGATAGAAATAGATAATTATAGCAAACTTTTTTTTACTACAGAGAACCAGCCCAAAAGTTGAAAGCCACAAACAGATCTCTCAAGTCACCATTACTGTGGGAGCCAGAGGGCATGAGATTATAATGTCACTTAAGAACTTACATATCACTAATATATGACATTAAAATCAGATATTATGACTAGCTCTTCTCCTTGCTACTTTCATTCAACAAACAGTAGAATATGCATAAAATGTACAACACAAACTGCTAGGTATTTTAGTGATGGTGCAGAAATGAATAATAAAAAGTTGCAGGGGGTTTCCTCTCTCAAAAAGCTAGAGATTTGCAGACAGATGACACAGTTTATTTTGCTAGTCAAGACTCTCCGTAATCCACCTCTTTATGTACCTACTTTATCTTTTAGCCCTGACCAATCCTTTGTAAAGTTTACTGCAGATTACCATCTCTTTTTTTTTTTCCTCTTTTTTTTAGTACTGAATCCAAGTCTTTGTTGTATAGCATTGGGAAAATGGAATTGAGAGGAGACCCGAATGGAGATTATAGGAAAGTTAAGATTCAAAGGCTAACCAATAGCATTGGTACTTTTCCAAGACCTTATTAGCAAAATTTGGACCAACAGCATTGACCCAAGAGTTATATAAACCCCTAGAATAAGACACTCAAGCAGTAACCCCTATTGGGTCCCCTCTGTATCTATTCTACAGTTGCTAATGGAGAGGGTCCTGGCTCAGCTCCATTGGACTATTTTAAATGGATTGTTTATGGTCAGTCTCTCCTGCCACTTTCCTTGAGTTTCCTGTCTGTGTCTCTCAGAAATATTCCAAGCAGTTATGAGGTGCTATATCACCTACCCATGGATAGTCTGTTTACTGGAGCTCCACATCTGGGAGACAGTTTTGTACCTACTGTGTGGAACCATTCCTTTGTTCTAGCTTATAATCGGCTCTCTAGCCACATAGTTTTACTCCTGAGTATTTTCCAAAGTGTTCTGAAATTTTAGGCATCTTTCACTAGCTTTACCAGACACTGTTACTTTTTTACTCTTTGTGTTTACTGTCTTTATGAAATAAAGTTATAAAAGAAAGATACACCTTCAGGCATCATCACGTTTTCATCCAGAATAGAAAGCTTATCTAGGCTGTGATTTTTTTTTAAACAGAAGGTGAGTCTCATGCCCATTCTAAATTTATTCTGGCATTTTATTTGTTTCATGAAATATCAGTTTTAAAATATACTTCTGTGCATATATTTATTGCTCAGAGTTCTGATTTAGATATTTTACATTTAAATATATGGCTCTCTATTAAGTCTATACTATTCAAAAAAATCCATAGAAGGATCATTGTTCATTTTATCAAGTACCAATAAATGATGTCCAAATGTTTCTTTAAAAACTATTTTTACTTTTGATAGTTGGGTGCAGTGACATACATGTGTAATCTCAGCAGCTTGGGAGGATGAGGCAGGAAGATTGCAAATTTGAGGCCAGCCTCATCAACTTAGCAAGGACTTGAGAAACTTGGAAAGATCATTTCTCAAAATAAAAAAGATGAAAAAAGACTGCAGATGTAGCTCAGTGTTTAAGCAACCCTGGGTTCAATACCTAGCTCCACAAAACAAAAACAAAATAAAGAACCAAATAAACAACAACAACAACAAAAAAAAAAACCTTCACTTTTGAGAGCCTTTTTTTAGCATTTTTTATGTTTCATTTTACTGTTTGCAACTGTAAACAGGAAAAAAATAAAGTAAAACTACCACAATTTATCAAATATGAAATGTGTATCAGTGAAGATGAAAGCAAACACCCTTGTGCTACAAATATCAAACTTAATAGTGCCTGAATACATTCTTAACATGTTAGCCTCCAGGAAAAAATGTAGATGTGTAAAGTTGTGCTCTGGATGTCTGTGAGCATGCCCAGTCTCAAGCCCCATGCAATTGGGGGAATATATGTAGACTACAGTATTCCCTTTGAAAATAGCATGCTATTGAGTGTTAAGATTTGGACTGAAGGGTTTCTCACTCAATGCCTGTACCTAGGAGCATGGAGTCCTTCAGTCCTTCAGGTCTGAGTGCCGGGAAAGGTGGGCTACTTGTGCATATGTTGGTGCACACAAAGATCCCAATGACCCCAATTTGAAATCTGAGCATTTCAATAATTGCAAAATTAAAATATCTATTGTCCTAACATAAAAGTTTAATATTGCATAATCAAACTTAGGCTACAAAAATTAGTACTGGGGATAAATCTGTATTTTTGAACTTTTAGAAATATATAATATTGGCAGTTTCTCACAATTCACTCATTTTAGATATATGTATAAATATTAGACTTTCTTAAAATAACACTTTGTTAATATAATACTCAATATGGTTTTTATTCATTTCTAAGTATCATGGTTAAGGAAGAAAGAAAGAAGAGATTAATCTTAGTGGTAAAAATTTGTTATCTATATAAATTTGCCCCAAAGGGAAATTTTCCAGATTGGTTTTCTTGTTACTTGACAAGATCCAGTCAAAATCATATTTGTCTCCTTATCATGTTACGTTAGCAGGGTAAGTTGAGTGAAGGGAACAGGAGCTCACACATATCAATCATCAATCATGGCAAAGTGCTTATTAGATGTGAAAGGGTACAGGAAGGCATGAGGGATGAGCAGGAGCAGGAGCGCCAGGTTATTGATGAAGGTAATAACGGAGGTCTCGGGCTGCACGCACCGAGGCCATAAAGTTTGCCAGAGGAGCACATCAATATAGCTATGTTGAGGGGGAGTGACAACATGAAGAAGTATGGAGCACAGCTTCTCATCTGGCAGAGTTATTAAAGTCAACTACAAGAAGAGGAACCATTTCAATATTTTAAGCACTCGAGACTGCTAAGAGAGAGTCACTGTCATCAGCAAAGCCATTGTTTGGGGAGCTTTTGTTGTCTCTATTTTTCTCTTTCTCCTTTTGGAAATTTGAATTTATTTCCACTCCAGCAGCACCTCTGAATCTCAGCTCTGTGCACAGATTTGGAAAGCAAAGAAGCAGCCTTTCTGCAAGAGCTCAATTAGCCTCTAATTTCTAGGAGTTGCTAATCAACTTGTAAGTCCACAGGGAACCTGCATCCATTTGCTCATCCATTTGCTCTGAGTCCTCCGAAGGTAGCTTTACTGTGCTAAAGCCCTGCCATAGGATTGTATTGGTAGTGCTTAGCCTTGAATGGCTGTACATGAAAGGAACACACACAAGCAGACTTTGAGGTTTAGCCAACATAATTTGGAATCAGAATGCACAATTTTAAATTACTCCATGTCATTAAAGTAATTCTACAGTTTTCTGGAGTACAAAGTGCTCTAAATTGAGACAGGCTACTCTCAATATAAATTTTGCTTCACAGTTAAACTTCCTTCTTCTGAGGAAAGGTCATGGCATGATTCAATGCTTTTAATCTTACTACAACATAATAACAATTTAGGGTGTGTTTGCAAATGCACACTATGCTGCCCTACTTAGAACAGTATTTGATTTTAGTATCTAAATCAGCCCTCTCTGCTGCTGTTGGCATTTGTGTTGAATAACACCTAGACACAGGCAAACAGCCCCATAGAGGTAATGAGAAATCATCACTATGGTGAGGAGAACAGATTCCCACTGACCTTTTCAGGGACCACTTCTGCTGTCCTTAGATTCTAGCTTCCCCCTTGCAAAGGAAACAACCCAACATACCTGCATGCCATGGTGGCTTATCCTATTACAGGCCTGCCAGTAAAAGATGATTCCTTCACAGATTTTTATTACTTTATATGTTGTTGTCTCCAAGATTGCCTGTCCTATGATCCAGAACAAAATCTGACATTTTATGCATGGCTCCACCCTCAATCCTGGTTTCCAGGCTTGTCTGGGTCTCTTACTGAATGTGTGCACATGGAGCCTCATGTTGTGGGTCTCCACCTGTAAGTTTTGACAAATTAGACAAAAGATCATTGTAATCTGCACTAGCACTTGGTATTGCTCTTTTCCTTTTCTTAAAAGAATTTTTTGAAATTTGAAAAAATAACCTGAAAATAATGGAGCCATTTTGTAAGTCATACCGCCTGATTTAGACTAGAGATCCCTTGATTCTGTTCTGTCACTTAGGTAGAACCAGTCCAAGGAGTCTATTCCATGCTGGGCACAACCCCATATAAATAAACCATTTTAATGCTATTTTATGTTCAAACAAAAATAAAATGTGTCCCTGCTCAGTGAACCCTAGAATAGCAACTCTATTTAAACATGTTTATCTCTGGCATCACTTAAAAGCAGTGTAGATGGGGCCTAGGAAGGGACCCCGCATTTCAGTGTAGAATTGTCTAATGAAGGCTCCAGCCAGGAGAGCCAGGTCTATAGATCACTGCCATTAAGCAGCAGCAATTGCCAGGTGGTTAGAGAGCAAAATGCAGACAGTGCTGGGTGGGCTACAGTCCTGTGGGCAGTGGAATGAACATCACTGTGGGTCCTCACAGAAGTAGTCCCTCCAGATGCAGGCATGTGAACAGTGGCACGGCAATCTTTATTGAGTACAGCATACCTAACAAAACGTCCTCTCCCACGTGGACCATGGTGATGGAGAACTCACTGGTCTGCTGAATAATTTGCTAGTCTGACCTCCCATGGAACTAGGGTGGCTTCCAACATTGGGGTGTTCAAAGATCTTAAGGGTGGGGCCAGGCTTCCCTGCCCAGCCTGCTGCCACTCTCGTCTGTGATGATGGCTGCCTGGGTGGCATTGCCATCTCTCCTGGGACATGATTGCCTCTCCATTGAGAGTGAACCCCACCTGTACTTTACCAGAGTTTTCACAGCTCTATTCTGGGCTCTGAGGATGTGGGACACACAGCAGTTGATGGAGGTATCTGAGCTGAGTCATCTAACCTGCAGGATAACTTTCACAATAACACCATTGACCCTTTTTATAGGTGAGAAAACTGAGGCCACCTTCTCTTTTACCTCTGTCTTCAGGATTAACCTTGTCTGTCTCTCCAGCCCCAGAAAGCATTCAACTTCAACTAAACCCTTTCCTCTGAATGTATCGTGTCTACCAGTTTGTTTTCTGCAATGTCCTGTAAATATTGCAGTATTATCACTTGAACATATGCTAGGGTTGAGCCATTTCATGAAACGCATTACCACACTATGTTGCTCCACACTGCGCAGCCCCCTCCACAGAGAGATAGAGGGTGGAGAGACAGATGGTGAAGGTCTCCCCTCATCTGTGATGCCTCCTCCATCCTGCTGGCATCATTTACACCTTACACTCATAGATTTTCATAACTCAAATCCAAAATCTGTAAGAGGGAAATTTTTAAAATTTAAAAAAACCTCACAAGTATTCCATCTCAAAGAGTCATTAATCTTTCTCTCTGCACTCAGCCACTTTGCTTAGGGAGAAAGCAGGTAGATGACTTTTCTACAATTTTTTTTGTTTGTTTGTTTGTTTTAGTTTTTGTTTTTTTAGTTGTTGATGGACCTTTATTTTATTTATTTATATGTGTGCTCAGAGTCAAACCCAGGGGCTCACACAGGCCAGGCAAATGCTCTGCCACTGAGCCGCAACCCCAGCCCTACAATGGTTATTCTTAATATCACATTTTAGTATGAAAATGCTAATGGCTCTGGCACAGCCACTTTGGTCTTGGTTTGGAGAATATCCTGCCAGTCCTTATGCATGATCTCTGGGAACTTGCAGAAACACACACACACACACACACACACACACACACACACACACACACACCATGTGTCCTGTGTGCCCTTTCACCTATTTTATTCAAAGGACCAACTGCTCATTTCCCAGGAATCTGACAACTTTTTCTGTTGACTCACTTTATAAGCATCCAATTCTTTCCAAAACCAGTTCTAACCCACCCCACCCCAATGGCACTTCTCATTCTGTGACTGGTCTCCTGGGCTCAATGAAGTGCTGCTTTTCCCAGGGAGGACTGGCAGCTGACACCACTGCCAAGGTGACAGAAGCCCATCAGAGCCTGTATTTTGGGAGGTGCTTCCAGTGAAGGGAGACCACTGCCCACCTTCTGAAGCCATCTGACCAGGCCATTCCTGATAGAGCTTCCACCCTGCTGGGACACCACTCTGGGAAGCTTTGTTGTTGAGAGGAGATGAGTTAGGATTCTGCTTCTGGATAAACCTCTAACCTGCAGAAGTGCTCTTACTCACTGCCATGCGGTGAGTTCCTTCGATGTCTCTCACTCTTTGGTAGGTGCAGCATGCTTCATTCTGTGGGGTAACGCCTCTACTACAGTTATGATGAGATCCCTCTGGTTAAACAACAGAAAAATTATTTTATTTTCTTTTTTCTGTGCTGGTCCAACAGTAAACCTGGCTTCTGTTCTCAGACTTCACATATGAGGAAAGTGGAAATGGTCCTTTAAAGAAGGCCAGAGGCAGATAAAGATTTTAAGAAAAAAACAAAACCAGACTCCAAATCTTAGTGTTTACATGGGTTGGAAATTGACCACCCTGAGGCACAACCCCTCTGTGAGCACTTACCACCAAGAATGTGAGCTGTCCAGCACAACCTGATCTGCCCTGTGATGGAATGTGCCTCCTGCCATGTGTGCATTTCATGCCTCTGCTAGGAGGCAGCCTGTGCAGGTCACCTTGCCATCTCAGATGATAGTGCCTGGGGCCAGAGTTTGCTCACATGTGCTTCTTGAGGGCAGCTTCCATCAGAGATGTTCTTGTGTATGAGTGTGGAAGTCTGCTGGGTACCATGGGGAGCCTGCTTGTTGCTCACACCCCTCCTGTGTTTCCATCAGGAGCTTGAGGTGAAGACCATGGTTCAGGCAGAGGCCAGAAGGCTCAGCACAAGGCCTGTCTCTTGTCTTTAGACTCCATAAATTAACAGGAGGTGCTTGCCTCCCTGCTGGCCTCTCACACTGCAGTCCTTGGTGCACAAGCTCAGAAAGGGGCCTGGACTTTTCAGCCTGACTTCCTATCCTGACTCCCAGGGGAGTTGCACCACTGAGGACTGCCCATCTTCACAAAGCTGGCCTTCAGAGGCCAACATCTGCTCTTCCTGTGTACTGCAGGTCTGGAGTGCTCTTCCTGCGCTCTGCTGGTTTGGAGGCAAATTTATTCTGCCTCAACATCCAATTGTTCTATCCTGCAAAAACTGAAACTTTTTTTTAATATTCATATTTTAGTTGTAACTGGACACAATACCTTTACTTATTTATTTTTATGTAGTGCTGAGGATCAAACCCATGGCCTGGCACTTGCTAGGCATGTGCTCTACCGCTGAGTCACAACACAACTCCCTGAAATTTATGTTTATTTTGCTTTTTATGTGTCTTTTTTTGAAATATTAGACTTAGGAGGTGAAAAATGGAAACATTTTATCCACTTAGCAGGATGGAATTTTTTTGGTGGTTCTGAGGACGTTTGTGCAAACATACCGTGCAGGGATCTTGAGATGTGTGAAGAATTTGAGACTAATGGGCTTTAGTGCCACTGACTTGGACAACACCTGCATCAGTGAATATGAGTCCTATGCCACTTCTAGGTGCAGGGGACAACAACCAAGACCATGGAGAGACATGGTTACTGCTTCCAAGGTGTTGCCAGCAACAGTTGTGGGAGGAAGGTGTTTCTCCAGTACCTGTAGCTTAATTCTGGGTAGCTGTGGCTCAGCTTCTCCTTCCCATGCCTTCCTTCTCTGTTTTGAAGGTGTCCTGAGATTAAGACATCTGCCTGTGAAGGCTAGTTCTTCCAGATTTGGACTAAAGTCACCAACAGCCCTGGCCTGGAAAAGCAGTCTCACCCTGCAGCTGGCTCTCCCTGACAGCCCTGGACCCAGGCTCAACCCACCACTCTCTCCTGTGTTCCTCTTCCTTCTCTCAGCAGTCCACAAAACCAGGGGTGCACCAGATCCCGGCACCCACACACCACTCTAAGGTGAGATTTGCCTGCATTGATATGTAAACAAAGAATTTCACATCAGCCTTCTAAATCCTACCTACGATCGAAGCACACATTCTAGATTTTTCTTTCATTATTTACATCACTAGGTCCTAACTTCCATGTTTGGATAACTATTTACAGAACACTACAGACCAACACTCAGTGAAAGAGGTGAGAGGGAGGTGTCTAGATCCTGCCCTCCAGGTTGCAGTGCTCCTGGACTTAATTGGAGCTGAGATCAGCTACAATAGAGATGTGGGGCTGACAAACTAGTTCATGGAGAGGTGTTGATTAGTGACAAGTGTTTAATGTGTTTTCTACTTAGATTTTTGCATTTTAATAGGGACAATCCTATTAACTGAAAGGAAGTAATTTCTAATGGTGGGAATTTACTTAGGGTGTTAAAATGAAGTCTAGATGGAATGTGGGCTGCTAGCATCATCCCAAAGGCTGTTCTGGTGGATGCTCAGTAGAAACTGAAGACTGGATTTTAAAATGACAAAACCATTTTAACAAAAATCATTCCCTCTTTCACTGCTCCTTGCACAGTAAGCTGAGTTCTGGATCATTCTAAGAAGAGAAGAGGTCCCAGCATTAGTTATAATCCTGAGTACCAGCTGTGACCCATGGAGGGCTGCACAGCACAGAGGGAACTGGAACCGTGTGCAGGGTGCCTGGGATGTGGGAGTTTTCTAAGTCTCCCTAGAGGAGGATGGATGTGTGAAAACGCCCAGCCAGGGGTTGGACAGTAGCTTCTGCCCACAGAAAGATGATGCTGCTATGTCCCCATATCCTGGGTTTGCAGGGGTGAGACTGAAGAAGACAGGAAATGCTCTTACAGTCATCATGTTCTGGCCTGACTTCCTCATATATAATGGCTGGTTTATCTAGTTCTTATTCATTAGAAATCCTTACACCCATTTTAAAGGTGAGGAAACTGGCTGGGTAAGTTCTTGAAAGGTCTTCTTGTCTTCCAAGAGTGTGCCAGGTCCAGGATGTCACTTGTGATATTTTTGCCTAGAACCCTTCAAACCACACAAAGAGCATTGCTAACAGAAGTCTAGGCATCACAAGGATTCTCCAGACATTGGGCTTCTAATTAATGATCTCAGAGAAGAGGCACATATTCTCCCAGATCTGTCACAGAGGAACATGCCTGTCTGGGATGATCTCCTTCTGAGGGACTCTCTGTGAAGTGTTGGGTGCTGGGAATACTCCCCAGCTATACCAGCCCCATGGTGATGTTGCTGAGTGTTGCTCTCCTGCAGCTGATGAGCTCCTGTAAATGGTTCAGTTCTACTTCTGGTTAAGGGAGACATGACCCCATGTGGAAGGTGCAGCAGAGAGTGAGGGGCTGGGAAGAGCTAGATGATAACAGCCAAAAAATCCCAAAGGAGAGACTGAGGAAAAGCAGGCCACCTGCTCCCTGTGGCCATGCCTGTCCTCACCAGGATTGTCAACACACTCACACTGGCACACAACACAAGCCCAGCAGATGCAGCTTAGTGGATGTGTCATACCCCAACATCAATTGCTGCTGATGGGTGTCTCTTTAAAATTTAGTACAATACAATGGTGTTGCTTTACTTTCTTTTCTTTTTATTTTCTATTTTTTTAAATTTTTATATTTTTAGTTATAGTTGGACACAATACCTTTATTTTATTTATGTGGTGCTGAGGATGGAACCGAGGGCCTTGCACATGCTAGGCGAGCACTCTACCACTGGGCCATCACCCCAGCCCAAACTTTCAGTGCTATATATAAGATTATTTAAAAAGTAAATTAGGTATCACTGCAAAGCATCTGGAATTTTACTAATTTGGTCATGTGCAAAGAAGTTCCCTTCTTAGGTGTGTATTCCCAAGGTGCATAATTAGGGTAAAGGAATTTGAGCAGGAGTGAGCACAGTTGGGTGACTCCATTATTATCCAAGATGTTCCATTTCTCTTCATGAAGAAGTCAGGCTAGGTGACCTAAATTAGAACAAAAATCTACAGTGCATTGGTTGAGTTCAGACAGAGAACATGGCTGTGGGAATTTGGAATCGCTCCTGTATGCAATTGCCCATGAGTTTCATGGGGTGAAAACTCCTGGAAAGCTTAGCCAGGGGATCCTTCTGCTTCCAATGAGACACCTGGGAGGACTGTGTTCCCAGTGCATGTGCTTCTATTCTTTCGTCTAAGTAAGCCATTTTCCATAATATGTGGCTCTAGGTTTTTATCCAGTTCCTATATATTTCTCATTGTTATGTTTAATTCAGGGCTTTTGAAGGATATAAATCAGAGAAGAGTAGACTTGGAACAACACCTGGTACCTTTATAACAAATTGAATAATAAAATGCAACTAGAAAATCTGGATTTCAAGACCCAGGGCCATGGCTTCATTTCTTCATTGGCCCATCATTTATGGGGGCCTGAGAAGGCAAGGCAGGTGACTGTCCCAGTAAGGACTTCTGCTGTTGTATGTGCAATCCTGTGCCTGTACTTTGGTCAGATGTCAGATCAGGGGTGGGGTCTGCCTTTCCAGGTGTGCAGTCCTCATAGCACAGATGATTACAGAGAGCAAAGGCAAACCTGCCTGGATCCAGATCTCTGCTCTAGAAGCCATTTCCTGTAGGATCTGATGGAAACATTGAATCACATGAGACTCAGATGCCCCTTAGTGAGATGAGGATGCCAGCAACCACGTAGGATATGATGAGGAGGCTTAAAGAACACAGAGCAGCCCAAAGAGAAGCAGCTGAGGATAGAGTGGTGCAGGACAAATCTATGTACCTATGTTTATGCAGCTGAGGAGAGGGTGCTGAAGAATCTTGGGCTTTCTGTCCCTAGGCACCTCTATCTATGCAGCCCATGTTACTGACCTCAGGCTATTTTGAGATCTTATTTCTAAAGCTGATATGACAGTGATGAGCCCACTCTCATGTTGCCAAAGATGGGATGACACCTTCAGTACAGCACCCCCTGGGAAAAGAACCATAGTCTGAGTAGTGGCTCCAGGTGTATCTGGAGTGTTGAGCAATCTGCGAGTCCCATAGATTCACTCTGTGAGAGTTTATGTTCAAAGCTAAATGCAATTTTGTTTATGAAAAGTTCTAAATTGCTTCTAATAGTTCAATTAACTTTCCTAAGATGCATGCATTTTTAATGGGAGACCCAACAACTTTCTAATGAAGAAAGGAAGAACTCTAGCCCAAAGGCTCCTTTCTATAAATAGCTTTCCTGACCCACTGCCTCTGGCAAGGAGTAGCCTAATCTGGCCTCTGGAGGCACTGAGTGCTGTCAATCATGGCAAGGTTCTTTACTTGGGTGAGATTCTGATCTCTTAGACCCCTTGGTACTGGCTACTTCTGTTTAGCCAATGGGAATTATTTCAAAATCAGAGCAGAAAAATTTACAAAGGAAGACATGAGCACAGGCAGTGACTGTCTTTGGGAGAATGATATGGCCAGGGTTAAACCTTAGAACAATATTGACTGGAATGTAAAGAGTGGTGACCTCCAAGACCACTCTGAAGGTGGGTCCTGTCTCCACTACTACATCAGTCTGCAAGGGCAGTGCTGGGCTGTGACTGACCTTTTTTTTTTTTTCCACAGGGCAGAATTTCAGGGTGCCAGGTGTCAGGACATGCTTTTCCCAAGCCCTCCACAAGTCACACAACCCAAACCCCACTCATGCACGTGGCCACTATACTCATTTTTCTCTGTGATCATGCTGCTGTTTAATGACATGGGTCCAAAGAGGCAGTCCATCCATCTTTGTTTTATCCATGCTGACACAGGAGTTTCCCAGGCCAGGGCGAGGACACCCAGGGCTGCTAGCCCTCATTCACATACCTGTGCTCCTCCTAACAACCTTCAAAAAGTTGGATCTGAATGATTTGGGCCAATGTAATGGGACACAGTCAGAACACTCCATGGCTTTTTGCATGACTGTGTTTCCTGTCTCCTGTGCATATTTTGGGCTCCTGGCTGTCACAACACAACTCTCCTCCTCCTTCACGCTTGGCAATAGCCTCAAGTGTGGAAGTCCCAGTTATAGAATGTCATGATACAATCCCAGTGTTTACAGTAATTACAGTGTCACTTTGTGATTATTTCAAGGCCACTTTGAAGCATAACTGGAGAGAACCATGGCCCTCAGTGCATTGGGATAGAAGCCATGAGCAGGAACAGCAGAGCCTGCCAAGGAGCAAGCAAGCCATATATAAAGACCTGGTTCCAGAGTCAGGGTTTAGCAAAGAAGAGATGAGGAGGCTCAAGGAAAATGATATGCAGAAGCTTTCTCCCTGTGAAATCCCAATCTCAGCAGCACATCTTCCACATGGTGGCTGGGACCTGTCTGTTCACCTCTGAGCTTTTGTGGTGCATATTTTTGAAGTCTTAGAGAAAAGAGAGAGTGAGGGAGGGAAGAAGAAACAGAGCTTCCCCTATTCCACAAGGGTTACTGTGTGTAACTTACTTTACACCTTGTAAATATCTTGAGTTTTCACCACAAAAGTTAATGCCACGTCTAAACCTTTCTATACTGCATAAAATAGCTTTATATAGAACAAATTCTCCCCAAGATATGGTTTATGCTTTCCAAGTAGTAAAGTTTATATAGCTTGGTCTCATTCTAATCATGAACAAATATCATGCAAGAGAGTTGACATTTTAATACAAAAAGTGCTTGAAGTCCACAAATCAGTGTGGCTGCTGGCTGGACCTTGTGAAATATGATGCAGCCTGTCCCCAGCACTGGCAAGTCCCAGGTCGCTACTAGACAAAGGGAAGGACAGGTATAGGGTAAATTTCTCCATTAATTACCCATTTTTAAGCTAAATTTTTCCATGAAATTAAAGGCAGATACAAATGAGTGAAATGACTCTCATAAACTGAGTTGATCTTTAAACCTACTTCATCATAACCATCTAGCACCTAAGCACATACAGCAGTATCAGGGCAGCTCTGCCCAAATTCTTCAAAGCCAGCATTCCATGGGTCAAGAGAAGCTTAGGTCTCCCTGTTGCTTCACTGGGGACACCTTGGCTTTTGCCACACAGAAGAGGTCCTGGGGTCTTCAGCTGCAGTTCCACTCTGCAGGTCTCACCTGCAGAGCCTTAGCCCTGCCTGGACCTGCCATACCAAAGCAAAATAGGATTTTTCAAGAGACACAGGCTATAGGCCCCTGCTAGAAAAAGAGCAGCCTGGTCTGAAGGCTCTGTCCTAACTTCACCTGGAGGCCCCACCCCTGCTATGAACTCCTTCTGATCCATCTGGGCTCTAGAGCAGAGGAATCTCCACCTGCTGGCAACATCTGCTTCTGGAGCCTTGGCAACTTGCTTGTGCTGGCCTCAGCCCCTCACCAGCTTTTCCTCCATAACTTACAGCAGGGAAGCTAAGCTCATTAGGCGTCTCTGGCATTTCCCTGCTATTATCTGGAATCTCCATTTATCTTCCTTCTGGCAAACCAACTTGACCACCTTCTTGTGGGCCAAGGCAGAGGAGAAAGGCATTGGGAGGAGATCAATGTGCCAGTGACTAATGGGCTTTCATTTGGATTAAAAATAACATCATAAAGTAAAGAGTTGATTAAATTACAGCCATGGATTTGGTGCCAGGGTGCATAAGCCACCCAGGGCTTTTGCACCCTGGTGAGTTACTGGTGGGTCCATGGGATCAAATATCTTAGCATGCATGCATTCTCCAGGTGGGCCTGGGCTTCTGGGATGCCATTTGGTTTTCTGTGTTTTGCTTCTGTTTTTGCCTTATTTTGCTTTTGGCAGTGACATGCAATTTAAAAATAATTACCCATGTCACAAGTAGCATAGTCTCCTGATCCTGTGCCTCTGCTATGGCGGTGCACTTCATGCCCAGTGGGCCATTGAGCAGTGTGATTCTCACCATGGCTGTGGAAGTCATTCTACATAAAAAATGCCCCTGCAGCCTTCAAAGAAATGCCAGTTGATCAATTACAAGATTACACTCGAATTACAATGGAATCACATATCTCCTCAGCTGCACTGCTCCCATTAGGACATTTCCAACTGGCATGGCCAGCAGAGCATGAGTGATAGCACACAGTGTCCCTAAAGCCATCAGTACTAATAATCTCATGACCTGTGTAAATTTTATGTGCTTGGTTATAGGCCAGCCAACTCCATCCATGGTAGGACACAGGCTCTGTTTTGCCCAGGATACCTGCATAGAGTAAGAGTGGCATTCCCAGTCCTTCTCAGGTGAGGCCTAGTGAGCAGGTGGGCCCATGCCCCACTATTACTCCACAGCTGACCTTGAGCCACTGGATACCAAGTGGAGCACAGCAGCTAAGCTCGGGCTCTTTGGATTAGGGGAACAGCAGAGGGAGAGGTGGTCTTTAGTACCCACAGGCCCCAATATCACACTGCTGGCTTCCTCTCAGGCTTCTGCTGCTCCTTTCTGTGCCACAATACAACATAAACAGAAGTGAACTGGGCTAGAGTGAGTCATGTGGGTACACTTTTCAGGCCTTTCTGGGAGCCAGGTCTTATTCTTTTGAGGAATTCTTTGTGCTAAGCCATAGTTGTGACTGCCTGAAATAATAGGACCAACAGTATATGCACTAGCCTGTCTCTGGTGAGGTGCTGGGGCATTGGACCTCCACCCCGTGGGTCTCCTTGCTTTGAACCTGTGCTCAGTCTGCAAATAGTGTCTGCACACTAGATGTGCAGCTCTGACATGTGCTTGAAGCATGAGTACTGTCTGTTTCACCTATTGGTAATTCTGGTGTTAACTATAAATAAACAAGTAAAACAACAGAAAGAGCACAGATCAGGGAAGGGAGGTAAAATCAGCCTTAGAACTAAGTAGTTTTATTTCTTTCCCAACAATTTGCATAAAAATAATGATATTTTGCTAAAATCCTGCCTAAAATGCCTGACTTTTGCAGACTCTGACGTGATATCTACATTCATAATGTGAGGTGGATTGGGGCATTCTTGGCCCATTTGAGATGTGAGACTGTGGCCAGTGCTGGTTAATGAACTGGATCTTGATTTTCTTGTTTTCTGTAATGCAGGCTGGGAGCAGTGACTTTCTCACATGTGACTCAGCAAGGTACTGCTCTGCTCTCACGTAGAGAAGCTATTTCCTGACTTCATGACACGGCTGCAGCTGATGGTGCTAACACTCTTGGTGGCTTTCCAAGAACCTAATTTGAGTCCATTTTGTTAACTGTGGTTTGTTTGAATCAGATGCTGATCCAGCTGGGTCTCAGGCCCCTGTGTCATTGGGCTCCAGCACTTACTTGTCCAGAATCCAGGATCAGGCCAGCCAGCTGTCTTCCTTTTCTGAACTGAGCTTTGCTTCCTCATCTGCAAAGCATGGGAGTCAGTGTGCAAATGCACAAGCTTGGAACACAGAAGGTCCCTGAGCATCCATCCCTGCCCAGTGCTCAGCCTGTGCATGCTCCTTCTGACACAGCGCCAGGTGCCTGACCTTGTGGCTCCATTCTGGAGGGCACTTGGTGGTGTTTCAGTGTCTAAGGTGCATTATTGCTAATGAATTACAAATGTCTCTTGTATGTTAAGAACACAGGTGAGCCTTGGGTTGCACATGATTATCTATGTCATACCTTCACATCCAAGTAGTGTTTGCCACAATGTGATTCCTTTTTCATGGGGTACAAATCTACAAGGGGAGACATTCGATAGTAGTAGTAAGTCAATGGCATTTCCATCTTTGCCTCAATCTGCTTTTCTCTGGCCTCTAGAGGTTTTTTCCCAGTCAAGTAACTGAATCACAAATGATGGAACTATTTTATAATCTGGAAAAGGCACATGATTTCCCTGTGTTTCTAGAATGTTTGGACATACTTTGATATATTTATTGTAGTTTTTTCAGAAGAGAAGTTGTATCACTGACAATAAATGATGAGGTACTTAACTAATCTTCAAAAGTGCCTTGAGGTTGACAAAGCTTATTAAACAATTGTCTTGTAAAATGACTAAAGAGTGTGTGGAATCAGCTTCCTGGTGTTTCCTGGTACCCGCCATACTGCATGTTTCAAGTTCTGGAACCTTTCCACACCAGCACTCTTCTTCCTTGGGGACAGCAGTACTTTATTATCTGCTGGTGCTGAAACAGAACATGTTCCAATTTCCTGTGTCTTGAGAACAGGGTTTGGCCCCAGCAGAGAGGGATAGGGGCACAGCAGGGCTCGAGTCCTGGTCTGGGACATCACACCTATATTTGTGTGCCTGTGCCTTCCTGGCCACAGTGAGAGAATCTTGTCTATCTTGGGAGGTGCCTTGTCTCTGGAGGAAGGACTCAGGGAGATGAGTGTGTGTTTTCTCCCCCCTTACACTGATAGAAAGCTTCTTTCTGATTATAATAAAGAATGTTTCAAAGTAGGTTTTTTTCTGAGGGTGACATAACCCATTAATTGGCTTTAAATCTCATTTTAATGATGAGGAGGAATTCTACAAAGTGGGGGGCCCATCAGGTTCTCAGACTGTTTCTAATTATAATTTAAGTCACTTTTAATGTCAGTTCTAAAGAACTCATGGAGGAGAATTACTAGCTACCAGCAGAAACACCATAACAGGATGGAACCTGGGCAGTTGGAGCCACAGAACACATTGCTCTCAATTTCAGGAAGTGAGAGCTTTGGGGGCAAGAGAGGGTAATGGGGAAAAGAACACCTGTGGGTAAGCTAGGTAGGTCTTTATGATTGAATAATCTGCTTAAAAATTAAACAAGCCATCAGCGTCAAGAGGGGAAGAGAGGGCACTCATCTGACCCCATGCCTAATCTACTTATGTCCTCTTATGTCCTCACTGAGGCCAGTCTCCCAAACTTACTCTTGTCTTCTCCTTTTATGGAATAGACAATTTCATCACATTTTCTCTATAATGATCTTGCTTGAGAGTATCTTTTATAAACACAGAGGCACAAACTCAGAAATTCTCCTTGAAGGAACATTACATTACTATTTCTTGACAGAGAAGTAAACAGGAAGTACAATTTGCAAAAATTTGCCTCAAAATGTGAAAAGAAAACAAGGAATTCTTATTTGCTTTCTACTTGCAGCCGGGCTAATTAGGAAAGCATTAAACTCTAGAACTAGTTTGTTAATGCTTTATTTAATCTGCTCAAGAATAAGATCATTTGGAGAAGTGAAATAATTTTGCGTTTCTAAATGCTACAGTCAGGAGAGTTGACATTAATTCAGGCAAAAGCATGTTTGTTTGTTTGTTTGTTTCTTGGTGAGTCTCCTTGAAGGGTAGGTGCAGAGTGAATGGCCAACACGTGAGAACCCTGGCTATTGGTATACCTGTGGGTGAGATCCTAGGCCTTTCTTTACTCTTGTATGTTCATCTATCAAAGCAGGATTGAAAAGCAGCAATTCATGAAGATTAGAAAAAAATTATATGATTTGCCTAACCAAATGCTTGGCAGTCAATAATCATGAAGATTATTTTACATTAATAGACTAATGTACACTAGGGGCTTGGACGATTTATAAACAGTAGTTTAAAAAAACTAGATCAAGAATTATTCAGAGGATGAAATTTTGTAAATATTTTACAGACAAATCGAATTGCAAACTACTGTGAAAATTAGGTGGCAAAAACACAAACAGCAAGGGAAAACCTCACAAGCAGAACACTAGATTGACAGTTATAGAAGTCAAGTTGTCTAAGACACAGATCCTTCTGACCAATAACCTCATCTGAGATAAGAACCAGCACTACAGTGGGTGGTGTTGCAGGCCATTCTTGACTCCTTAAATCTGGCCCTGGGCTTCATTGCTGCCAGGCCTCTGCAGGGGCCAGGCCTCTGCCAATCATCAGTCTCCACCACTCTGAGGCTGCTCAGGCCCTGGAGGATACAAAAGGAAGCAGAGGAGGATGCAAAATGGCATGAGGGTGGGGAAGGAGGCCTGAGAGTCCACATGGAATACATTTCCCAGGAAGTCAGCAGTCACAGGGAGGAAGCCCTCAGCAAGGTCTCCAGGGGAAATATGTGGTGTGGACAACCAGACAAAGCTGACAGCCAGGGCAAGGGTCATAGGCAGGTGTAGCCTCTTCAGAAAATTATTTTTGTTCTTGGTTAAAAAAAAAAAAAACAACCTACCACTACTCTCCCAAATTATCTCAAGCACAGTGCTACTTTAAACTTATCAGTATTCTCCCTTTTAGCCCAAGACATATAGACAAGTGTAACTTTGGTTCTAGAACAGTCCTCTTTTATATTTTTATTTGCTTGGTATTTAGACATTAATTAATTAAATTTAAACAAGAATTTAAAATAGAACAAATTGTAGCTTCATTAACTCAAAAAGGAATAGTGCCCTGCCATTTTCCAAAATGTCACCTCATTTCATTTTGAATTTATTTTCTTAAATATGCAAGCTCATTGAATCAGGAATATCCCTGGAAATACCCCTTCCTTGCATTGAGCTGTTATTTTCCAAACATAAAATTCATTTATTTTCTCAAAAATTCATTAGCTGGGGTCCCCCTCCAAGGTGGAAAGTCTTGCAAGGAAATTAATTCCTAAACGAGAAGTTTCTGCAGAAAATTCTCCCATGTGACTGGCAGAGTTATCTAGGAAATATGTCCTCAAATGCATGATGGAGGTTGACTGCTGAATAGCAGAAGATGAACCTGAAATTGAATGTTTATTGCAACCCCCTTTTTTTTTCATTCAAAAGGTGAAGGTTACTTAGCTTTCACTGCTGCCTTCAAGCTTGTTAATGAAAAGATGGAAAAACAATATTGACAACGCTGTCCAGAAATCGAGCCTGATTTATTACAGAAATGAGACTGAAGACAAATGGAAAAGTAAGAGAAGGGGGTATGACCAATGATAGAAAGAAAATTTCCAATGTCTTAAAGAAATAGTATTTCTTTTTCTACTGGTTCTATTCTTTTGGGTTTTAAAAATTGCATTTTTTTTTCCACAAGAGAATTGTGTCATGAATGTTATTTCCAAATAAGAGGTCTGATGTTACCTGTGGGATCTGTGTGCCTCATTATCTCTTGCTGCTAACTCAACTTAATTTGGGGGAATTTTGATCACTCATTTATTCCATAAATATTTACTGAACTGCGTGCCAGCCCAGACATTTGGTTGATGCACTTGCTTTTTAATTTTTTAAATTTTACATCTCTATAGATCTACTTCTATTTTCCTTTCCCTAAAATCTTATCTTGGTAATTCATTATCAAGTTGTCATGTTCCTTCCTATTTAAGATATCTCTTATGTAAATGGTCCTCTATATCTTCCAAGACCATGATGAGAAGCAAATGAATTAATCTTGATCAAACCATATAAAATATTTTTTATTTTGACTATATTCCAAAATGTAACCAAAAGTCTTTGACTTTTTTTAAGTTTTAAAAAATTTGTTCTAATTAATTATACATGACAGTAGAATGCATTTTGATACATCATACATCCTTTGAATGGGAAAGAAAAATATCAGAGAAATTAATTTATCTTAATAACTTTAATAAGATTAAAAAATTGAAACAAAAAATGGAACAAAAAATCAGAAAAATAAATGTGAAATCAGATGTTTTTCTAGTAGGAAGAAATAGGATCACTTTATTTAAAATGGAACAAAGCCTGTAAACATTGGAAAAAAGTTGTAAACAGCAAATAGAACTTTAAAATGTCTTGCCATTCTAGACCTCAAAGGAATCCTCAAAAAACAAAGAAAAATGTTAAAATCCACAATTTCTTACCACCACTCAGCAATAAAACTAATCACAAAAGGATACAACAAACCTCTGAAAATCAAAATACATAGATTAAAATATTTTCTGAAGTAACCTATATTACAAGAAAATCAAAACTGCAATTGTAACCTACTGATATATAGGGTTTCTATACTTGCCTCTTCCTCTGCTGAGACCTTGGGGAAGGAAAGTGGGTGGTAACTTCTAATTGCTCTTCACTTCTTTTCCCCATAGCTCTCCCAGTGGCTGGAGAAGAATTATCTATTCCATTTTCTTCTGGCAAGTTAAGCACACCTTTATTAGATATGCAGTGTTGAGCTGCAGAGGCCCATCATTTCATGTGCTAATAGAGGAGAAAAAGGAATTAGACAATCTTTTCTCAACATCAAGTGTGTCCTTCTGCAAAAATCTTACTCTTCAGTGCCAGAACCTGAACATTCATTCATTGCTTCAATCTTTTTGTTTAAATTATTTTGGAAACAATTCCAACTTATCTATCTCTCAAGCAGGTGGGCTGGCTCCTGGGAACAGAGTAAATGTCATGGCTTAACAGGCAAAATAGTAAAGCCCCCAAAGACACTTCAGATGTCACCACTGTCATACTTCCTCACTACACAAGAAGAGCTAAGCTAACCAGTATTCAACAGAAGAAACCAGAATGATAGCAACATAATAATGGAATAACTGAGGAAGGAGGAGCAACCATGAGTTAATAAAACAGAAAAGAAAAAAAGTGCCAATTTGTAATTAGTTAAATAAATAGATCTTTGAAGGGGATACTAAAATAATCAAGGTATTATTAACAATTAGAAAAAATGAGTGGTAGAAAACAGATATTTAAGGCTTATTACAAATAGTAATAGTACATAAAACAATATAAGGATAAGACAAATAGTACAATATCACACTTTAGGATAAGAAATTTCAGTCTTGCTGAAATGTCCAAATTTCTAGGAAAATATAAATTGCCAAGTTAAAAAATCAAACTAATAATAATAAAATATGGATAATTCATTAAAAAAATGAAGAAAAAAATTTATCAAAAAACCCCCAACAACCTCTATCCCATTTAAAAAAGAGTCTAAACATAGACAGCTTTATGATTAATTTTTCTTGGATTTTACGAAACAGTTGCTTATGTCATAAAATATACTAAATCTTTAGAAAAAAATAAAAAAATTTAACATTACTTATTCTAAAGCCTAATATAAGACAAAAATAGAACATAAGGAGTGATCTGTTGGAAAGACCAAGTATTGTGAACAAATAATAACAAATAGGTTTGTTTGTTAAAATACCAATGATATTAAATCTAGCCACATATTAGAAACAGAATTATGTATAACCAAATAGGATTGATCATGAGACTATAGATAAAGAATAGAAAAAAATTATTAAGATAGTAGATCAAAATGCAAATTAAAGGATTTATGATCCTCTTTATAAATATCAGATATAGTAGATAAAATTCATCATGTGCTACTAATAAGACTCTTTATAAACTGAGTCCTTCATGAATGGCATTAAGAACCTCTACCCTAAAGTCTATCATATATGATGGTGAAGTGTTAGAGAAATAGAATAAAGATGCCTGATATTATCAATATTCCTAGAATTTTTGTTGCAATCCAGTTAAATAAGAAAACAATAATAAGAGAAGATGCAACTATTGGAAATAAGGACAAAACTTATTATCAGTCCATAGCCAGATAGCATGTCTGAAAAATCACAAATGAAGCTGAATGCACCTGGAGCTAATTGGCAAGTTCAGAAAATGATGAATACAAATATAAATGTATCTCAATGATGAAAGGTGGGGGGTGGGGAGAAATGTGGTTATAGATGACAAAAGATTGCGGTCAAGAAAGAAGGGAAAACAACTGTATGTGTATATGCTGATGGACTAATTCTGTAGAGAGTGAACAATTCATGGCATTGCAGAGCATTAGGAGAAATGTCACAAGCTTGAAGAAGATGAAATGAAAGAGAGAAGACCCTGGACCCAATGGCTTATGCAGACAAACACATCAAGAATGAGGTAGAGAGAAGAATCTGCTGAGGGGCCAGAAGCAAGGAGTTCAGGAAGGCTCTTCCATGAAAGATGTAGGTGTTTCATGTCCTCACAGGGCTCATTTTGTTGGAGCATCGTGAAAGAATCACATCTGAGTAGGCTGAATATCAAATGGGAGGTGAGTAGGTTCAATCACTGACTGCAGACAGCTCTCCCTGAAGATTTTAATGGTGGAGGCAAGAATAGAAATAAGGTTATGGGTGTTGGGAGTCGCCCTGGCTCCAAAGACTAACTTCCCCAACCCCCAAGAAGAGCCGACCAATGGTGAGCCCTGCTGGCTCACATGATCCTTACCCACCAATCAAACTAGCCCTGCTGGCTCACCTTGTCCTTACCCACCAATCAGACTAGCCCTGTTGGCTCACCTGATCCTACCCACCAATAAAAAAGCACCCCATGCCAACTGTCAAACCACCCCTGCTCTATAAATATGCAGAGCTGTTCCTCAATAAAACCGGCATTTGCTCCGACTTGGAGCCTTGTTCGTTCTTTCAATGGGGTTTGAGATAATATATTCTATTTAAAGAAGATAGAAATTAGATTTTATTTGATGATTTAAATAATCCAGGAGAAAACCAATTAATTGTGCTAAAGAAAGGGAATCACTGCTGAAGGAAAGTATTTGAGGATGGGAAAGAAAGGGATCCTCTATAAATGGCTTGAAAAAAATCATTGTTAAATACACAAATAGGTGAATTAACTCTGTTATTGTCAAATGAATCTCTCCAAAGAAAAAAAATTTCCATTAAAACATTTAATTTAACAATAAAAATTAATTTAATAAATAATTCAATATTTAATAATATTGAAATGCCTGAAAATAGCTAGAATGACTTGGAAAAATAAAAATTGTGGGGAGAAAGTTGCTCTACATTTTATGTTGCTACTCATTGACTCACATCTGATGTCATATTACACTGTGTAAGTCATGCATTAGAATATATTCTAGGTAAGTTCACACTTAATGGAAACCATAAACATAATGAAAAATCATAATGGGCTTCTATGCATACTTTCAAAAGCAAATAGATTTGTAGAGTAAATGAAAAATAATTTTAAATTTTATTTTCTTGGTTTTTCTTAGTATACATGATAGTAGAACCCATTGTGGCAAAATCATACTCAGATAGGATATCTTTTATTCTAATTAGGACCCCATTCTTGTGGGTAGACACGATGATGGGGTTCACTTAGGTATTTTCACATGTGTTCATAGGAAAATTATGTAAGAGTTATTCTACTGTTTTTCCTATTCTTACCCACCTCCCTTCCTTTGGTTCCCCTTTGTCTAATCTACTAAACTTCTTTTCTTCCCCTTCCCCCAGCCTTATTGTGGTTTAGCTTCCACAAATCAGTGAAAACATTTGACCTTTGGTTTTTTGGGATTGGCTTATTTTGCTTAGCATGATATTCTCCAGATCCATCTATTCATTGGAAAATGTCATAGTCTTTCTTCTTTATGCTTGAGTAGTATTCTATTGTGTATATATACCACAATTTTGTTATCCATTCATCATTGATGGGCAACTAGTTTAGTTCCATAGCTTAGATACTGTGAATTGAGTTGCTATAAACATTGATGTAGCTTTGTCACTGTAGTATGATGATTTTAAATCCTTTATATGCAGAGGAATTGGATAACTGGGTCAAATGGTAGTTCCATTCCTAGTTTTTTGAAACATCTCCATACTGCTTTCCAGTGGGGTTGCATCAATTTTCAGTCCCACCAACAGTGTATGAGCGCATTCTTTTTTTCCCACATCCTCATCGACATTTGTTGTTACCTGTATTCTTGATAATTGCCATTCTGAATGAAGTGAGATGGAATCTCAGTGTAGTTTTAATTTGCATTTCTCTAATTGCTAGAGATGTTGAATGTTTTATCATATATTTGTTGATTGTTCATATTCCTTCTTTTAAGAAGGGTCTATTTAGTTCCTTTGCCCATTTTTTTTGATTGGGTTATTTGTTTATTGGCCTTAAACTTTTTGAGTTCTTTGTATATCCTGGAAATTAACACCCTGTGGTGAAGTAAGGTGACAAAGATTTTCTCCCATTCTGTAGGTTCTGTCTTCATTCTATTGATTGTTTCTTTTGCTGTGAAAAAGATTTTTAGTTTTATTGCTATCCTGATTATTTTTCTATTTTATTTCTTGTGCTTTAGGAGTTCCGTTAAAGTTTCTGAGCTGACTAGCTTTTCTTCTAGTAAGTGCAGGGTTTCTGATCTAATTCCTGTGTCTTTGATCCACTTTGAGTTGATTTGTGTGCCAGGTGAGAGATAGGGGTTGACTTTAATTCTATACATATGTATTTCCAGTTTTCCCAGCACCATTTGTTCAAAACACTATCTTTTTTTTCCAGTGTATGATTTTAGTGCCTTTTCTTTGTAGAGCTTCTGCATAGTTCTGAAACATGTTGCTTTCATAATCATCATTACAATGATTTTTCATAATATTTGCACCAATGAGTGGTTCCTCATTTTTAAAAAATTTAAAGATAAAATCTTAAATACCAAATGATCTTATAAAGTTTTCATTTCTTATGTAATTCCAAATGTTTAAAGAAAAGCTTAGAGTATGTGAATTTCAAATTTCTCTTTCAAGCACAATGATAAAGTTCTTAACTTCCCAACTCTGTAACAAATACTGGAAAAATAAACAGCATTTGTGCTATTTTATTGTGATGATAATGGATTTGCATTTTTAATTTTTTCAAATATCAAGTATTTTTTAATATAAAAATTTCCATAGCTAGGTTTGAATAACCCTGCATTATAAAATGCATGCATACTGGATAATTCAGTATTTGTTCTGTTGGGCGTGTGAGTGGGAAAGGGGATATCCCCTGCAGTGAGTGGATTTTAGTACTGTCAGTTATAATATGAGTTTCCTCTGGTTACTATGACAAAATTTTACAAATTTAATAGCATAAAACAATGCAAGTCAATTTCTCTTACAGTCCTGAAGGTGAGAAGTTCAAAATCAGTATCACTGAGCTGAAATTGAGTGGTTGGGAAGATTAACAAGAAGAAAAAGATAAAAGATAAAATTTATATACATGCATCTTTTACAGAAGCTCCATAGAAAAATCCATTCCTGACCTCTTCCAGCTTCTGGTGGCTGTTTGCATTCCTTGGCTTGTGGCTACATCACTCCAATCTCTGTCTCTGTGGTTACACCACTTTCTCCTCTTCTGTGGTAGTGTAAGTAATCTTCCTTTATCTTTCTTTCACAAAACTCCTATGACTAAATTAGGAACTCACCTGGATAATCCAAGATAATTTTCCATCTCAAGATCCTCCACTGCATCACATCGTTTATGTCCCTTTGCGCTGTATGAGGTATCATTCCCACATTGTGGAGGATGTGAATATTTATGTAAGAGGGTGGGAAGTCTGACCTCCTATAGTCTCACAGGAATGTGCTCAGCCCTGGGGCATGCGATGAGACTGACCTTGGGTAAGGAGCAATTTCATACTCTTTCCGAATTAGTAAAGTTCAAAGTTTACCTCTGAAATTTTGATATAGGTGTCAGCAGAAATAGATGGGCAATGGGCAGATTAACAAGAAGAAAAAGATAAAATTTTTATACATGCACTGGGACATCAGAGGAATGTGAAAACCCCAAACCCAACACAACCTAAAAGCTTATATACTGTCTTCATGGGGAAGTGGGGTGGTGGTGGTATGAAGCAATAAGAAGAAATTGGCCATCAGAAAAATAGCTTCTTAGGAGAAACTAGTTGTCATAGGGTTGAAGATTAAAGTAATAATAATTTAATGTTCTAGAGAGGAGTCATCAAAAATAATGATCTTGGAAAAAAAGAGAAAACATGAGAAACACACTTTCTTCTTTACAATTTTAAGTGCTAATAATAATCCTGAACTCACACACACATCTGATGAAGTGCATATTATATGTCCAGCTCATTTACAGGGACTCAAAAAAGAGAAGTAAGCCATATAGACAAAAGTTTTCTTTCTTGCAGTTTATATTTCAGTAAAAAGAACAATAAATAAGTAAACAAGTTAAGATAATGACATGAAGAACATTAAACATAGTGTGTTTAATTTATGTTTAATTAAATTAAGAGGATTATGTTAAATTAAATCATATTGTTTAAATTAAATTATAGCTGTGATTGTAATTAAAAGTAGGCACTAATCCGACTGAATGGAGTTTACAGTGGAGCTTATTGTTGAGCTGAGTCCTAAATGATGTGAACATACTAGCTACATACAGAGAGATCTAAGATAAGATGATTCCAAAGAGATTAGTTTGCAGTGGTCCAAAAAAAAAAAAATAGGAGTGTATTAGTTAGCTTTCTGTCACTGTGACAAAATAGCTGAGATAAACAACTTAAAATGAAAGAGTTATTTTGTTTCATGGTTTCAGAGGTTCAGTCCATGGCCATTTGACTTTGTGGTTTCCGGGCCATGGTGAAGCAGGACATCATGGTGGGTAGAGTGTGGTTGAGCAAAGCTGGTTACCTCATGGTAGTCAGGAAGCAGAGTGAGAGAAGCTGAAATAGATGGACAGAGAAAGAGGCTAGGGATAAAATACACTCTTTAGAGACATCCCCTTTGTGACCTACTTCCTCCAACCACTTCCTAAAATTTTTAACACCTCCCATAGCACCACCCGCTGGGTTGGAGGGACATTTCAGATCCCAACTGTATTAATTGGCAAAAGCTCATCATGTCCAATGACAGAAAAAATATCTATGTGGTTGGAGCAAAGGAGAGTGCCCTGTGTGATTGAGTCAAGATGGAGCATGCAGAGTTTCAAAGATGATGGAGATGTGCATTTGTGTATTTAAAAAATGAGTTGGGAACTCCCTTTAAGGATTTTTTCTAATGGGCACTCATTAAAGGGGTTTATGTGAAGGTACAATATGATATGACTTAAATTTTGAAGACATCATTCCTTTGTGATGACTTGCATTTTGAAGACATAATTCCTTTGTGCACAATGGACTACAGAGAGAATGATGGCAAATACTAAATTAGCACATTCAGAGGAATCTACATGACAATGTTGACAAATTGGACTAGGATTAAGGAAGTGGAGGTCTTGATGTTGTTAGTTTTAGGATAGAATTTGGATTTGGAGTATCACTGCCACTGGATTAGATAATAACTGGGAGAGGACCAGGTGTTAAGGCTGGCTTGATGTCTTCACTGGAACAACTGGGTCACTCAGGATAGCTATATGGAGGTGAGAGAGATGGTCAGAATTGGGGAAAAACCAAAATCTCTCTTTGGCTATATTGGAACACCCATTTGACTTTCAAGTGGAAACGTCAGAGAAGTTGTGTGTTCTATGAGTCTGGAATCCCAATAGAGTTGATATAAATAGAGCACTACCAGCTGATTTTAAAACATTAGATGGGTAAGATTGCCTAGAAAGAGAGTGGAGGCAGGGAGGAAGAAAGAGAGAGATGAGAAAGAGAGAGAAATAGAGCTTATAATCACTTTAATCGTCCCCCAAATGCTCTTTATTCTTTAATTAGGTAATTTTCCTGCTCCCTTTCCCATGAATCTCTAAATCTTCTTCATTTTCATTAGAATTCAATTCACTTTGAGATATAAGTGCTGACTGAAAAAAAAGAGGAAAGATAGTTCTGGTCTTGGTCTTTTCTACTGGAAAGTTAACTCTAGGCCCTTGGAATGTCCTGCCTGATAAAACATGTCTCTGTTGGCCTGGATACTAGTCTAATATTGTGGCTCATGCTGGGGCCTTTGGATCATGTAGTATCTGTTCTGGCTTCTGGAGGGACTGAAGAATAAAGACAATGAGTAGGCTTATAGAAAGGGCCAGCTGCTGAAGACCAGTTATGCAGGAAGAATGGGATTGAGTCTCAATAAAATGTGGACACCCTGAGCCTGGGTGAGCTTCCCTGGTTGGCAGTATTCCATGTATTGGTGTACCATCAAATCTGGTCACCAGAGTGACCACTGCCCATGACTCCATGGGAAAGGCTAACCAGAAGCTCCATGTTGGGGAATTTCTTGAACTTTTCCCAGTGTGTCTCTTCCCACAGATAATTTTAATCTGTATCCTTCCCCTGTATTAAATCATAAATATGAGTATAAACAGATTTTACCAACTTAGTTGAGTCCTTTTAGTTATTTGTCAAATCTGAAGGTAGTTTTGGAAACACTTTGAATTTTCAGTTCATGTCAGAAGTGAGAGCAATCCTGTGTGGAGGATTCCTTCCACTATATTTGCTAGGTGATCTTCACTCTGTACATCTTTATTTTGGTTTTTAATCACATTCTTATTTTATTTTTATTTAGTTAATTAATGTACTTGTGTGTCTTTTTCTCTTAGAGTGAATCTCCTGGAGAGCCCCACACTTTTTTTTTATATCCTCCTTAATACCTATCACAATTTTAAGAGTGCTATTATATTCTCAATATACATGCTGGATTTATTGTCATGTTGAGTTTTTATCTTTATTTTTTAAAAAATAATAATTGTTATACTTCTCAATAAGTACTTCAAGGGAAATTATTTTCTGAATTTAATTTATTCTGTGTCTGCATTAAAATGAGAGCTGTATTTATGTGAGTTTGTGGGAGTGACTCAAAGGAGGATGTAGGAGGAAGCCATTTTTCTGAATGTAATTTTCTGTTCTGTTTGAACATCCACATGGTAGATAATGTAGCTGCATCTTTCTGATATGGAAGCTATAGGTTTGGGGGACTTCTATAACATTGAGAAGATCTCCTGAAGTTCAGAAACATGTATGGATGTATTTGGGAGAAAGTATATTTGAAGGAGAAGCCCAGAGTTCTCTAGTTTCTCTATTTGGGATAATTGTACATTTCTTGTAAGCCTATACTGTCCAAAATGGTAGCCATTATCAACATGGCTAACAAATGCTTCGATTGTAGCTTCTTGAAGTAGAGATGTACTGTAAGTATAAAATATACATTGGATTTTGAAGACTAACCCCCTCTCCCCAAAATAACAAAACATTTCATTAATGATTTTTATGAATTGATCACATATTGAACAGATACATGTTGAGTATCCCTTATTGGAAATGCTTGTATCATTAGTTTTCAGAATTTTTTAAAAAAATTTTCTTAACATTTGCATACATCTAATGAGATATCTTGAGGATGAAACCCAATTCCAAATATGAAATTCATTTATGTTTCATCTTTATGAAATTCATTTATGTCTCATAAACTGAAGATAATTTTATACAATTTTTAAGCATACCTGCAATCTGACTGTAACCTGTCATAGGAGGTCAGGTATGGAATTTTCCACTTGTGGCATCATAATGCTCAACGATATTCACATTTTGGAGCATTTTGAATTTTGATTTTTTAGATAAAGGTCTGTCAAACTGTATACTTGGCATATATCTGGTTAAATAAAACATCATTAAAATTACCTTCTTTAAGATGAGTCTACTAGAAAATTCAAAGTCCCATATATATATATATATATATATATATATATATATATATATATATAATTTGGTCAGACTTGTGCAATGTGTCATCTATCTGCAGAACCTCCCTGCTGTCAGCCTGGAAGGGTTGACTCCGGCCAGCTCCATACCGTGGCCATTCTCATTTTTAGGTAATAATTGCTGAACATCTGCAGGATGCAGAAGGTGGTCTTCTCCTCTTTCAGTGCTGGGGAAGAACACACAGATTTCCTCTCTGCTTTTTGTTTCTGAAGATCATTTTCTTAATTTTTAAGAGGCAAGGTGGATGCAAAAGAAGAAAGATGTTTGTTTTTCGTTGTCATCCCTCCAGATGCTCTTGGGGAAAAAAAAACATTCTTCAAAACAAAAATTGGGAAAACAGCAATAATTATAGTTTAAAAAAAACAGTCAAGAAATTCTCTTACACACATCATCTTCTAATACTTATTTCAGATGGAAACTTCAAAAGTGTTGATTTTTTTCCCTTTTAAGTTTTCCAAAAACCATTCCAGAGTCACATAGAGATTGCATATGCCAAGAATTTGTGAAAAGACCTTTTATTGCAGTGTTCCTAGTTTTGAAAAAATTTGGTTTTAATAAAGAGGCCACAAAACTTTCTATGATATGTCAGTAATGTGCTATTTTAGTAATAACCCTACCTGTGTTCTAGGGCACAGATGATGAGAATATATACATAAGAGGGGAAAGAAAATAATTGAGACTTGACAGGCTAAATCTAGTAATGGTATTAGTGACTTCTTCAAAGCAGAGGCTGGCTCCTGGCTTTAACAGATGCTCATTGAATGGTTGTCAGTTTTATAAGGGCAGTATCTATTTTATTTCTTTAGGATCCTACAGAGATATGATTTGCACATGTGCCCTCTCCTCTCCCCCTGCCACTCAACTGCAGTTGCTACCTTTGAACACATTCTTACCAGATATGCAGAAGACAGCACCCTAGACAAGAAAAATCTTGGATGTGCTGCGCAGATCCCACATGGTGTGAAAATCATTGTTCTTTTTCTGCTGGTTATCAAATGTGAGTGGCCCTGACCCTCATAAATACAGCCACTTTAATTATATTCCCTTTTAAAGACAGCTCAGTCATTCAAAATACATTTTTTAAAGGCTTCCAGTGAAAAGCATTAAAAGAAAAAAAATCTTTTAACCATAATTTAGTAATTCTCCAGCCTTGATTTTTTTGGCTTTCCTTGCTGCATAAGTGGTCATATATTTTATAAGCCTTGCTAATTTGCTGTTAAATTTGCTATTTATATGATTCTAGATGATTTGTTGGACTTCATTGAACAGAAAAGATTTTTATTAGCAGCCAGTGCTTTCAAAGAGGTGGTTTCTTTCACACCATCAAGGCCACTTTCTCAACTTATTGACAGCTTTACGAGTGTAGCTGGATAAAGAACAGTTTCCTGTATCCAAAAGCGTTTTGCATTCCATGGGGCAAAAACTTGGACTTTTAATTAGGATATAAGAACCTTCCTTTCTCTCCCAGCATTCCCTGGGGGGCACAGAGCATTAACACTTGGATTTAGATAGTTAATCACCTGTCCAGACTTCAGCCCACTAAAATTAGGAAGGGTTTCAGGTCAAATGCTTACCTGGCACTCAGCCAGCCCAGGATGGTATTTATTTCTGCACATCTGCATTTTGTAGACATACACACACACCATCTTGCCTTTCTAATTAATCAAGGGTACTTTTTGCCTACTTCAAAAACTCTCAGGTGAATCCTGTTGAAAACCTTATTTAAACCTATATTGGACATTTTTTTTTTTTCTTTTCACTAAAGAATGAAGCATTCATTGGACTTTCCCATGTGAGTTTGTTTTACTGCACGGAGCACCAGGCAAATTCTCCTCATTCCTTCACTCTTGTCCTGTCTTCACTATCAGCATGTTTATAGGGCTTTTAAGGTTTTATGTTTCTGTTAAATTTTTCTTTATTGTTCTAATCTTACCCAGGAGATTCTTTCTCTTTCTCTTTTTAACATGGTGTTAGGGCTTCGATTATGAAAACAATAAGACATCAGATAGTAAGTGAACATCTTGGGGTTTGAAGTGGTAGACTGGTTGATAAAAATTTGCTAGTATCTGTGTATATTTTCCCCTATGGGGAAAGCATGCACCTCTAGAATGTGTTAGTTGTCTGTCTCTGGTCTCTTGCTCTGTTTTTGCAGAAATTCCGTATCAATAGGGCTTCTGCCAAGGGTCTGGAGAAGCATGATCTTTCAGTGTCTTGCCTGGGTGGCTTTAAACTGATAATAACGCATTAGGACCACCAGAAAACTTCTTCACTTATTTAAGTAACAGGCAGGCCTTTTATATAAAGACATTCTTCAAGAAAATTTTCTGAGATGCTCACTTTTTGCTTATTTTGTAATCACATTTAGAAGATACATTTCTTGACTCAAAAATGAAAAACAAAGTAAAGGAAAGAAGAAATTCAGAACATGAATTTTTATCCATGGGTCCAAGTCTGGTGGCTTAGCAAAGCTGTTGGTGAAACTTCAGCCAAATCTCATGGTGTTTCAGTCTATAAAATAGAGGTCGATTGCACTGAGCTCAAGTATAAGGTCTGCCTGCATCTGAGTGCCTGGTCAGAATTTTTCTATCTCGTTCTCTCTCTCTCTCTCTCTCTCTCTCTCTCTCTCTCTCAATAATCTCCATCTTATGTTCAAATGAACACACTTCTCCCACCCCAATATTCACAGACAATGTTTGCAAACATCTAAGCAATTTACAAATAGCAACAAAATCCATAGTAATTCTGAATGTGTTGCTCTATGAGCCACTTACTTAGAATGTGCTGGATACTTCTTTGCAATCATGAGCAAAATCACTGAAAACATAAGCACCCTGAGCACATTCTGACTTGAGTCTTTGCTATATCAATCATTCGCATACCACTGTCAGAATGTCGATATTTCTAACTAATGGCAACTAATACTGAGTTTTCTTCTATTTGCTTTTTTAAAAGATTGCAGTGAAAATTAGTTCTCTTCTAATCAGTGCAAAATAAATATTTTCTTGATGGGCTATTTTACACTGGTAACCATGTAATCAGAACTCCTGCATTTCTGCTTAAAATCAATAGGATAGTGAAATTGCATTTTAATATCTTTTATTTGTACCATCATGATTCTGGAAATGATTCTTTTTTTTTTTCTTTTCAGTCTAGGCAAGGAGTGTGCTTGCTTTATTTTTGTACCTGGTCTCATTTCTTTTTTTCTGCTAAGTGTTCCTTTTTTTTTTTTTTTCATGTTAGTGACCTTGATCCTATGGAAAGTAAGTTTAGAGAGCTTTTCGTTAGCTCCACCCTTGATTACTTAGGCATATCACTTCACGTGGACCTTGGATTTTAAACTTATATAGTGAAATGAGTTACATCAAATGTTCCCCTGGGGGGATGTCCCAAAAGCCAAATTTTCCTGTCCCTCCAAAAGCAACTTCATACATGAGAATTTTTTTCTGTGTGTGCAGAAGTGTGACCCAAGGAAAGACATATCTAGTCTCAGAACTTTACTTTCTACATTTTTGTTGACAGTGCCCAATTGTAACCAATTTTATGTATTCGCCTCTGGAGTATTTTGGAAAATGTTTCTTAAGCTTCCATTTATGCATTTATTTTTAGATCTTACATAACCTTCATAGTCAAGCTGGGTTCAATTTCCTTCCTTCTTCTAGTTTTCTCTTTCTGTCTTTCTCTTCCTCTTCCCCCTCCCTTCCTCCCCCCCCCCTCTCTCTCTCTCTCTTCCACTGGTGATAGAATAGACTATTTTCCCTCCTCATTTATTCCATACCAAGATGCTCCTTGACTCATTGACTCCTACTGTGCTCAACAATACTCGACACATCCCCTGGATTACAGGGCCAGGGGAAATGCTATACCCCTGTAGTCAAGTGCACCTAGCATGTAAGGATGTGTGTGTGCATACACAGGAGGATGGTGAGGAAGGGAACAGCAGACTTATGGTTTTTCCTTTTGTCTCCATTTTCTACTCTATTTTAATTTGGGGTATCGCAAAAGGGACACTCACCATTTTCTTCTGGATATCTATATTAGGTACCTATTGCTATGTCACAATTCAGAGGCTCAACACCATAACTTTTTCTTAAATTTCACTTTTTGTAGGTCAGAAATCTGAGCATGTCTTAGCCAGGTGTCTCTGGCTCAAGGTGGTCTGTCTGGTTGTAGTCATAGTGTGGGATGGGATGGGGCTCTGCTGTCATCAGATGGTTTATTGAGGAAGGGTAGGGTCCTTTTCATTTTTTTTTTAAGAAAGACACACAGAGAGAGAGAATTTTTATTCACTGAAACATTTTCAGATCTATGGGAAGTTTTGTCTTTAATTCCTCATTTCATCAGACATAAGGGACATTTTGTTGGAAAGGAGACACATTCCTAGACTTAGTCTCCTTTCCCTGGGCAGTTACTACAAGTAAAGTTTTGGGTAAAGAGTTATGCAGCTACCCTTAGGGTGGTTAGCCGCTTCAGAGCTCTCTATTGCTGGATTCATGGGTGAGGTCTGTAAACTGGCCTCTATGGAGCTTCCTTATTTTATTGCCAGCTCAGCAACACAAGTAAAATGATCAGCTTTGGACATTTTGTTATCAGAGGGTTACTGAGATTATTGCTGGACCTAGAAGTCAACTCTAATTTTGATTGGTGCATGATAGTTGTACATAATGATGGGCTTCTTTGTTACACACTTGAACATGCACACAATCTGTTTTGCTTTTATTCCAAGATAGGACTTTTTTTTTTTTTGCAAATTTATTAGCAAAAAAGTAGAAATTTCTCAGTACTTCCCGTTTTTTCCACCATGCTTTCCTGACAATAGTTCCCAGCCCTACACAGCATTTCGAACTGCCTTTCTTTTCTCTTATTGACAAGAGAATCGTATAGCCTTCCAATATTCTCCAATTATCTAGGCTGTTGGCCTGGAATCTGATTTCTTCACAATCATTCCTTGGGGTCCTTGAACTTTCAACTCTGCTGTAGACGAGTAGCTGTCCCATTGCCATTTTGAGATTCCCCTTCTCTACCTGCCAGGGCAAATCCAGTATTCCCTGACTTATGGATTCTAATATTTTGTTTATGTCTGCATTTTTCTCTGTCATTTCATTAAAGAACATTTCAAAGGTTGAATATTTTAAGCTCATTCACACCTAACAAGCCTTTATTTTGCTTTCCAGATTGATTAATGGTGTACCTGATGACTTTACAACAAATCACTGGGACTTCTGGTTTTAGTTCCAGCCTTTGAAGAGCTTGGAATTTTTCACTCCTGTCCTTACAACAAGGAAAAAGTGGAACACACTCAAAATCAATGGCTTTTCTCAGTTCCACTGGAGAAAGGAGAAATCAGGGTAAACTAATAGCCCAAATCTGGAGAGACACACAAATCTGGAGTCAGAGCCAATGACTTCTCACATGGAGAAGAAGACAGTATAGCCTTATAATAGTAGTGATATGTCAGCATTGATTCTGATGAATTTCTGGAGGCTGAGTGGATTATCATGAAAGTGAAGATCTCCAAGGAGCCGAACAATCATGAACTCCTTCTGGGAAACTCATGAAATTCTTGTACTAAAAAAAAAGGAATAATCTCTAGTAACTTTGGCAGTGGGGAGGGAAAGCAATCTTTTAAAAAACACCCAGAGCATTCTCTGTGACAAAGTACTACCCTTTAAGAGGATGACCTTACCAGGGTCTTCTGACACCTAAGATAAAAGGCATTTGCACAACTATAGCCCTCCCTAGCCTTCCTGTGGGGGAGGATGGAGGATAAAAACCATCTGTGAAAGTCACAGCCTTGGAACACAGGCTCAGTGAAAGATTGAGGCTTAATGTTAAGATTATAAAATGCTTCCACTCCCCTGTACCTACCACCACATCAACAGGGCTTCAATCTGCGAGAGCTGCAAGGTATAGACTCTATCTAAGGAGCAGTTCTTAGGGAAGCCCAAAGACAAAAAGAAAGACAAAAAAAAATAGGAATCTCATCAGAGATATATGAAAGTAAAATATCTTCTAAATTCTGAACTGACCCAAGAATAGGCTCATTTAGAGCATCTGTCACGACAATGCACTGGGCATTTGTAACTTGTGGCTGAGTACAATGAATGGCAGCATGCCCATTGACGGGGAGAGATTGGAAACACTGTCTCATAATGTGCCTGAGCCATATGAGTAGTGTAATATTATCTAAAGGTGGATTTAGGCTGCTTGTAAAGGCACATTTTAAACTCTTAAGGTAATCACTAACATATTTGTTCAATGAGATGCAAAGAAAAGATAAAATTGGATGTTGCAAACTATTAAATTAAAAGTAGAGAAGGAAGAAGGGGAAAGAAAAGGGGGAAAGAAGCAACAAATATAATAAAGAGAAAACAATTACAAGCTTAGTAAATATTAGTCCAAGTATTTTTGTAATCACTTTGAAGGTGAAAGGTCTGAATATATCAACTGAAGGACAGGTTGGTAAAGTGGATGAAGAAAAAAAAGATTTAACTATAGGTTAAATATAAAGAATCAAATACATTAAAAGTAAAGGGATAGGGAGAAGTATACCACGGTAATACTCATCAAAAGAAAGCTGAAATAGATATGCTAATTCTGAAACCAATTAGACTTCAGGGAAAGGAAAATTACCAGGGTTCATGAGGAACATTAAAAGTGATAAAGGGGTACTGGGGTTGTGCCTAGCACTGGGTTTGATTCTCAGCACCACATATAAATAAGTAAAAAAACAATGCTCATGACAAGTAAAAAAAAAATATATATATATATATATATATATATATATATATATATATTTTAAGTGATAAAAGCGTCAATTCTCCCCAATGACATAACAGACCTCACCCAAGCAACAGATTATCAAAATATGTGAAGCAAAAGCTGGCAGAACTAAGAGGAGAAGACAGCTAACTCTGCTTTTATAGTTGGAGACATCAACACCCCTCTTTCTGTAACTGATAGATGAATGAGTTGGAAAAATCAATAAAGACAAGAATGGGGCTGAGTGTCACTGTCAATCAACATAATCTAATGAACATTTACAGAGAAATTCATCCAACCACAGCAGACTACGCATGGAACATTCTCAAGCACACAAGAAATATTCACCAAGAGAGACACACCTCGGGGCCACAAAACACAGCTTAATAAATTTAACAGAAAATATACTGAGTATTTTCTGAGATCACAATGATATTAAATTAGAAATCAATAACAGAAAGGTATTAGAAATAACTCAAAATATTTGAAGATGAAGCCATACATTTCTAAATAACACCTGAGCTAAAGAAGAATCCCCAAGAGCAATTTTGAAAGAGTTTGAAATAGCTGGGCATGGTGATACATGCCTTTAGTCCCAGTTACTGGGGAGGCTGAATCAAGAGGGTTGGTTTAGACTGGAGTTTGAGATCAGCTTGGGCAAAATTGGGAAATGCTGTGTCAAAAAAAAAAACAAACAAAAAAAAACAATAGTTTGAGGGGGCTGAGACTTTGGCTCAGTGGTAGAGCACTCGCCTAGCATGTGCAAGGTCCTGGGTTCCATCCTCAGCACCACATAAAAATAAATAAATTAAATAAAGATAGTGTGCTCAACTACAACTAAAAAATAAATATTTAAAAACAATAGTTTGAAATAAATGAAGTTGAATATACAAGTTATTAAAATTTGTGGAGTGCATTGAAAACATTTCTTTAGTAGAAATTTATAGGATTAATTCATGTATTAAAAAACAATAAAAATAAAAAAATAGCAATAATTTAAGCTTTCATTACAGTAAAGTGAAAAACAACATAAGCAATAAGCAAGTGAAAGAAAGAAAATAAACTCTGGACTAGAAACCAATGACTTTGAAATTATGAAAACAATAAAGACAATTAACAAAATCAAAAGTAGTTCTCTGGTAGGATCAGTACCAATGATAAACTACTTGCCAGGGTAGCAAGGAAAAGAAAGTTGGAAGACACCCATTACCAATAGCAGGAATGAAGAGGATCATTTCTAAGGATAGCATGGATGTTGAAATGATAATAATAGGTAACATAAACAGCTCTGTGATCAAAAATATGATAACTTACAAGAAATGGGACAACTCCTTGAAGTTCTCAAAACCCTCACAAGGAGGGTAGATAATTTCAGTGGGTCTATATTGACTTAAAAATTGAATCTATAGTTAATAACCTTATCAAAAAAAGATACCACCAAAACCAGATGGTTTCACTGGTAAATTCTACCAAACATTAAGGAAGAAATAACACCCATTTTCTAGAATATCCTTCAGAAAACAGGAGATGAGTTCAGGATTACCATAATATTCTATGAGTTCAGGATTACCATAATATTCAAACCAGAAAAAAAGCCATTGCAAGAAAGAAAATGAACAAACCAATATCTCCCATGAACACAAGGTAGACAAAATTATGCATCCCTTGTCCTCAGAAATGTGTACATGCTGCTACTACCTTCTAGGGCAAAAGGCACTCTGCAGCTGGTGTTAAGTTAAAAACTTTAGGGGGATTATCCTGGGTTAGCTGATGGGTTCAGTGTATTCATTAAAGATCTTTATAAGAGGAGACAGGAGCATTAAAGAAGAGATGTGATGATAGAAGCCGGGGAGTGGTGTTCTTTGAAGATGGTGGCTGTGGCCACTAGCCTAGGAAGACAGTGGACCTCAAGGAGCTGAAGCCAGGAGGATCAGGAGTTCAAAGCCAACCACAGCAATTTAGTAAGCCCCTAAGCAACTCAGTGAGACCCTGTCTCTAAATAAAATGTGAAAAAGGGCCAGGGATGTAGCTCAGTGATTGAACATCCCTGGGCTCAATTTCTGGTAGTAAACAAAAACCCCTGCAATTAACTTCAGACTTAGTGGGTGAGAGACAGATGCTTTTCTGTTGAGGTCAGGAACAGGTAATGACGTCCCCTCACAACACTCCTATTTAATATCTGTGGGTGATCCTGGCTAATACAATGAGACATTAAAAGGACATAAAATAAAACAGATCAGGAAGGAAGAACATAAAACTGTTATTCACAGACAACCTATTTTACTATGTAAAAAGTCCCTTCAAATTGACGAAAAACAGCCCAAAGCAAAACAATACAATGACAATAAAAACAGAAAACAAAACAAACAGAAAAACAACAAGCCAAAACCAAACCAAATGAACCGACAAACCAACCAAACAAAAACACCTCCCCCAAAACTACAAACAAAACCAAAAGCATCTGGGACAAGTAGAGCAAAACCACAGAATTCAATTAAAATACAAAAGTTAATTATTTTGGGGATGTGCAATTAAAAGAATACCGTTGACAATAGCTCCTACATTGAAATATTTGGGTATATGTGAGTAAGATTTGGATAAGATTTTTTATATGGAAAAGTAAAAAATCCTGATGGAAAAAAACAACAACTAAAAACACTCTGAATTTGTAGAGTCCATTCTCTTTGCTCGAAAATTTGAATATTGTTAAGATATCAGTTTTTCCCAGTTTAATTTATAGATTGAATTCAATCCTAATCAAAATCTCAGCAAGCTATTTTGTGGAAATTGACCAAGTCATTCCAAAGTTTACTTAGAAAAGCAAAAAATCTGGAATAGTCAACACGGTATAGAAGAAACATTAGAACCACGTTGAAAAACTCATACCATTTATTTTCAAGACTTACTATAAAACTATGATAATTAGGGTATCATCACATTATAAGAAAACAGATCCATAGGTAATTGGAACAGAAGAGAGGGCCTGAGAAACACACCCACCCAGGTATTGTCAACTGATCTTTGACAAAGGAGCAAAAATAATTCAATGGAGAAAAGACAGTCTTTCTAACAAATAGTGCCAGAATAGCAGATATCTATATGTAAGAAAGAAAATGATTGTCAACACACTTCTTACAACTCGCATAAAATTTAACTTAAAATGGATTGCAAAACCTAAATATAAAACTCAAACTATAAATCTACTAGGTGAAAACTGATTTGTCGTTTGATTTGGTGATGAAATTTTAGATGTAACAATAAAAGCACAATCCCTGAAAGAAAAAAAAATAGCAAATTGAACTTTCTATGATTGAAAACTTCTGTTTTTCAAAAGACACTGCTATGAGAGTGAAAGATGAGCCATGGACTTGGGAAAAAATATTTGTAAAACACATGTCTGATGAAGCACTTGTGTGAAAAGATACAAGGAACCTAGAAATTTCAATGATAAGAAAAAAATTAAATTAATAAATATGTCAAAGATCTTAACAGATACCTCACCAAAGAAGATGTATAACTGCTATCTAAGCTCATGGAAAGATAATCAACATTATTTGTCACTAGGGACTGTGAAATAAAGCTACAGTGAGATACCACTACATATCAAATAGAATGGCTAAAAAAATAAAAAAGAAAGACAATACCAAGCTCTGGAAATGACATGGAGAAACATTGCCAGTGGAAATGCAAATGGTACAGCCTCTTTGAAAGAGAGTTTGGCTGTTTCTCAAAGTTACACACAGTCTTACCATTCAATCTAGCAATGCACATGAATATGCATAAAATCTTTACACAGAATCACTAAAAAATTGAAGCAACCAAGATGTCCTTCAATGGGTGAATGGCTAAACAAATTTTGGTATATTCACCCAAGAATATCTAGTATTAAAAAGAAGTTAACTTGGACGAGCACAGTGGTGCACATCTGTAATCCCAGTGCCTCGGGAGGCAAAAGTAGGAGAGCTGTGAGTTCAAAGCCAGCCTCAGCAAAAGCAAGGTGCTAAGCAACTCAGTGAGACCCTGTCTCTAAATAAAATACAAAATTGGTCAGGGGTTGTGGCTTAGTGGTTGAGTAACCCTGAGTTCAATCCCTGGTAATAAAGAAATGAACTATACTGAGCCATGAAAATACATGGAGGAGTCTTAACCACATATTGGTATGTGAAATATGTCCGTATAAAAAGACTCCAGATTGCATGATTGCAATGACCTACTGGAAAATACAAAACCCTACAATAAAAAAGTTCAGTAATTGTCAGATGTTTGGTGGATTAAACAGGACTATTTTAGTGTGGTGGAACTATTTTTTTAGGACACTTTTATGTTGGATACAAGACATGAGCACTTGTCAAAACCTTAGATACTACAGTACAGAGTGAACTGTCAAACACACAAATTAAAAGATAAACAATCCAATTTGTTAAAGTTTATGAAAGGAAAATGTGTTTACCTAAAGTGACTTTGTAAATGAGTGGTAGATTCTGTAATTCTAAAGGCCAAAGGAACTGCAAAAAAGTAGTACACTCCAATTGATAAAGTGGTTTCCCATGGGGGTGTCAGTGAACAATTCTGATATTATATATATTTATTCTGGAATTGAACAATTAAGTAACGGTATGGCTTATGATAAGAAAAAAATTAAATTCATAATTATGTCCAAGGACCTATGGGAAAAACGGACATCTTAACATAGGTTCCTCACTGTTGTGGTTGAGATATGAGGTGTCCCCCAAAAGCTCATGTGTAAGACAATGCAAGAAATTTTGGAGGTGAAATGATTGGGTTATGAGAGCTGTAACCTAATCAGTGAATTAATCCACTGACATGGATTAACTGGGTAGTGGAGTGGATAGTGGTTAGAGGAACTGGGTCACTGGGAGAATGTCTTTGGGGTTTGTATTTTTTCCCTGGTGAATGGAGCTCTCTCTCTACTTCTTGATGGCAATGTCCTAAGCTTCTTTCTTCCTCCACCCCCATCTGCCATGTTGTTATGCCTCACCCTAAGCCCAGAGCCTTAGAGTCAGCCACCTATGGATTTAGATCTCTGAAACCATGAGCATCAAATATAATTTTCCTCCTCTAAAGTTGTTCTTGTCAAGTCTTTTGGTCACAGTGGTGAAAAAGTTGGCTAAAATAGTAGTTTAGAGGTAAGTAAGGGGAAGAGACGCATTAATCTGTGGGATACTGTATTATAGTTGGAGACATCCATGTGAATTCATGTTTAGCTTAATGTAGACACATATGTTTCCACATGCAGATATTTATAGATGTGTACATATACATGCATTAGTACACATTTGTCTCTTTCCTGGCTCTTTTAGCTTAGAGAGCCCTCAGGCGGTAACACCCCAGTAGCAATGAGCACACCTAACGTTCAGATCTTGCTTTCTAATATCATTCTCAATAAAAGAAGCAGGACTCCTTGGATAAATGGCTGATTCTAGGCCTGGGGCAAGGATATAAAAGATGAGCCGAGGCTATTTTGCAAGTAAGGAAGGGCTTGAAAAACAAAAACAGAAGCAGAAATACAACCAATATACATTGGTAAAGTTATGTCTGAAGCACAAAGAAACCAACTGACAGAGTTCCTAAGGCCAAGGCTACAAAAATATAAGAAAATAAGGTAATTTTGGACAGATTGCAGCTCAAAATATAAAATAAATATAAGTCTATCCTGATATGAGAAATGATTCACTAGTGAAAGAAAAAAGACAAATCTCCCCTACAAAAATACTACAAATAGTTTATATAGAAAGAGTAATTTTACAGTGGGAAAACTGACAAATATTACTTAGCTAAGTGATCAAGGTCAACTGCAAGGTCATAAATCATCTGATACAATTTACCCTCAACATGATTTGATGAAAATGGTGTTGGCTTCTTGTGATCTTCCTCCCTCAAACCTAAGCCCTTAATCTAATAAAAAGAAAAAAAAAATTGAACACCTGATAAGAGGGACCTTCTGCAAGCTACCAGACCACTATTCCTCAAAACTATCAAGACCCTTGAAAACAAGGAAAACCTGAGAAAATGTCACAGTCGAGAGGAGCCTAAGGACACATGTCAAGTGAAGGCAATGTGATCCTGGAACAGAAAAAGGCTAGGGAGAAACTAAGGCAATCCGAATAAGTATGTGTTAATTGTAACAAATGAACCGTGCGATTATTAGATAGGAATCAGAAAGGCAATCTGAATGCTGGGTTTATGGTAACTCTCTATACTGTCTCCTCAACTGTTTTGTAATTCAACAAGTGTTCTAAAGTAAACAGTTGATAAAAATACCCTCAGACCTTTGAAGACACTCTCTTCTAATAGCCAGTGGTCTTCATGAGTAATGAGATTGTCGCTCCTTTGTGGGAGATGTGATTCTTTCTCTCTCTCCTGGAAACTTTCAGCCTTTATTTATTTTGTTAAATCCATGCTGTTCTTACGTTTCATGGTGATCCTTTAAATGTGGTCTTCTGTCATTGATCTTCATCATCAGTCATCTCATTATAGCCCCTTTTCTTCTGTGGAATTTATATTCTTCATCTAAGTTTCTTTTCATTATATATTTGATAATTTTCTCTCCATCTTCTGATCTCCGAGCTACTTCTTTTAATAAGATGCTGAATAACCTGGAATTGACACTTACCTGTGTTCTTATATATCTACCTCTACCATCCAGTTTTTTGTTGTTATTTCAGAATGTGTTTATTGTAATGCTTTTTTATATTAATACTATTTTTTAAAAATTGGTCAGCATTTTATTAAGGTTTGTTATTAAGGTTTGTTAAGCTTCCATTAATTATTACAATTAAATATAGTATTTTGATAACATTTCCCCCCAAAATATACACTTTTGAGTAATAAGTACCTTCCTTTTAAAAATTTGGGTTGTCTTATGAGATGATTCAGGATAGAATGAGAGTGATCAAGATTCTCTGAGAAGAAACCTGTAAGTCATCTTCATCATCACACTGTCAATGAAATAAATAGATAAAGAAAACATCTAATTGTTCCTTCTGAGTAGAATATGTAAATAAATACATACACAGTTATTACACAAATAAATCATGTTCAGTAAATAATGAGCTGGAGCACTGTGTATCAACAGGGGTAAATCATTAAAATAGAATATGAAAAAAAATAATTTACTGAAGTGTTGTGGCTTCAATAGGAGGCATCCCCCAAGAGCTCCTGTGTTAAGGCAGAAATGCCACAGGGATGGAATGATTAGATCATAAGCTGCAACCTAACCATCCATGGTAGCTTGAATGTGTTAACTGGTGACTGTGGGATGATGGGACATGGCTGGAGAAGCTAGGTCATTGGGGATGTTCCCTGGAAGAGTTCATCTTACCTGCTGCTGGTTCTCCCCTCTCTTTCTCTCTCTCTCTCTGCATTCTAACCCTATTATGAGGTGCACCACTTTCTTCTGGGGGGCCCTTCAGCCACAGTGCTCCTCCTCACCTGGGGCCCAAGATAACAAAGTTGGCCCACCATGGACTAAACCTCTGAAACCGTGAGCCCAAAATCATCTTGGCCCCCTCTCAATTGATCTTGTCGGATATTTTTGTCACAGCAATAAAAAAAATGAACACAGGAAGGACACATGGGTTTACAATATCCTTTACAGAACAGGTTTGTTTAAACATTCCACAAAATAGTACCTATGGTTTATGGACACATGTGTACCTACACCCACACACACATACATACGTATCTGTCAATCAAATCATATTGAAATATTCTTGACAAGAGTGAATAGGAATATAAAGAAAATGATGACCCTCAAAAGGAAGGGACGCACATATGAAATTGGGGTTGGCTTCAAGGAGTCTTCGTTTGCATCTTTGACCTCTGTTTTATTAACTATGATGACATCTTACTGGGTGTTTTCTGTATTTTCTTTATCATTTTGATATTATTGAAATATTTCATAACTGGAAAATGAATAAAAGGCAGCAAATAAATTTTAGGCTGCAGAATGGTACGAAAAAATAAGTATATATATATATATATATATATATATATATATATATAGAGAGAGAGAGAGAGAGAGAGAGAGAGAGCCAACTTTATCTTCCAGTCATTCCATTGATATTTTATTGTGACAAATTAATTTTAATTTCTAAGGATTCTTTGATAGTCTTTGATTTTTCATTTGTCAGCATCCTATTTTTTTTTAACAGGTACATTTTCTCTCAAAATTTATTGAGGGTAAGACAGATGATGATCTTATTTGTTGTTATTGATGTCCCTCTTTGGGTATTACTCCTGTTCCTTTTATCTTTTTGTGGCCTTTCCTCTTCCCCTCTCACATGACTGACTTTTATCATATAGTCTTGGTTGCCTGTGGACGTGTCAGGATGGAGAATCCTGCTGACAACTACATGGAGTTGATGTGAGGCTCCTGGGACACCTTTGTGGGTGGGTAGGTCTGCTTGCTATTGCACTTCTGGGCCTTCAGAATGGCCTGGAGAGGAGCTGGTGGCCTGTACCATTAAGGTCATTCAAATGTAGAATCAGAAGGGCTTTGCTCTGTACAAAGAAACCCAGCAAGACAAACTCCTCCTGGGAAATTTGTTTGATTTAGTTTGTGTTTTTTCCTCTGGGAGGAAACAGTAGGCTTCCTAGGCTCAGGCTGAGAGTGGGGCAAAAGGAACTGCCATTCAACCTTTAAGCTATTCTTTCTTTCTCCATAAGTTTCATTCCAGGCTTCTGTACCTGCTTCCCTCTCCAAACTGGGAGCCCCTCCCGGGTCCCTTTGAAAGACGGGGTTCCTCCTTCCTGAGACCTTCCTCCCACCAGGAGACTCAATCCCCTCTTTGACTTCACTTTTTAGGACACTCTTTTCTACTCTAGCACCCAGAAACAGTCAGGAGTTGATTGTCCTCTGATGTCCTTAGAGACCATTTTCTCTCCATGCACAAGAAGAGCAAGGCTCTGCAGAGACAGCTGTTAATTTTACATTTTTGGAAAGCATTTGGGGTTTACAGAAACACCCATCCAATTTAGATCCTAGCTTTCACAGCAATTGTGCAATTCTGAACAAACAGTCAATTTCTCAAAACTCCAGTTCTCTCACTTTTACAATGATATCATGTATTAGTTTTCCGTCATTGTCACAAAATTCCTGAGATAATCAACTTAAGAAAAAAGATTTATTTTCGGCTCCCAATTTTAGAGATTTCAGTCCATGATCAGTTGGCCATGATTGCCTTTAGGCTTGTTCAATGCAAGTGTGTCATGGTGAGAGAACATGGCAAAACCATTTGTCTCATGACTGGGACACAAAAATAGAGAAAGACTGGGGTCCTGACATACCAGTCAAGAGCATGCCCCCAAAGACTGCCTGACTTCTCCCTATGCTTCACGTCTTAAAAGTTTCCACTAATATCACCATGGGCTGGGGACCAATTCTTTGACATAGGATGCTTGTGGATCTTAGCATCGAGGGGGGGGGTGTGATGCTGGAGAATGCTGAATGCATTTGTGAGGTTAGATTGAGATTATATTCATAACGGATTCAGCAGAGTGCAGAGCCTGAGGCCCTAAGCTAATACATAATGTTGTCATAAAAATTAGTAGTACTATGAACTACATTTAAATTTTAATTTGTGTACCCAATAACCATTGAATCTTATAGGAAACTGATCGTCTACCTTGATATCTGTTCTTTTGGTAACATTAAGTGTGATAAAAGCTGTATAAGGCAAAGGATAAAGGGGTTTGACTAAGTATGGAGGAAAGATTGAGAGAGAAAATTATTGCTACAATGAAGCAAATATTAAAAAAGAAAATAGAGGAAGCAGAGTCCACATGAGCTCTGTGATGACACAGATGTATTGGCTCATTTTGCCTGAGGAGTCTGTTTCCTTTGTAAATGGCAATTATGAAGAACAACATTTCAAACATTTGACTATGGTGAATCTTGGAAGTGGACTTGCAAGGGTCAAGATAGAAGCGGATGCACACAGTTTTGGAGCAGTTGGATGGGAGGAAGAGAAATATTCGGAGGCATTTTACTTTTCACCCTGGGGCCTGATAATAGTATGATTATACAAACAGACTCCTGAACACAGAAAGCAAAAACAAACAAAAGTTCTGAGTGGGAAATAGAAAAAAGGATTTAGGGAAAACATAAATGAAATAATCTCATGGAAGAGAAGAAACTTCAGAGCCAGGACAGAGAGTGGGATCTTTGGGGATAACCTACTTAACCTCAATATCCAAACCCAGAGATTAACTCTGTAGTTATGATGCAGGGGTGTTGGGAATGCTGGTTGGAGAAGAGACACCAGATTCCTTCTTCTCCATGTTACATTAATTTTCTGCACTCTGTCGAGTATGTGTTTTTCCCATTTGTTTGACCAACACAGGCAGGGAATGAGTGAGTAAGCTCCTTCTGGCATACATTTCCCCATTTACCAGGGACCGTGTTTACATTAATCACACACCAGCCTATATGAGGTGCTCTTTCTGTTAACCCCAGACAGCTGCTAATTAGCAGGTCACTTGTGGGTTAGAGGTATGCTTGTGTTGTGCTTCTCGGCTGGCTGTTGTGTTATTACAACAACTGTAAATGCCATATGCAGCTGCCATACGGGTTGTGCTCAGAAGGCTGTTTGTATAATTACAGGCATTAGCTAGAGATGGAGCCTGCCAGCTGACATTCAAGAGGCAATAATAATTTCCCTCACAACAAATTGGCTCTCTAATAGGGAAAATTTAGTTCAACTCTGGACTTAGGGATAGCTTGAGAATTCCAGCAAGCACATTTAAGTACATTTATTATTATCAGGGGCAGGGTAAGCACATCCAGAGCCAAGTCAGTTTCCTGCCGTAAGATCTACCAGGAGGTGACATTACTTCAGATTATGCCATGACCTTTTATTGCCAAAAGAAAAAATATATACATGCATATATTACCTTATATATTCTAAAGAAAAGATATTTCAATAAATATTATACTATGTAATATATATATTATTTTTTTTCAGGGAAGTCAAGTTCAACTGGTTTCAACAGGGGATTTGTCTTAGTTGCAGTTTTAAATGTGCCAGGAAAGTTTGCTATTATCCACCTAGAGTCTCAGTACTGGGCACATCCCAGGAAATTCTCTTAGGTTGTAGTGTTTGGAATTAAATCATCTATGGATTCAGATGGGATCCTACTTACTGAGACTCCATGATTCCCTTAGCTCAAATCTTTCTCCTCCCACTCTTCATCCATCTCTTGCTGGTGGAATATTCTTTTTATTATGTAATACCACCCATTATTTTCCTCTCCTTACTCTAGAGAATATAATGTTTTTTTCTCAGCACTTGGGATAATCATTATAATATTTTAGGTTTCTTATATTGTTAATTATTATGTGTGCCCAGACCTGTCTCAAAAAATTGACTGGGGGAATCAAGCAGTGTTTCTTATCCATTTTGGTAACACCTATGTTACTTTTTATTAAGCAGGTGCTCAGAGCAGTTATTAAATGGATGGACATACATATCAAAAGACAGAGATCAATATGTAAGGAATTACAATAAGACTATATTTTAAAATTCTCCTAGAACTTTAACAAAAATGGCAAAGACAGAAGTTATAAAAGATTTATGGATTTGACTATAAAATAAAAAAATATAAATTTTTAATGCAAGAGGTATAAATATTCACTATATATCTAAATGTTGATAATATTTATATGTTATATATAGTTTGTATCTCTAAATTTTTGTGTGTATCGATTCATAAACAGATCCATAACTGTTTCTCCATTTATAGCTATATCTCTCAATTTGGTATTATCTGCATTTAAATGAGGTCATAAACCTTTTAATGATTCAGAAGGATGTGGTAAAAGAAAGTTAAAAAACATAAACATTATGAACACAATTTTTGTATTAAATTGATCTAGTGATAAGTATTTATGCACTTAAAGTCCAGAAAGTTTGCCTAAAAATAATAGTGATTACTTATACTTGATTGAATTTGGATCACTTTTTATTTTGCTAGCCTGTGTTTTATGAAATGTTCGCACTGTATCCATAATGCTTTTGTATTCAGGAAGAGATTATTATTAGCATACAATTTATTGATATATTTTAAAAATTTTATAAGAAGAGGGATTATAGTGCTTCTATATTTTCTTTTAAATATTGTACATGGTATAAATGTTGTAGGATTGTGTTAGTTTGTATTCTTTTTTCAGTGGGGAAAGGGGATTGAACTCAGGGGCACTCAACCGCTGAGCCACATCCTCAGCCCTATTTTATATTTTGTTTAGAGACAGAGTCTCCCTGAGTTGCTTTGCATCTCACTTTTGTTGAGGCTGGCTTTGAACTTGGGATCCTCTTGCCTCAGCCTCCTGAGCCTCTGGGATTACTGGTGTGCACCACCGCGCCCACATGCGGCATTAGTTTGTATTCTTAATGAATTGACTTCACTTATTTTATATATTAAATGCCTTAAGACTGAGGTAGATAATATTTCAGAGTTCAAGGGTGTAGAATAGGGTACAGGTAGGAAGTCAAGACAGTTTGAAGATGAAGTGCTGGTACAAGAGCTGGAGCAAGGTTGAATGAAACAGGGGCTATAAATTTTTATAAATTGGGTTTTTAAATTTTTTAAAAAATTTTTATACTTTTACTTATTTTGTAAGGAGGTGATACTTCGACTAGTCAGTAGCAAAAGAATAAAATGAGCTATAAAGCTTGCTGAGCTTATGCCTCATTCCAGATAATACAGTATTTATATTGACATGTGTTCTTTTTAAATTCTTACTGCTACCCTATTAGACAGGGTGTAAAATTTTTTTGAATGCATTTTTAGAGAGGATTGAATTTAGTCTGATGTTGGACAGTTTTCCCAGGCCATAGTGGCTGAGCTGGAACTCAAAACCCGTCTATGTGACTCTATAGCCCAGATTATGACCACCTTCCACGTGGCAAACCTTGGTGAAGACAGAGTCCACATGTGTTTTGGTGGACAGTTTTTCATGGTTTGCTCTCAGTCTTCATTTTATGTCATATGTACTTAGTGTTGCTGACACGGTTGTGCCCCACCCACATCTTCTCAGGCCCAGGGCTTCCCACTTTTGGCCCCTTTGAGTGGTGGCCACTAAAGGCTCACATTAGCCCCTTCTCCAGGACTGGCTCATCAGCAGAGTGCAGTAACCGAGTTCTGGAGATTGTATTCCTCCTCACTTGGGTGGTGGAGAAGGGGGAAACCAGAGTCAAATGATTGACAGGAGATGTGACGTTCTGCCCCTTGGCTTTCGGGTGGGATGCAGCCTGAGGTGTGACTCATGCTTCAGGATCTTCTGTGGAATCAGGCAGAAGCTCATCTGACCTGAGCCTAATCCTAGTCGGGCTTCCTTCATCTGTTCCACCCTTCTCCCCTCGGTCTCTGAGAGCACTTCTTCACCAAATCAGTTCATGACAACCTCCCTTCCCATCTGTCTCTGCTTGTAGGTGCCCTACATGAGACACTAAGATATTTAAATTATTGAAGAAGAACATTTTATGGAATTTTAAATTTCTCTTTAGTAGATAAGGCAGAGCATCTTTTCATATGTTGAAGGGTCCGTGTATGTCCTATACCGTGAATAATCTGCAAAGTACTGTGCATGCAAAATACTGGTTGAAATATTAAAACTTGGGATTTTTGCCTTTCTGTTTTGCAAATGTTTACTTTAGAATCGCATTTTCTAGATGTGTCTTAAGAATTTACTGATAGTTTTATTGATTGGGATTATAGCAAATTTAGTCTGGCACGGGGTGACTTATCTTTCATTAAAGACTTACATGTGTTCTTCATGATTGTATTAAACTTTATTCATAGATCGAATTTTCTCAAGCTATTCAAGGAATTTATTTTACAAATGGAATAATTGTTATCTATTTTAATTGATCATTGTTTTCCTATATGGATGTCTTTAATTTCTTTACATTAAATTTTATCCTACATCTTTATAAATTCTTGTACTGTTTTAATATAAATTTTGAGTTGATTCTCTAGAATGCTTCAAGAGTACAATCATATCACATATTATATGTGACAAATTATGTCTCTTTTTCCTAAAGTTTACACCCCTGATTTCTTACTCTTGTTTAGTAATATTGGCTAGTACTTCCAGAATAAGAATATTATCATTATTAGACATTTTATATTTTCCCTGCCAGAGGTAAGAATTCTTTTGGTATTTTTTTTCATTAAGTATAATGCTGGCTTTGGGACTGAGATTTTAGCATTTGTGTATCTGTTTATTAGTAATATTATTGCTGTTGTTGTTCTTGTGACTAATTACTTGCAGTACTAGGCAATTAACCTGAGATGCTCTACCTCTCAGCTACATCCCAACCCTTTTTATTTTGTTTTTAAATTTTTGAGATAGGATCTTACTAAGTTGCCCAGGCTGGACTTGAACTTGTGATCCTCCTGCTTCAGCCTTCTGAATCCCTGGGATTGTAGGCATGAACGTCCACACCCATCTGTTTTATAAATTTATTAAGAAGATAGCTAGATTTTTTTAAATTAAAAACATTAGGTAGGGAATCAACTCATCCTAAAACTGGTAAGTAAAATGAAAGGATTAAATATTCTTTTTTTTCTATTTGATCTGTACCACTGGGTTGCTAATTGGTAGGTAAAGACAGGCACCTTTTTAAAAAGTAGTCTAGCTGATTGGTGAAAAAATAATTAATTAGGGAATTAGTATATTATTATTTTATAATTTCCAGTAAATTAATGGATCTAGGCGGTGGCCATAAATGGCTGAACATCACAAGAAATAACTAGTTAGTACATGTTTTCTGATGAGAAAATAAAATGCTACCTATATCTTGCCAGCATATCAAATGCAGGTGTGTTGGCTTTTTGTGATTAAAAATACCTGAGGAAAGGTTTATTTTGGCTTGGGGTTTCAGAGGTTTTAGTCTGACTCCATTGTTTGGGCCTGAAGCAAGGCAGAACATCATGGTGGAAGGGTGTGGGGCAGAGGAAAACAGTTAACCTCATGGCAATCAGGAAGTAGAGGGACTTTGTAGACATCTTCTCATGGCCTACTTTCTCCACGGAGATCCTACCTTCTACAGTGTCCACCAACTTCCAATCATGGCATCAAGTTAATAATCCATCAGTAGATTAATCCATTGATGGGATTGGAGTCCTAACGATCCAGTTACTTCCCCAAAGCCTCCTCTCTGAACACTGCTGCATTGGGGACCAAGCCTTCATTCAGCTCAAGGACCTTTGAGGGACAATCTAGCTCTAAACTGTATAAAACTAAGTCTGATCAAGTCTCTAGATCCAGCTGCTAATGGGCAAGAAATTTAGAAGACAGAGGGCCACGTTCAACCATGCCATGAGTACTCAATCTATAAAAATAGCCCTGATTTGTGACATTTGGAAGGTGTTCACAAAGTAAACACTTCTGCCATGACCGTGTTCCCTCTTCCAAGGGGATGCCACTCCACAGGGAGTTTGAAGGAATTCCGAATCTGCTTCCTTGAGTCTGTCAGGGCCACTTCCAGGAGACAACTGAGTGGATGTGGAACCCATGATCCATTCTATCATCTCCCACTTTTGTTTGAGGGATGTATCCACTTATGGGGTTTTACTGAAAAGTATTCATGACCATAACATTGCTTTATTTTAATAAAGACAAAACAAGATAGATGATTGTTGTGAGAATGGGAATTCAGGGAGGACCTCTTCATTTTTCTCCTCTCTCCTCTGTGTTCTTTCGAAGATGCCAAATTCCCCTCCTGAAAGAGGAGCACGGGTGTTTCTGAACTCAGATCTTAGGTCGACTGTGGGAGTTCTCAGGAGAAAGTGTAGAGGAGAATCCTGAGCTTGTCAATGACTTAAGGTGGCTGAGTTACTGAAGGGTAAGAGGAGAGAAAGTGAGGAAGTCAGATGCTTTGGACTTGAGTGATTAAATACTGAGTCTCCAGGGGATCCGAAGGTCAAAGATGGAAAACTGAAGCAGAACTCTAAGTTCAGATGGTGACTGTGGATGGCGGCAGATGAAGCCAATACTTTTCAGGCAAATCAAATTTTATGGCTTAATGACTTCTGAAAACTGATTTAAGAGACATGAAATGTTCATGAGGCCCACCTGCTGGTCTCTGTGCTTCCTGATGAATGAGAGCTCCTGATGCAGGGTTTCTCTAGCATTGTTATCTCCAAGGTATCAGAAACTGAGAATATGGCTCTGCTGCAAAATCATACGGGAGACTCTCTGCAAATCCAGTCTCCTGGACCCCCACTCCAGAGGTACGGGATCAAAAAATGGTGTGGGGGGGCAGAAGACCCACAAATATCTATTTTCTTTTTTCTTAAACTTTTTCCTGAAGGTCTTATACAACCTGTCCATGAACTGGCACTCTTGGGAAAATGAAGTTCTAACTTCTTCTATAGGATTATCTTTCGGGGGTGGAAGGTGTGGCCGTAGGAACAAAGGACTGCAGGCAAAAGAAGAGAAATTAGGAATCACAATTTGCTGTGACTAGAAATGAAGCTCAAAAGTGTGCTATACTGACTCACCATCCCTTCCAGCATCTCCATGATCATGATTTTTCCCCCATATTTCCTAACAGCCTTTCTGTGTTTCTGATCTGCAACCTCCAAAATTCACACTGGGTTTCTCCAATCTCTAACATCCTGAACTAAACCTGTAAAGAGACTATAATGTTAACAGTCTCCTTGGTGACGATTTAAACACAATCATCTGGAACCTTCTCGTGCATTCGTTCGTCTGACAGCAACTTTTGGGGTACTAACTCTTTACCAGGCATCAAAAGGGTTCCGTATCACAGAGAGGGGCCAAGTTCATGTAGACACTTATCTAACCCTCAAGAAACTTTATTAAGTAATAAGATATGAGATAAAAACCAATCCCTCTCTCCTAGAGCCACCAGGACTTTCTATTTTGTAGGTATTTAGGAAATCATGGTGGCGTGAAAGGGCCCAGTGTCTGCCTGGAAACAATGGCTACTTCAGAGTGGGGAAGGCATGAATGTGTGCTTGGCTGGCCTCAGGGAGGAGCAGAGGCCTGAGATACAAGCCTTGAAAAAGTGGGTAGAGGGCAGATTGTAAATAACCGTTAGGATTTTCGAGAGTGCCACCGTGCGTCTGACACTTTGCTTTACAAATGTTATTACATTTAATCAGCATAACATATAGGTATTATTATAACCTGACATTAGCACATCAAGCATCTACTTTTCATTCCAGACGGGGCAAAGAAGCTTGGAAATCAGAAGCATTTCCCAGCAGGCAGCCCTCACCGGGCAGCAGAAAACTGTACAAAGCAGAAGACAGGTCCCGAGTCTGAAGTGTCAATTATATTTCTAACAATTGCATATGGAATTCATTAGCCAGCTAAATGGTACCTATTTCAGCATCCCGCCAGCTGGAGGGAATTCCAGGAGGAAATGTGAGAAGGGAATAAGTCTAGGAATCTCAGGTTCCCCAGGGCCTTCTGGAATCCATACAGATGAAGCAAGATAAGGTCAACTCTGAAGTCCCTTCTCTTCTTCCTGCACGGTCTGCATCGTTACCTCACCGACAAATAAGCCCAGAGCACCTGTATCTGTGCAGAGGTGGATAGAGGTTTGATCTGCTGTTTTTGCATCCCTTTGAGCCCCGGAGGCTGATGCCAAGAAAGAACTCATTCAGCCCCAGCTCTCTGTGGGAAGCTTGTATCTCTTTGACACGAGGGTTCTTTATTATATGCTTCCTATTACATCTGTAGCACAACTTTGTGTTGGCTTTTCCCATAGGTTAAATATAATGATGGGTAACCTAATCCTGAAGGTAACAGAATAATCTTAGAGGACACAAGGCTCTATTTAATTCTTGCCAAATGACAGAATATACCCAGACTTTGAACAGGACCCTGCAGAACTCCAGTAAGTTTTTTTTTTTTTTTTTTTTTTTTTTTTTGTGTGTGTGTCTTGTGGAGCTTGGAAAGCCAGTCTTCTCTTTCTATTCTTTTTACCACTCCCAGGCAGGATCTGATTTCACACCAATTGGTCTGTAAGAGGATAATGGTATCACAATTCAAGACAGGCAACCATGGAGAATTGTTTTATATGCTTCTGATACTCAAGAAGTTTCAGTGGCATGGGCTAGAGCTCAGTTTTCAAGGAGTGTCAATTCCAGGGCAGAAGATGGTGTGGTTAAAAAAAAAAAAGAACAAAAAACACAGGCTTTGGAATCAGGTCAATGTGGGTTGGAAACCTAGCTCTGTCTCTTATTAGTTATAATCTTAGCCAATGTCTGGGCCTCTGTTTCCTAATTGGTAAAATGAGGATAAAATTATGCCCCAATTGTAGAAATGTTGCCAGGGCAAAATTAAGAAAATACAGGAAATGGTAGGTATTCAGGATAAGGTGGGTATTTTCACCCGTGGCCTTAATTGTACGATAAGATCAAATAAAAATAATGTTGCCCAATTTATCCTCCCCATGAGAGAGATAGTGTGTCCTCTGTAGAGCCCCACAATCTGAGTGTTTGACATTGGGATGCTTGGTGGTGGCATTAATTTTGATGTGTCTAGAGATCTGAATTTTCAATACTCCATTTCCATACACAAAGTGCATTTACTGAGGGCCAGATTTTATGTAGTGAAATAGACATCGTTGTAGGTGCTGATGTTTATAGAGATAAGAACCATATATTCTCTCTTTTGAGAGGCTTACAGATTGACAGGGGAGCCTGGTTCTGCAGGGGTCATGATGGATGTGTGGGTTCACCGAGAGGTTGGAGGCAATGTTGTCTGTGTTGGAGAAGAATCAGGAGATGCATCAAAGTGACTTCGTCTGAGACTTGTGGTTGATTAGCTGTTCTAAAGGAAGAAAATCAGTGGCATTGAATTCTAGACAGAGGGGGCTGCTTGGTTAAATCAATGAAATGGCTTGGGTGGATCAGACAATGGTTAAAAGTTCATGGTGGCTGGAGCGTAGGATAGTCCACAGACAATACTGGAGAGATGTGTTGGGGTCCCGTCCTGAAGGATTTATAGGGCATATTCAGGAATTTGGCTATGATCTCAAGTATTGTTATGGAACCAAGAAAACTTTCTCTGTAAGGAAGTGGGAGAGTTGGATTTGCCTCCTAGAAAGGTACTTTGGCTATATTGACGAGAATCTCTTGGAGATACAATCATCTTATTTTGTATATCCTGCTTGGAGTTTGTAGTATTTCTTGAGTCCTTTGCTCAGAGTTTTAGAATTTGTATTAGAAAATTCTAGCCATTATCTCTGGAAATATTGATTGGCCTTCATACTCTCTTTGCTCTTCTTTTGTAAGTCTTTAAAAATCACATGTCAAATGTCTCTTAGAATCTAAACTAAATTTTTCCTTTTTCTTTCTTTTTGTGATTACATACATTTTGTAAATGAAGCTTTATCAAAACAGCTATGCTCACTCATTTGTATATTATTAATGGAAACTTTTTCACTCCAAGGTAGAGGTGAACACAGGCTTAGCGTTCATAATCTGAGCATCCCAAATGTGAAATGTTCCTAAATTCCTAAACTTTTGAGTGTTGACATGACACCACAGTAGAAAATTCTACACCTGCCCTCATGTAACAGGTCACTGTCAAGATGCAGGTGCACTAAAAACAATGTACAAAATGAACTTCAGGTTGTGTGTTTAAGGTAAATATGAGAGGCAAATGTATTTGGTGTTTAAATATGGGTTTTATCCAGGATATCTCATTATGTATATACAAAAAATAAAAAATCCGAAATGTGAAACACTTCAGGTCCCAAGCTTCTCAGGTCGGGGATGGTCAAATTCTAATTTTCACAGAGACTGTATGACATACAAGTTTAGAACATTTACTCTATAGTCTTTTACAGAAAAAGGTTACCTATCTCTGAGCTAACTGATTGTTAAACAATCAGTTTCAGTCAGTTATTTTGCCGCTGTGACTAAAAGACCCAACCGGAACAATTGCAGAGGAGGAAAAGTTTATTTGGGGGCTCACAGTTTCAGAGGTCTTGGTCCATAGAAGGTCACAGAAGGTCAATTCCATTTCTCAGGGCTGGAGGTGAGGCAGAACATCATTGAGGAAGAGTGAGGCAGAGGGAAGCAGCTCACATGATGATCAGGAAGGAGGGAGAGAGAGAGAGGGAGAGAGAGAGAGAGAGAGAGAGAGAGAGAGAGAGAGAGAGAGAGAGAGAGAGAGAGAGAGGGAGAGAGAGAGAGGAGAGAGAGAGAGAGAGAGAGAGAGAGAGAGAGAGAGAGAGAGAGAGAGAGGGAAAGAGAGAGAGAGACAGAGAGAGAGAGAGAGAGAGAGAGAGAGAGAGAGAGAGAGATAGAGAGAAAGAGAGATCTCCTCTTGCCAGAAACAAATATATACCCCATAGCCATGCCCCCAAAGCCTCACCTCCTTTAACCACACCTCATCTGCCTTCAGTTACCGTTCAATTAAATCCTACCAAGTGATTAATTCATTGATCAGTTTAAGGCTCTCATAACCCGATGGTTTCTTCTCTGAACCTTCTTGTATTGTCTCACACAGGAGCTTTTGGGGGAAAGTTCACATCCAAACCATACCATATTGATCTATTGGTTTTCTTATTTTTTCCAGTTAAAGAATTTCTATTTTATTCTTTTAACAGTTTCTTGTTCTTTCCTTGCATTTTTCATCTTTGAATTTGTAAACATATCAATCACAATTATTTTAAAATCTATGCCTCAATAATACCAGTAGCTGAAATCTTGTTGGTTTTTCTTATCTTTTTTTCTTTCTTGATGGTTTGCCACTTTATGCTTGGTCTCTTGAAGTCATGTTTATTGTGTGGTGACTGGTTTATGGCATATTATAGAGAGATTCTAAGGCTTTTGTCTGGATGGAGTTTCTTTATTTCAGATAGCACTGGGTATTGTTTCTAGCAGGTTAACTACTTCAAAGAAAGAAAAATTAAATCCAAGCAGGGGTTGAGTTGATAGAGGTTGCTTTTCAATCTCTGTGAAAGTTGGAATCATGATGAAATCCAGAGATGTTCACCAAGCCTACTCTTTCCTGGTACTCTAAATTTAGTCTTTACCTACAGCTGGTACAATTTTGCTTAGTTCCAAAACCTCTGCTTTGTGATAGGAACAAAGACAAGATTTCCACTTCTCAGCCACCACCTATGAATCAGTAAATATTTTGAATAGAAAGTTCTGTATATTAGGTCCACATCTTTTTACTTCTTTTCTCTCCAAGATCATAGTCCTTCAAGATCTCTTGGCCTTGTAACTCTCTGATGACTTCAGATAGATTTCTCCATATTTTCTAATTGTTATTGGAAGGATGACTGATCTACAGCTAGACATTTTGTTGTAACTGGAAGTGAAATTATAGGTTATAGGTAATTTGTGATGAGGCACGGGAATATAGGTGAACTTGAAATATGCCAGCCTTCACAAACAATGAAGAATGATTTTATTTCTGAAGGAATCAATTAAGGAGAACTTTTGTATATCTGAGAAACAACAATGACTTATACCCATGGCCACAATAATGAGTAGGTTATGCAAATGCATGTGGGAAAGGTGTGTATTTACCATCATCAACATCTTAGCCACTAGAGAAAATGCATGTTAAAACAACAAAGTATTACTTTATCATAACGGTAACATAAAAATTAGTAGGAATGCTAATTCTGATGAGGACATGAAGAAACTAGATCACACTGCATATGAGAATGTAAAGTGTTATAGGCATTCTGGAAAACAGCTTATCAATTTCCTATAAAACTAAACATGGAATTATCATCCAATCCAATAATTATACTCTTGGGCAGGTATTCTTCAACTGAAAAGTTATGTTTATATGTTTATGTAGAAATATATAAACAAATATTCATAGCAACTTTACCTGCAGTATCTTCAAGCTGGAAACAACTCAGATACACTTCAACTAGTTAATGAAGACACAAACTGTGGTGTATATGTACTATGAAATATTACTCAGCCACAAAGAAGGAGCTGACTATTGATCTACACAAAATCTTGCATGAATATCAAAGGGATTTTGTTAGTAAGAAAAGCTTAAGTGATGTAGACAAAGATTACATACTCTATAATTCCTTGTATGTAGTACTTTTGAAAGGTCAAAGTTTTAGAAATAGAAGACAGATTAGTGATTGCCAGGCTGTAGGGACAAGTGGTGGTGAGGATACAGTTATAAAATGGAGCTCTACTTGTGTTGATGACTCTCTTCAGGTTCATAATAGCGAACATACAGGTTTGATGAAATGGCAAGGCAGAAATACCCACAAGAATAGATACAGTGAAGAGATGTTAAGGTTTAGGTTTTTTTAAAAAATTTATTTGTTTGCTTATTTGATTATTTATTTTTCCATATTGCTTATTGTGCATTAGAGTGGAACATAATAAAGGGATCTATTGTTATAAATAAGGTACATGTCTTAAGTGGAAAATGAGAAAAACTTAGGGTGTATGTTCAAAGACGTTGGATGGGCACAAATGTCAAATGTCCAAGACTGTCCACTTCTTGGCTTATGTTTACAAGTAACAAGAACAACATACTCTTTCTGAGCTAACTCAAACTGTCTTCATAGCAACAAAAGTAAATCAACTGGCCCTATCGGTGATAGTGATTCCTTATTTAGTTCAATCACCACTTTTTAAAATAATTTATAATTAATGTAATACATTGTAAAATTCTCCATTATCAATAAACTCTGGAGAAAGAAACAAATAGTAGGGACAATGATCTTGAAACTACAGTTTGTAATTTTTACTTCTTCCACTGTTGATTTCATACTTCTTTTTCCCTTAGTAAGCATTTAATACTTCAGGATTGTTTACCTGATATAGTGATGCAAACTTTTCTAACCAAGAGACTTTAACTTTGCCAGACCTGAATGTTAGGAGTTTCTGTAATTTTCCATTGGTTTTCATCACTGGGTTACTGCAATGATTATAAAACTCCATAGGTTCTCTCTCTCTCTCTTTTTTTTTTTTTTAGAGAGAGAGAGAGAGAGAGAGAGAGAGAGAGAGAGAGAGAGAATTTTTAATATTTATTTATTTTTTAGTTATCGGTGGACACAACATCTTTTGTTTGTATGTGGTGCTGAGGATCGAACCCGGGCCGAACGCAAGGCAGGAGAGCGCGCTACTGCTTGAGCCACATCCCCAGCCCCTCCATAGGTTCTCTCAATGAATGCCATGAACTTCACCTATGATGAGTGTTGATGTTGTGATTCTAACTTCATTGTAATTCAGACCCCAAGTCAGACTCTGCATTTGATTTTTGGCTACATGACCTTGTATTACAAGAGGCACAATTTTTTTTTTGATTAGTTATGAATATCACTTGATATCATTTGATTAGAAAAATACAGATTGCATGATTATCTCTTTCTTCATTGTCTAAGTTTCTGAATTCTTGCTACTACATTGGGAAAATGGAACTCACAATGTGGCGAATAACTGAAAGGCAAGCAAGGTTTTAGGAAATATTATTCGGCCACATATGACTGCCCACTGCAGGTGGTATTTGTGGATTCAGAAGAGAAGTGTTAATCACTAGGAATCAGCATGAATTTACACTGAATCCAACTCATTTCCTCTCTAGCTAGAATTATTCAAATAGTAAATTATGTGTTCTGAAGAAGAATCATTCTGTAAGAAAGAGGTCTAAAGGGGCCAATTTAGAAAAAAGTTAAATTAGCTAAGCTAGTTTCTTTTTTAATGGCAGAAGAAACTTAAATAGAGGAAATACAGAATACTGCAGCTCAAAATATAAGATTTTGGAGAGCAATTGCTAATGAGGTTTTAGTATTAAGGCTTATGGCAGCAGATAGATACTCAAAATACCTGGAAATAAGACAAAGACACAGCATTGAAGTACTTAGGACAGTAGATACAAAGACAAGAGGTCTGAGCAGAAGCCAGCAAAGGGTGAACCTGTTATCTGGATAGGAAAAGGTCTTTAATAGATGATCCTGGTATATAAACTGGAAACTGGTGGTCCTTTCCAGATCAAGACAAGGGACTTGAGGCTAAAGGGTGAGTATACAGGGTAAGAGGCCAGCAGGGATTTTTTCCGACTTATTCAAAGCAGATTAAGAGAAGAATGTGTGTCTGACTTATTTCAACTTTATAGAACACTTAGCTCCAAGTTTAAGGCACTGTTTACAAGCTGGAACTTCAGTGCAAAGTAAGAAAAATGACCTAGAAGATGTCATTCAAGAGAAATATTAGAATCCATGGGGTTAACTTTGTTAAAGAAATCCCCTTCGGGTGGTAGCATCACATAAGCTTCTGAGATGCAATAACCAGTTCAAATGGCATCTTCTGGGAGGCATATACAGCTCTGACTGGGATTCACAGCTTCTTTTATCATAGCAACATTTGCCCTTCATATTCTTACTGATCATTTTCCAAACATTGAGGATTTCTCTTGTGACCGAGGTGCTACTTTTATTCTAGTAACTGCACATCTGTGTTGGTATCCTATTTTAATAAGTCAGATCTAGAGAGTAAGAAAAAATAGTTTTTGCAGTGTCAACAAAGATCTCCCTATTGCCTGCAGAATAATATTACTCTCCACGATGTGACAGTGGTGGAGACCTGCATTTTCTACCCTCCTTCTTTTCACAGACCCTGGGTTGCAGAAAAATCAGGATTTTCTTTCCTGAATATTCTACTCACTTTCGTGCTTTCTTGTTTTCATTCCTGAATTTTTCTCAGCTGAGCCTTACCCCACCCTTATCCCCTTTCTCCTTTTATTAGTATTTTCTTAAAAATTATAAGATCTCAGGAAAAACATCCTTCATTAAATGCCAATATCTCTGGAAATATCTAGCTTGGTTTCATGCACATGCTCAATAAAATTTAGTCACTTTATCTTTTTTTTTTCCTTACCTATTGCAAAAAAGTCTTTCTTTGTCTGCCCAGTAGAAATTAATTGCTCTTTCTCTATTATATCATAGTAACAACTACTGTGGATTTGTTCTGTACATTTTACTCCATATGTATCTATACCTAAGTGATATGCAACTGTCGAAGCTTTTTCACTGATGTGACCAAAAAGACCTGGCAAGAACAATTAGAGGAGGAATAGTTTATTTGGGAGTTTCAGAGGTCTCAGTCCATAGATTGTCAACTACATTCCGTGGAGCCCGAGGTAAGCAGGACATATAGCAGAAGTGTGTGGCAAAGGAATGTAGTTGGGGACATGACACCCAGGAAGCAGGGAGTTCCCCTCACCATGACAAAATATGAACTCTAAGGGCACACCTCCAGTGACCTGCATCCTCTAGCCACACCAAACCTTCCTACCATTACCAGCCAATGAATCCCTATCAATGGATTAATGCATTGATTAGGTTAAAGCTTTCATAACCTGATCATTTCACCTCTGAACCTTCTTGCATTGTCTCATGCATGAGCTTTTGGGGGACACCTCATTTCCAAACCATAATAGCAACTTAAATAAATTTTCAAATGTTCATAAATCCTATCACATATTCAGTAACTTCCAATTATATTCAAACATTTTTATTTTTAAATTTTAATGAATGGATACTTTTTTTAAAAAAATAACTATTTTCTGCTCTTAAAATCTGCTTAAGAGACTAATTTAAAATTTATGAGATCAGGTCACTTCTCTACTAAGTGATATGTGATTTTACATGATAATATCAAATATATATTTATGCAATATGATTTGATATTTGCATTTCAATGATATACAGTTGTACACTACACATCATTACTTTTTGGCAACAGCAGATTGCATGTATGACAGTGGTCCAATTAGATTATATCACCAATAACATTGTGATCATCTTAGTTTATTAGTACACTCGGATGAAGTTTGCATGATGAAGAAATTGCCAAATGACACAGTCCTCAGAATGCATTTCTATCTTTCTTTTTTTCCAGTACTGGGGATTGAACCCAGGGTGCTCTACCACTGAGCTAGATCCCTAGCTCTTTTTATTCTGGGTCAAAGTGAAAATCAAACTTGGGATTCTCCTGCCTCAGCCTCCTGAATTGCTGGGATTATAGGCATATGCTGTCATGCCCAGCCAAGTCTCTGGTTTTATATGCAAATTATATTTATTTATCTCTTCCTTAAAGGATATTACTTCCTTTATTTTTCTTTTTTCCTCTGTCCCTTTCTTCCCTTTTCTCTCTCCTTCTTAAAATCACCCAGTCTTAGGTATTCTGTTATAGCAATAGAAATCTGAGATTGACCTTAATTAAATCAGAAAAGTCTTCTCATTTTTGTCATATTCCAATGACCGAAGGAAGTCATAGGCCTTGTTTAAATCCATATGGTATGGACATCAGAGAGTAGGACTCATAGGAGCCACCCTTTGGTCTGTTTGCCAAGATTGCTTTCTCCTGTCGTGATGGTTGATGAACCCTTCCTAAGGGGAGACGTAAAAGAGACACAGTGAATGAGTACAACCATCACTTAAGGTTGACTATAGCATCATACCCACTGTCCCAGATCTCCCCTACCGAATATTATACCACCTACTCAACCAGCTACATGAAGATCAAATTGGATATAGCTGAACCTGGAAGAGCCTGTAGGTCTACAAGGCCATCAGAGCTAACCAGGCTACTTCTGCCTATTAGGTTCTCTGTCATTCATAATCATGCAAAACAGCAGTTGTAAATTGAAGAAGACTGTGACCTCCTTCAGACATGTAGGAAGATTTCTTTAACTTTCAGAAAACAAAACAAAACAAAAACGAAACAAACAAACAAACAAAAACCTCTTTTTGTCTCCAAAGATGACCAGTGGAGAGTTGTAGCAGACCTGAGCCCAATTCTCCTGGTGACACAATGATCTTGCTTATGTTTCTGGCAGGGTACAGGAAGAGCCCAAGAGTAAGCTCCTGTACAGACTCATGAAAATAGGTCCAGGGTAATATTAAACAGGAGCTAAGAGCTGAGGCTCTCTGATGCCTCTACTTCCAAAATATATTGAATTGGGAAAGGCTCAAAGTCAAATAAACCATTACTGGGGCACTTGCTACATTGGGGGTCCTGAGTAATTTTCTAAAGTGTACCACCAGGCTGAATTCCAGAGACCTCAGGTATCAGGATAAGGTCCATCTCAAGAGTCTTCACAGTGTCCTCGGGTATCTGGAAGAACCTTCTCTGATTATGCTGGAGGCAAGGAATTCAATATGTATCTCAAATACATTCTTTCTGGAATGCACAGTATCTAAGACTATGTGATTTCTGCAGTAAGAAGATCTCCTATCATCATAGGAAGGGTAAAAATCTCCACAAGATAATATGGAGGAAGGAGACAGGTACACCTCCATATAACTTTTACACTGGTTCCTGGCCATTTGTGGAACTTCTGAGGATGATTAACAGAATAAATGCTGGAGAATCTTCAAGAGGAGTATAGTCCTTCCTTCACCAATTCACTCATCATAACCTCATTCCTGGACTCTCTCACAAATTTGGAATATGCTGTAATACAAATTTGGAAGGAAGGCACCCACAGCCAGGTCCCACTAGAAGATAAGAAAACCAGGAGTGTTGGATCTTTTAGGAGCAACTTCAGGGCCACCCCTGTTATTACAACAGTGGTTCCTCCAAAGGGTACAGAGGTGAATATTGTGTGTAAGAAGATAGACTGTAATTTTATTTTTGATGCCTATTAAATAGGAATCAGAGCAAGACTCAACAGGGGGACCATGACCCAGGGAGATATCCCTAGAGATCCAAATTCATTAATGCAGTCTAAATAAAGAAAAGCATGCACTCAAAACAAAATGCTCTCTTCTGCTTGACTTTCAATGAGACAAGACCCAGTCGGGACCTGACCATATTTTCTGTGATCTCAACTGTACTGCATCTTGAGAACATATCTAGCAGAGCCTCTCTCACCCCATGCTCAATCAGAGTGCTCCAACCTGCCCAAATCTTTGGTGGACTTGATTCTTCAAAACTGTGGCTGAAAGATACAGATGGTGAGCTGTGAAGCATCAATACCACCACCTTCCTGTCTTCTTCCTTCTCCTTCCCCAAGATCCCTGGTCAAAAATAGTGCACCTTCAGTCTTATACACAAGGAAAGCAAGGATAAGATTTGGGTCCCATTGGATATCCAGAGGTTGGAGAGGAGATACAGCTGCTTTGGCTGGCCATCAAAATAGGAAAGTCTATGTCATATGTTATTAAATGTATAGTTTATTTTCTCTAAACTATTCTTGTTCTCCTGCTTCAGAACTTCTAAGTGTGTGTGTGTGTGTGTGTGTGTGTGTGTGTGTGTGTGTGTGTATGTTGGACAAGGGAGGTCACAATAAGGGGACATTGTGATCATGGTCATCACCTTCTTCCTAACCAACACATAAAGCCAGAGAGCCATCACCTACTCACTGCCACGAAGGGATGGTTGAACATCCATCTTTGAACCTAACAAAGCTTTCCGAAAAACAATTTAAGTAAATAATTGTCCACTTAGTGACTATAGATTACATCAGGTTTTCCTGTGTTTAAGGAAGAGACACAGCTTTCAAGTAACACTAAGCTCTGAAGTCAAATACAGGTAGAATTGGAAATCCAGAACTGGGTTTCCACTGGGGGTGATTACATTGTAAAACACCATGAGTCTCAGACCCCCCCAAAAAATCATATAGAAAAGAGAGGAGTAAAGAAGCAGCACCTAATGTGTATTTTCTTAAGAAACCAAAATAATATTTCTACAGACTATCTTTCTTATAGCAATACTATTGAAAAAGTGATAATTTAGTAACTGGTTTGCCAGGTCGTTAATAAATATTCCTATTTAGATTTCAGATTCAACAACCATTTTTGATGCCCACCTTCCTCTATTCATGGACTACATGTTCCAAGTTAAACCTCATCCCATTTCTTTGATATAAATATTCTTACCAGTTCAGGTAACTGTTTAAGGTAGGCTTAGGTAATTTGCTAGAAGTTTTATAGCTACTACATCATTGAGCCAGAATTAAAAGGCAGGATATTTCCCAGAAAGTTCATGAATCCTTTGATAAGCTGGAGAGAAAGAATGAATGATTTCTGAAGGAAATTAGAATTAAGGACGTTGTTTGGAATATCTCTTTTTACTTGAGGTGGCACACAAGCCCAGAGAAATAGTGAAATCCCTGTGAGCAAAGCATGAGCTGGCCAGCTCTTTCTGAAATATGCCCTTTCTGATCAAGGACTAGCACCATAACCCATACAAAAATAACTGTTTTACCACAGCTTAGTGGATTGCTTGGTCCCTAAGCTTGATTGCAATTCTCTTAACACTTAAAAACTTAAGAAGGTTTTAGTTCTCTCTGATTGAGGGGGGGAAATAATGTGTGAAGGTTCTCCTGTTGTAAATTCATGAGAAATTCCCTTTACCTATGAATGCCCCATTTTCCTGAGACCAAAGTAAGACTCTTGACTGAATTTGATAGCTCTGGCATCAAAAGTGTAATGGATGGAACACTAAAGATCTTCCGATGCCAGGCAATGAAGGGAAGTTTGGTATTATCAATGTAACTCTCAGGATTTCCCTGAACCAAATTCCCAGGTCACCTGAGTTCTGGGTCTCTGATAAAGTCAGAAACTCACTTTTTTTCTTTAAAATTTGTAACCCCAAATTCTTTTGCCATGATGTAAATGTTTATATATATATATATATATATATATATATATATATATATATATATTTATTTGTGTGTGTGTGTGTGTGTGTGTATGTATAAGTGTGTATGTATTAGTCCCATTTAGTATTAGTCATTGGACCTTTATTTTATTTGCTTATTTATATGCAGTGCTAGGAATCGAACCCAGTACCTCACACATATGAGGCAAGTGCTCTACCGCTGAGCTACAACTCCAGCCCCATAATGTTTTTAATAATATATTACAGTGTTTTAAACACAGATGCTGAAATTTGTTTCGTATGGTTGCATTTCAAGAAAATAAACATTAAGATGATTATTTATAAGAAGATTAATGTGAATTAATTTGATTAAATGTGAATTATTTGATTATTTTTAAAATAAATTTTTAGTTTGTAACTGATACATAAAAATTGTATTCATGGCAGAGAATTAGTAATTCTTCTTTAATATCAAATATAAAGTTTTTTAAAAATAAGTGAGCAGAATTATTTAAAATACAAAGATGTTTATTAATTATGATACTTGTAACCACGCAAAAATTTGTTAATAAAACTCTTTAGAATATTATTTTGACTCGATATAAAGTATACACACACACATATTTATAAAAAGAAGTGTAATTTTTGATTTTTATCCTATAACCTAGATGATAATCTGGTTTCAGATATGCTTTGTTTCAACTAATTGTCTCAATGGATTTCTTTAACAGCACTGTGTAAGGAGTTCTATTTGGTACAAATTATGAAGTGGCTCATATGCAAAATGAAGATATAAATTGCATAAGGAAATATTTATTTCTCAACTTAAAGCTTTAGATATCTTAAGGTATGTATCTTAAGGTAGTGCTGTTACAATAAGCAAAGAAACAAAAAGATATCTAATTTTGTGTGTGTGTGTGTGTGTGTGTGTGTGTGTGTGGTGCTAGGGATTGAACCCAGGGCCCTGTGCATGTGAGGCAAGCACTCTACCAACTGAGCTATATCCCCAGCCCTAAATTTTTAAAAGTGGATAAAATCCTGTTTTTATTTCTAGTCCTTCCTCCCCAGATATGTAGACCAGGGAGCTTGGGAGATGTCGTGTCCTTTCTTTTTAGAACAGAGGAAGGTTGGCTTGAATCTGAGAGCAAATGGGCTGACGAGGTTCACCTCAGCCTTGCATGAAAGCGCTAGTACACATCTTCATTCATTTCCTTAGGATGCATTCTTGGAAATGGAGCAGTAGACTTACTATAAAGGCTTTGATACGTATTTGTTATGTATCTCTAGAGAAGAGCCTCTGAAAACTTTCATCATTTGTATACCCACCTCACAGTCTCTAGCACTGACATTGTCATTGGAAAATGATTCCCTAAAAAAAGGAACTCGTTATTTTGGTTGACTTGTTTTTGGCTACTTAAAAAAAGATTCAAACATTTTTACAAGACTTTCTTCCTTCTCATGATAATTGACTATTGATGGTTTCTCTTCTTTTTAAAAAACAAAAAACAAAAAACAAAAAACTTAGGTATAATTGACATATAAGCTGCATGTGTTTCAAGGGTAAAATTTGATAACCTTTATGTGTACATATATTTATGCACATGTACATATAGAAATATACTCCCATAGAACAGTTATCATCAGGATAAACTAATGTATCTTTCTCCCATCCCCCTTCTTCTCCTCCTCCTCCTCTTCTTCCTTTTCCTTCTTTCCACCCACTCTCCTGTGTTATCATCAGGCAGCCACTGATCTGCTTTATGTTTTTTTTAGATTAGTTTGGATTTTCTAGAATTTATATCAAATTGAATCTTACAGTGTTTCTCTGTTGCTGTCCACTTCTCTGTTTCTCTCTTATTTTATGTTCTGGCTTTTCTCAGTCAGCATAATTAAAGACTCATTCATATTATTTTTTGTGTGTGGGGGTGAGTGGGTGGGTGTGATCAGTTCATTCACCTTTTTTTTTTGGCTGAATAACGTTCTGTTTTATGAATAGACCACAATTTGTGTATTTATTCACCTTTGGATGGGCACTTGGCTATTTGCAGCATTGAGTTAGTGCAAATAAAGCTGCTATAACATTTGTGTGCAAGTCTTCATGTGGAAGAATGCTTTTTGTTTCTCTCGCATAAATAACTAGTGTGGAATGGTCAGTGTGTGTTCAACTTATAAGAAAATACTGATTGGGAATTCCACAGTGACTTTAGCCATTTACATTCCCCACAATGTTTGAGAGTTCAGTTGCTTCCCATCCTTCCAACACTTGGTATAGTTAGTACTTTTAATTTTGGCCATTCCAACAGGTTGCTTTGGCTGTTTTTTTCACTTGATTTTCCTGAAAGATTCCTTGATGATGTTAAACATCTTTTCAGGTGTCTGTTTTCTATCTGTATTTTTCTTTGGTAGGATTTCTTTTGCCTGTTCTTTTTGGGCTGTTTATTTTTGTATTGATGGGTTTTGAGGGTTCTTGATATAATCTGGAAACAAGCATGACCTGGGAACAATGTCTCTGAGTCTACGACTTGCCTTTTTATTGTATTAGCAATGTCTATCAAGAAGTAGAAGTTTCAGATACTGATGAAGTCCAATATGCTAGTTTATTCTTTTATAAATTGTGCTTTTGATGTTTACCTGAGAAATCTTTGCATAGCCAAAGGTCACACATATTTTCTCCCATGTTTTCTTTTAGCAGTTTTATAGTTTTATCTCTATTTTCCATTTGGAGCTAGTTCTTTATTATAGTATTATATATACATGCATATAATATATATATTATATGCATGTATATATTTAAACTTTTTCTTCATATGTATTGCAAATTTCTCATTTTCAAAAAAGTGGGTTTTTTTCTTTGTAGCTCTCATTTGATTATTGCACTTTCAGTTTGGGGGCTAAATGCTTATCAGATGTTCTGACTGGTCTATTTATTGGATTTCATGACCTGATCTAAGCTTATTTCAGTCCCAATGAACAAAAAAAAAATCATTTTTTCCTTAAGAAAGTCCCATAAAGTTGTGTGATTTCTTTTTCTACACAGAGATCATTCTCATTACCCTCACTGCTCCTGAAAACAGTGATGGATTTTTTTTAATACTGGAAAGCAAACTAGAGTACTATTACAATATGTCACTCTTTCAATTTCTTCTAAACCTTTTAATGATGCCCCCAACTTTTGGTCAGAGTCAGGTTCTATAACCCCCCAACACAACTTTTGTAGGTACACAAGGCCTATTGTCGAACTTTATTTCTCATGACAGTAATATACAAATGCAGAATTTAAAACATTTGGTAAAAGCACCAAATTCTTGATAGACCTTTCATTTTTCACAAAGGTATATTTGCAAAGTGAGTTTCAGAAATAAACACGCGGAACTATTCATGGGTCTTCAATATAAATGGGAAAATGTCACCTTCTGAGCAACCATAGCTGTTGATTTGTGGCATTTGTTTGGAAAGCAAAACGTGTGGGCACTTGTCCAAATGTAAAGTGGAAATAAGCTCCTATGCAGCAGATGTTTACCATCTCTAAGCAAATGGACCCTCGTACTCAATGGATGCTCCAGCTGTTGATTTGCTCTAGTTTCAGAGAGAAGAGAGTCATTTAAAATAAAATCCCTTTTGGCTGTCCAAAGAGACAGTTGTTGGGTAAAAAAATATCTGTTCTTCAGAAACATAATCTGATGGTGACTTGTTTGGAAATACAATGAGTCCAAACTCCGAAGTTCTCCAAAGGAACAGAATAGCATTAACTAAATGAATGACTGAATAGGTTATTGGGATATATGATCTGTATAAATACATTCATTTAGCAAAAATTTATTCAGTTTATATCAGGCATGGTCTTAGTCTTTTTTTGTGTGTGACTCTCACAGAATACCCAAGACCGAGTAATTTATAAGAATCAAAGTTTATTTGGCTCATATCTCTGGAGACTGAAAGTCCAAAAACATGGCTTTGGAATCTGCCGGGTACCTGGTAAGGTCATCTTGCTTCATTGTAAATGGTGGAGGATATCACGTGGCAAGGCAGGGCAAGACTGCCAGCTCAGGTCACTTTTCCTCTTCTTAGAAAGCCATTAATGCTATCATGGGAGGGTCTTACCCACATGACCTCATCTAACCTTAATAACTGCTTCAAAGTCTCACCTCCAAACAGCATCAACATATGAATTTAGTTTTATCAGGTTTCCAGTCTATGAATTTTGGGGGTGGGGGGATATATTTAATCCATACCAGGCACTTTCTTAGGCATAATTGTCAGTCTCACGTAGCTTAGATTGTAGCGGGGGAGGAGAGGCACTATTCAAATCACATATGAAGACACAGGATTAACATGCAGGTAAATGTTTTAATGGGAAAGTACAGGGGCACCATATCAAGGTATAGACTTGGAACCTGTACTAGCCTGGGGGGATCAGAGAAGTCTTCTCTGAGAAATGGCATTACATTTGAGACCTTAATGGTAATTAACTGAATGAAGAGATTAGGAAAGCATTTTCCAGACCAAGAAAGCAGTACATGCCCAAGGGAACAGGACTTTGTACTGCATGCAGAAGGCGAGTGTAGATGGGAGGGAGTGGGTAAAAGCATGGTGGTAGGAAAGTAGGTAGGAGACAGACACTGAGGGCTTCAAAGGCCACATGAAGATACCATAGCTTTGTCTTAAAAGGATTAGAAATGGTTGTGAATTATTTGGTTCATGGTTCCCCAAAGACAGCCCCAACAGCAGCAAGGAGACCCATTTATGGCAGGTATGACTAGAGGCCCCAGGAGAGACCATGGGTAGTTCAGGTTATCAGTGGGCCTGTGGGGGAGAGTCTCACTGTGTGAATTGTGATACTTTAAAGGTGACTTCGGTGTCTAGCTTTGGCAGCTGTGAGACTGTTGGTGGCATTTGTGGAGATAAGGGAGACTTAGAAGAACAGCCCTGGTAGTCAGTTCATTTTCAGACTTGTTGAATTTGAGGTGACTCTGAGCATGCTTAGCGAAGTCAAGTGGACAGAGGTACATGTGGGTCTGGAGCTCGGAGGAAAGAGCTCCCTTATAATGATCAATTGGGAGCCATTGACCTACAGGTGGTGATTCAGGCTGTGAATATGTATGCCTTGGACTTCACACAGCCTTTATAGAGCTGAAAGCTGTTTCAACACCAAACCTTAACAAATCCTGATATTTAATGTCAATGTATTAAAGACTGAGTCTGCAAAGAGAAGTGTCAGGAGATAAGAGGGGATTACTAGAAGAATATTGTGTCTTAGCTCTCTGTTGCTATAACAAAATACCTGACACTTGGTAACTTATGAAGAACAGAGGATTATTGAGCTCATGGCTGGAGGCTAGGAAGTCCAAGAGCATGGCACTAACATCTGGTAAGGACTTTCTTGCTGTATCATAACATGGTGGAGACACATAGTAAGATAACAGAGCAAGCATGCCAATTCAGGACTCTCTTCCTCTTCTTTCAAAGTCACTACTGCCATCCTCACAGTTTCATCTGATTACCTCCCAGGGCCTTACCTCCAAATACCACCAATACAGAATTTTAGAGATGAAACCATCCAACACTGCAACTTTTGAGAGATACATTGAAACCAAGGCAGGTGGGATTCATAAACCTGAAAGAGAAAAGTTGTCTTTAGAAAGTAGTCTTTGACAGCATCCAAATCCCTCCAAAGTCAAGAACTATAAGGCCTGAAAAACAATGTGTCAAGTTTAAAACATTTTGTTGATTTTTAAAGCCAGTTTGTCTCACCTCTCTGATGTTGTTTTATGCTGTTTCTTGTTATTCTCTTTATGTCCCTATCCATATGGGGAAATTCATTTTTGTCTAATATTTCCTGATGTCTTGGAAAAGGTTTTATACAGTGGCATAAAAATTAAAAGAGAACTTATATTTGATTTTTGGTAGAATCAAATAATGATAGAGGCATTTTAGAATTTCTTCATAGAAGATGAAAAAATGAAATAATTTATAGTCCCCCCCTCGCTTTACATATCTATTTTATTTTTATAACAATGTGTATCCCCTGGAATCATTTACTACATTACATATTTTCTCTTTTAAGTAAAATTCATTTTTTCATTTATTTTTGCATATTTGCAACAGGTAAGTGCCCCTCTTTTTGTATCCACTTTTATTTCTATGTCTTGCCAGCTTTTGTACCACATTTGCTTCATTCTTGACCTCTACATTTTTATTTCTTGATTGGAGTTCGTATTTACTTACATTTCAATAAAATATTTAAATATTTTTTGTATCATAAGATGATTGTTGAAACAAAATACAAATACTATAGAATAATAATAGATCCATGTTCCCAGGAAGAACCACATGAAAATCAATATTCTCTGGGGTCTCTTTCCTTTTAGCACACGGAGGTGTCTAGATTTTAGCCTACTTGGCAATCTGGGACCCTTTTTCATCTGAAAACTCACGTCTCTCTGAACATGAAACTGTTTAGCCTTGGATAATTCTACTTTGATCATGTCTTCTCCTTTCTATTCTCTTCTCTTTCTCCTTGAGACCCCCCCGTTGGCTGGTGGTTGAATCAACTTCAGTTCTCAACTTCACATTGGATAACACAGCTCAACCACTTTCTTCAGGTATCTACCAGTTCTTGCAAGTTGACATCTTGGAAACGGATGTGGTCAGGAGGGCAGGACAGACAGGGTGATTGGTGGCCTGGCTACTTCAAAATGCAACACCACCCACCTTAGAGAGGGGTGGCTCAAATCCTCCCATCCATTTGTAAGAGGTCTTTGTTTTATGTGACTAAGGCCAACATAAGTGTTTTTCCAATCTGTTTCTATCAGTTAAGGAGAGATTTCTGCAAATTTCAGCAAGAAGGTCCTTACCAGATATTATGATGTATTAATCTATTATGTATTAATAGATTTAAGGCATTATGTTACTTAGCAATCATTTTTAGTTTGGTTGTAAAATTTTTATATTTCGTAATTTTCAGTTATTTTTGTGGACCACCTTGGGCGTATTATTTTAAATTAAAAATCATAAATACCTATTGAGCACAGGCTATAAAAATGATACATTATTAACTTTTTTTCCCCCTCTCTTTACCTAAAATGTAAAAACATAGAGGAGGATAAAAGAGAAAGGTACAAAGCTTTTAGTCTTATGTCAGAATAATATTTTCACTCTTATGGTAACCTTTCCCCTTGTGTTAGAATTACTACCAAAGGGGGGAAAATTAAATTCCTCTAAAATATCTATTGCTTTGATTTTTTTTTAAGTAAGCAGTGAACTGGCTAATGAATCCATTTCCCCAGCATGGAGAACCTTTTGCTCTCACAGTTGTCCTGCTGGAATCAATAAACTGTTGATTAAAAACCTTGCTACCTAATACATTTAGTAAGGTTAAACTGTTTTTAAGAAACCTAATCACTTTCATGTCACTAGCTGCAGGGACAGAGACCAAAGCTGTGGCTAATTATTAACAACTTTACAAAGTTGATATTGAATTTCTGATGTATCCCAAATGCCTTTTTTTTTCCTCTGATTAGTTCCTGTGTCCAAACTTGCTCTCCTGTTGCTAACTTGGAGAATGGTCTCCGTGTTTAAGATGCTAAGGTTTCAGAAATCTTTGAAACAGCAACAGATTCTCTCCTGGTTTCGAAACTGCCTTACTGGTGCAACCTCTCGACACAAAGGGGAATAATTGCTGGCTCACAGGCGGCCAATAGCCTCCTCAAAGACCACCTGTTTCAAGGTGGCTAACTCCCAGCCTCAGGAACAAGATGATCAGAGTTGCCTTGTAAAACAGGCCAACCTGGCATAAGCATATTTCAACTCTCAAATCTCGTCTCCTCCCCTGACTTCTCTCCTGGGCCCCAGAACTGCATTTCCAACTGCCAAATATGTGCATATTTCCCCAATTGCAGGGGACCACAGCTATCTTTTGACAAAACTGTATTGAAAGCTGGGGACTATTGACTGAGATTTTAAACTAGAAACCAGTCTTCATACTGTCCCTGGGGTTGCGTCCTAGGAGTGAAGGTGACATAATTAAGGCATCCAATTAAGTTGGCATTTATTGGTGACAGCCCTGACTTCTGAGTAACTGACCTCTTCTGTCACATAATCTTATACTCAGAAGGTGCATGTTGGAATCATTAGGCTTCTAGCACGAGTCTCGCTGGTAGAACGAGGTCTAAGGGCAGGACAAAAAGATCATTTCCCCCTCGAAATCTGTCTATCTCATTAGCCTTTTCATGGGCGATATAACTTTTCCTTCCCTGCACATATGTGGGGGTCCCATGGCTATCAATATGGAGCATGCCATTTCCATTATTGTTATAAATTATGTGCCAAGTCCCTGGAGGCCCTTGTCCCAAGGTACAGATACTCATTGAAGATGAACTATATTATATGACAGCACAAGGAAAAATGAACTTTAGGAAGTAAAACTAACAGACTGCTTTTTATAAACCATTAATCCATCCAGCAAATGTAATATAGGTAATTCACATAAAATGGAGTGCATAGTTCACATGGATCATTCTTGAACTCTCACCACACACACACACACACACACACACACACACACACACATACACACACACACACACATGCAAGCACACACATACACCTCATATCTTCAAATGAAGATTGATTTGGTATTCTAATTTTTATTGAGAGGTTTTCTTTGTTTTTCCTTGCCTTTTCTATTCTTTTTTTTTTGTTTCAATTGAATATTTTATTTCCTGTCCTTTAAGTTCTGAAATGCAAATAGGAGATTAAAGTTTGTCCTGCTGGTGGAATAACAAAAACTATTCAAACTATTTTATATATGTGTGTGAATAACAAAAACTATGTGAAATATTTTATATATGTGTATGTGTATAAACAATATATGTACATGTATAAATATGTGTGTATATGTATTTATAAAATGTCATATACACACGCACACACACACACACACAAAATATGTCCTTTGAGGAACTTGGTTAAACTTATATTATGTTGCCTCCAAATGATATTGGCTAACAGTCAAGGTTTTGAACATTACAAATATTAGTCAAATAATTAAATCGGCTCCTTGATTTTAAACAAAACATCCATTTAAAAGTATTTATTTAAACAATTAGTGATGTATCTTTATTCTCTATCACCAATTACTGTCTTGAAAGTATCTTGTGTAAACAACTGCAACTCCATATCATGTATAATCACAAAAATGGGAATTTATACTCTAAAATATATAGTATGTCAGATTGCACTCTGCTGTCTTATATATCTAAAAAGAACAAATAAAAGAAGAATGTACTTTGTGTAAATAGTTATTAAATAAATTCATACATAAAGATCATTTCCTTTCTAAGTTAAAATTGACCTTTTATTAAGATTAACTTTTGTTTCTCTCCCAAAATTTTGAGAAGCACTGTTTCTCACAAGTGATTAAAGGAATTTGTCATATGCTGACTTGCCTTATAAGCAATATTAAAGAAATTCCCTTTGGCTGAAAAGGAAAATAATACCAGATGGCCACTCAAATCGGGGTGAAGAAACGAAGAAATCTTTTTGTGGTAAAAGAGTAGATGAACATACAAGAGTGTATAAATGCACAGTTTACTTCTCTTAACTTGTTTAAAAGTTTGTTTAAGATCACATAAAATAATAATTATGACATAGTACTGTTCAGATTACAGCATGTATAAATGCAATATATATATATATATATATATATATATATATATATATATATATATAACAACAATGATAAAAAAGTTGAAATGGAAATAGAGCAATCGTAAGGCAAAATTTCTGTTTTGTCTGAATAAATTTTATTGATATTAATCTGAAGCAGACAATGATAAACTAAGATGCAAACTGTAATTCCTAGAGGAATTACTAAAAAGTGACAAAAATATGGATAGCTTAAAAAGACAAAAGAATGAAAGCACTAAAAAATAGTTACTTTTTTAAAAAAGACAAAAGGCAGGAAAAATAAGACAGCAAACAAAACAGTAAAATAGTATACCATTGACAACAGCAATAGACAATTTAACAGCAACAGACTTGACTATTCTTCTGTCCCCTGTAGTTAATAAAACAGCTAGACAACGTGTCAGCAAGGATATGAGACATTTGAACAACACTGTCAACTGCTTTGAGCTAACACGTCGACAGAACATTCCACCCAATGACAGCAGAGCACACATTCTTCTAAAGTGCAAATGGAACCCTCTCCAGGATGGATACAAGGCCATAAACCATTCATACATTTAAAGGGATTCAGATAATAAAAAAAGTATATTCTCTGATTACAATGCAATTAAACAGCAATGGAAAACAATAGGGGAAAGAAAAACTAGGAAATCCCCAAAGACTTTTAAGAAACCCATTTGTAAAGAAGAAATCACAGTGGAAATTAGAAAATATTTTGAATTAAATAAAAAGGAAAGCACAATATATCAAAATGTATGGAATACTATTGAGTTTAGAGGAAAATTCAGAGTTGTAAATAACTACACTAGGAAAGAAGATCTGAAATCTAACTTGAACGTCTTTAAGTAACTAGAATACAAAAAGCAAATTAAAACAAAAACAAGCAGAAGGAAGAAAATACTAAAGATCAGAGCTCATACTAAAGAAATTGCTAACAACCAAACTGAATTACAAAGTGATACTATGATTGAATTTATGATAACAAAGATAATAAGTTAGAAGAAATGGAAACACTATTAGAAACATTCAATTATTAAAATAGATGCAAGAAGAAATAGAAAATTTGAATAGGTCCTTAACAAATAAATGGAGATAGGAATTTTAAACGCAGAATATAAAGAAATAAAGAAAGGAAAGAAGTCAGGTCCAACTGATTTTGCTGATGAAGTCTATTAGATATTTTAAAAAGAAATAATGCCAAATTTTTACAAACTTCTTGATGAACTTGAAGAGAAAGGGACACTTTAATTTATCCTGAGGTTGCTATTAACTTGATATGAAAGTGAAAAAGACATCATGAGGAAAGAAAACTATAGGTTAATGTACCTCATGAATATAGATAAAAATCCTTAAGAAAATATTAGCAAATTAAACCTAGTAATATAGAGAAAAATTACACCATACCCAAAGGGGTTCATAGCAAAAATGCAACATTGTTTTACACTTGAAAATCAATTAATGCAGCAAAGCAATTAATAGGATAAAGAAGAAAGCCATGTAATTATTTAAACATATTCAGAAAAAAAGCTCTTTACAAAATCCAAAACCTATTCATGATGAATACTCTGCCTCAACAAACGAGAGACAGAAGGGATAAAAAAAATCTATGAAAAATCTACAGCAAACATTGTACTTAAAGATTAAAGATTGAGCACTTTCTCTCTAAGATTGTTAAAAAAATTGGTTCATTCACCATTTCTCTTCAAATATGATATGTGCGGTTCTATCCAGTGCAATAAGACAGGAAGAAGAAATTGAAGGCAAAATGATAGGATATAAGATCCAAACATAAATATCAATTATGTTTCTTTTTTCTTTTAAGAGAGATAATTTTTTAATATTTTATTTTTCAGTTTTCAGTGAACATGACATCTTTATTTTTATTTTTATATGGTGCTGAGGATCGAACCCAGTGCCCTGCGCATGCCAGGGCCACATCCCCAGCCTCCTCAATTATGTTTCTTTATGTTAGTGATGGATGTAAATATGAAGTTAGAAAGACAGTTCAATTTATAATAGCATGGAAAACTTTAAGAAATAAATTTAACAAAAGAAGTATAAAGACTTTCACCCTGAAAACTACAAATCTTTGCTTAGATAAACTAAAGACTATCTAAATAAGGGGAAAAACATAGATGGGAAGACTCAAAATTGTTAAGATAATGATTCATGAAATTGACTTACACATTCAACAAAGTCTTCATGAAAATCTCATATGAGACACAATTCCCCATCAGTATAGTTCTTTATTAAAAATATAATAGACTTTATATAAACCTTGACAAGGAGATCTTAAGATATATATTGAAATATAAGAGAACCAAGAGTAACACAAATAATTTTGTGAAAGAATAGAATTAATGGACTTATCGTATCTTATTTCACATTTACAATAAGCCTGTAAATATAAATTTACCATACAATCCTGTAAGTGCATTGACAGTGACCTCCTCGAGAGAAATGAAATGTGTGTTCTCACGAAAGGCTTGTGTATGAATGAATATTCATAACATCATGATACATAGTGGCCCCAAACTTGAAAATTCCATACACATGTCAAGGGGTAAATGGGTAAACAACATGTAGTATGTCCATACAATACCATACTATTAACAATAAAACAGTTTAAAACTATATGGATGAAACTCTAAAACAACATGTTAAGTGAAAGAAGTATATAATTCCATTTATATGGAAGGAATATAAGCAAATATAAGCAAAAGCAAACCCTGTAGGAACAGAAATCGTATCTACGGTTGGTTATGTAGGCCTAGAGATAAGAATTGCCTACAAATGACCAAGAGGGTTCCTTTTAGTTATTATCAAAGACAGGATTGTGGTTATGGTTGCACGGTTCTACAAGTTTATTTAAAGGTCACTGGCAAAATTTAAATGGCCAACAAATTTATGAAAACGTGCTCAACATCACAAGCTGTCAGGCAAATGCAAGTCCAAACCACAATGAGAGATTATCTTATCCTGGTTCATATGTAGGGCTATTACCAAAAAGGCAAAAAATAACAATTACTAGTCCTCACTAGTAACGGTGGAGGATGTGGAGAAAGGAAGTCTCGTATGCTCTTGGTGAAAGTGCATATTATTATGGTCACTGTGGAAAACAGTATGAGGTTCCTCAAGAAACTAAAGTAGATGTAACATATGATCCAGCAATCTCACTTCTGAGTGAATAGCCTAAGGAAATGATATCAATATACCAAAGATAACTGTCACTCTCCTATTTATTACAGAACTTTTCACCATAACTAAGATATGGAATCAACCCAGATGCCCATCTATGGATGAATGTGTAATGAAACTATAGCACACATATGTGGTGGCATATTATTCAACCATAAAAAATGGTATCCTGTCATCTGTTGAAAAATGAATGAAACTAGAGGATATTATATTAAGGGAAGTGAATCAGATGCATAAAGATAATTTTTGAATGTTCTTTCTTATACATTGACATTAAAAATGTTTATCATAGTGTAGAATAGTAATTATGAGAGGCTGGAAAGGGTGAGGGGATAGGGGTTTAGTGGAAAGTTATATGAAGGGTGTTCAAACACAGATTGGAGTAATAAGTTCTAGAGTTCTACAGAACAACAGAAAGATTATAGTTCATAAAAATCTACTTGGAATGAAACCACCATTGGACCCAGCTATCCCACTCCTCAGTTTATATCCAAAAGACTTAAAATCAGCATACCACGGTAATGCAGCCACGTCAATGTTTTTGCAGCTCAATTCACAATAGCTAAACTATGGAACCAATGTAGGTGTCCTTCAATAGATGAATGGATACAGAAAATAATATATATATATATATATATATTTTTTTTTTCAATAGAATGTTACCCAGCTTTAAAGAAGAATGAAATTATGGCATTTGCCAGTAAATGGAAGGAGTTGGAGAATATTATGATAAGTGAAACAAGCCAATACCCCCAAACCAAAGGCCAAATATTTTCTCTAATATGCAGATGCTAATTCACAATAAGGGTGTGGGGGACACTAGATAAGAATAGAGGTACCTTAGATTAGATAGAGGGAAATAAAGGGAGGGGAGGGGAGGGGATGCAGGGATAGGACTGATAGAAGAAGGAAACAGACATTATTACTTTATGTATATATGTGACTGCATGATCAATATCTTTTTACAGAATGTACATTAAAAAAAATAAATTATATCCCATCTATGTATGATATATCCAAGTGCATAAATGAATTATACTGTAATATTATAACTAATTAAAACAAAAAATTTTAAAAAATCTACTTTATATTTTATGAGTAACTAGAAAAGCCAAGCAAAGATTTCAAAGCAAATCATGAAAAGGAGACAGAAATGTAAATTACCCGGGATTTGAACAGTACACATTGTATATAGCCATTGAAATATCACATTGTACCCATAATTTGTGAATTTCAGGTTAATGTAAAAAAAAAAAAAAACAGGGGATGGAAAGGTTAACTTTCTTGACTTGCTTGTTACACATTATATGCATGTACTGAATCATCACACTGTACCCCACACATTTGTACAATTAAAATAATAACTAATATGATACAATAAACTAAAAAATAAAATCATTGGTTTGTCCACTTAATGTGTCTGTAATGTGGTATGAAATTATTGCAGTATAAAGCTATAAAAATAATAGCACCCAAAATGTAGGGTTTAGGGAGTTAAAAACAAACTTGACAATGTATTGATACCTGTTTAAAGCTGGTTGATGATTAATAAGGTCTCATTATACTATTCCTTCTACTTACTATTGAAATTTTTGATTACTGATTAAAAAATAAGTAAAAATGAAATAATGTCACATTAAAGATAAAAATATATATTTTCTTTTTATTGTGGAGCTGGATTGTAGAATGTGGCTCGGGCTTGAGGCCAAAATTGGACTTCCTAACACCTCCTCCTAAACTCTCCTCAATTTAGACCTGGAGATATCATCACGGGTTAAGTTATTTCTGCACAGACATTCACCAATCAGATACACGGACACCCCAAGCTTCTCTTGTGCTTTGTCGCAAACAAAGAGAAAGAGAGGGGAAGGGGAAAGGGAGAGAAGATGGGGCGGAGGGAATGAGAGAGAAAGAAAGGCAAAGACAGACTGAGAAATCCAGATCTGCACTCCTGAGATCTAACACAGAGGTGATGTTCACACAGGACTCAGATACATCCACCTATTCGCTGGATGAATGTCTAGACCACTTGAGTTGGACTCTTACTATTCAAATATGTGACTTCTCTTTCCATGAGAAGAGCTGAAGAAAAAATTGGGGGAAATGACAGCAGCTTATTCTTCTTTAGAGAGCTTTAGAGCTTTCTTGGCAAGATGTCACAGATGGGTTGAGTTCTCTTAATAAGGAGATAAAAATCAAGTGATCAAACACAACCCAGACATTTATCTTAAAAGAACTGTTTTTATCTCAATTGAAACCATCCTTGGCTGGACCCTGGTAATGCATGAATCTTATCAAATTGCATTTTTCAGCCTAGTGCTTATCATTTCTGGAGGTGGAAGAGCATCTCATGCACATTAGCATTTGAATATTACAAAGAGTTTTAGGTGTTAGATGGTTGTCAATGGTCTTCTTTATCACAGGCAGGAATTCACCAGACAAAACAGTCTCTGTAAGAAAATCCTCCTCATTGAACATACAACAAAGGTTTTAAACAGGTTCGAAGATGTCCCATGTAGAGAAAATCAAACCAAATGATGGTTTATGTATCAAATGTGTTGGTATCCTGTAGGAACCTTTGTTAAAATAATATTCTCAAGCTCTGTCCTTGGACATTCTGACTCACAGGCCTAGGTCTTTGGTGTAAGATTTTGTGTTTTCAAGATATATGCATGTACTGAATCATCACACTGTACCCCACACATTTGTACAATTAAAAAAAGTGGGAGCCACTTTTTTGAATGAGCACCTAACTCAACAGAATGCTTTAAACTCTGCAGAACTTCACTTAGGCAATTCCTGCTCGTTAAGATCTAAGAGTGCCATCGATCACTTGGAGATCAATTGGAAATCTACTTGTTCACACTGCATTTCAGCTTTTGGTTTGTTAAGTCCATGTATCATCCCTACTCTAATCTGGTTCTCAGCTCCAGGTGAATGATAATAGCCTGGGAAGGAAACCAGAATACAGGATAGGAGCTCGAGGGAGGAGTCTTATAAAATCAAGCAGAATGCCAGCATATATTTGCCAAAGTTTAACCCCCACTCTTGGCTGAAAAGTAAAGGACCATCAGCAAAGTAGAAAAGCATAAAGTGATTTGTAAGACAATAAACAATGCCTGTTTTATACCAATAGGAAAAAAATGCTCTTAATTGGGTCAAGGGCTGCTTGCTGGTCACTTCGCCATATTAATTGTCCCCTTCTTTCTTGACATAACCTCAAGTTTTGCATGGCAGCCTGGTGCCCATTTCACACGTCTCAGAGTGGACACAGTCAGGACGCAGCAAAGCTTTGTTGAACCAAAGCTCCTGTTGCCAAAAGGGCATTGAACGAGAATTAGGGAAGCCAGTGGTTGAGCTGTGCCCCTGCTACTTGCTATTTGGGGAGCCTTAATGAGTCAGGTATCCTCTCTGATCACCAATTTCTTACTCACCACATGAAAGATTTGAAGTGAATTATATCTAATCTATTAATTATGATAAGAACAATTTAAAAAAAATCCTTATTTACTTTAACGTCAACATGTTCGTGGAAAGTGTCATTTCAACTCGTTTCCCCTCCAACGTAGTATTTACTCTTGTCCCGTTTTGCAGTAACCATGTGGTTTCAGCGTATTGAGCCCACCTTCTGGACACCATAATTGGTTTAGTGATGTGTCCATGATCCATGGCTAAGTCAGCTGCTTGTTACTTTCCATTCCAATGTCCAGAAAACTGGATCAAATGTTCAAGATGTTCTCTCTCTCTCTCTCTCTCTCTCTCTCTCTCTCTCTCTCTCTCTCTCTCTCTCTCTCTCCCTCTCTCTCTCTCTCTCCATTAAAACAAAACAAAACAAAACAAAACAAAAAAAACTTACCTGGACTTATTGCTCATCTTTCCCCATAACCTCAAAACCTGGAATCCAACCTGAGGGTAAAGTTGAGACACAGAGAAAAGCAGAGCAGAGAGATGTGCACAGAGATAATCACGAGGCCTTGATCAGCCCCCACCAGGAGCCCAATCCATGATTGCACATGTAACTTCTGTGAATAAACTTAGACCCTTTGTTGTTTAAGATCATTTTCTTTTATTTTCAATCCACAAGTATTATACCTCATAAAAGGATCATGCCTTAAAATCTAAGCTTTGGACCATTAGAATCTATGTTCCACAAAGATGGAGGAGAGGAACAGGCTTCCAAATGGTATCCTGGGTTTGTCCTTCTGAAGAATAATCAAAAAGTGATGGGATGAATGAATTATTTTTTTTTAGGTTTATTTTTTTTTATTTTTTATTTTTATTTTATTTTTTTTAAATTTTTTTTATTGGTTGTTCACAACATTACAAAGCTCTTGACATATCATATTTCATACATTAGGTTGAAGTGGGTTATGAACTCCCAATTTTACCCCAAATGCAGATTGCAGAATCACGTCGGTTATACATCCACAATTTTACATAATGCCCAATTAGTAATTGTTGTATTCTGCTACCTTTCCTATCCCCTACTATCCCCCCTCCCCTCCCCTCCCTTCTTCTCTCTCTACCCCATCTACTGTAATTCACTACTCTCCTTGTTTATTTTCCCATTCCCCTCACAACCTCTTATATGTAATTTTGTATAGCAATGAGGGTCTCCCTTCATTTCCATGCAATTTCCCTTTTCTCTCCCTTTCCCTCCCATCTCATGACTCTGTTAAATGTTAGTCTTTTCTTCCTGCTCTTCCTCCTTGCTCTGTTCATAGTTGCTCTCATTATATCAAAGAAGACATTTGGTATTTGTTTTTTAGGGATCGACTAGATTCACTAAGCATAATCTGCTCTAGTGCCATCCATTTCCCTGCAAATTCTATGATTTTGTCATTTTTTATTGCTGCATAGTACTCCATTGTGTATAGATGCCACATTTTTTTTATCCATTCATCTATTGAAGGGCATCTGGGTTGGTTCCACAGTCTAGCTATTGTGAATTGTGCTGTTATGAACATAGATATGGCAGCATCCCTGTAGCATGCTCTTTTAAGGTCTTCAGGGAATAGTCCGAGAAGGGCAATAGCAGGGTCAAATGGTGGTTCCATTCCCAGCTTTCCCAGGAATCTCCAAACTGCTTTCCAAATTGGCCACACCAATTTGCAGTCCCACCAGCAATGTACAAGAGTACCCTTTTCTCCACATCCTCGCCAGCACTTGTTGTTGTTTGACTTCATAGTGGCTGCCAATCTTACTGGAGTGAGATGGTATTTTAGGGTGGTTTTGATTTGCATTTCTCTGACTGCTAGAGATGGTGAGCATTTTTTCATGTACTTGTTGATTGATTGTATGTCCTCCTCTGAGAAGTGTCTGTTCAGATCCTTGGCCCATTTGTTGATTGGGTTATTTGTTATCTTATTGTCTATTTTTTTGAGTTCTTTGTATACTCTGGATATTAGGGCTCTATCTGAAGTGTGAGGAGTAAAAACTTGTTCCCAGGATGTAGGCTCCCTATTTACCTCTCTTATTGTTTCTCTTGCTGAGAAAAAACTTTTTAGTTTAAGTAAGTCCCATTTGTTGATTCTTGTTATTAAATCTTGTGCCATGGGTGTCCTATTAAGGAATTTGGAGCCCGACCCCACAATATGTAGATCAGAGCCAACTTTTTCTTCTATCAGATGCAGAGTCTCTGATTTGATATCAAGCTCCCTGATCCATTTAGAGTTAACTTTTGTGCATGGCGAGAGGAAGGGATTCAATTTCATTTTTTTGCATATGGATTTCCAGTTTTCCCAACACCATTTGTTGAAGATGCTATCCTTCCTCCATTGCATGCTTTTAGCCCCTTTATCAAATATAAGATAGTTGTAACTTTGTGGATTAGTCTCTGTGTCCTCTATTCTATACCATTGGTCCACTTGCCTGTTTTGGTACCAGTACCATGCTGTTTTTGTCACTATTGCTCTGTAATATAGTTTAAAATCTGGTATCGATATACCGCCTGATTCACACTTCCTGCTTAAAATTGCTTTTGCTATTCTGAGTCTTTTATTTTTCCATATGAATTTCATGATTGCTTTATCTATTTCTTCAAGAAATGCCGTTGGGATTTTGATTGGCATTGCATTAAACCTATAGAGAACTTTTGGTAATATCGCCATTTTGATAATGTTAGTTCTGCCTATCCATGAACAGGGTATATTTTTCCATCTTCTAAGATCTTCTTCTACTTCTCTTTTTAGGGTTCTGTAGTTTTCATTGTATAAATCTTTCACCTCTTTTGTTAGGTTGATTCCCAAGTATTTTATTTTTTTGGAGGATATTGTGAATGGAGTGTTTTTTCTCATTTCCGTTTCAGAAGTTTTGTCGCTGATATACAGAAATGCCTTTGATTTATGTGTGTTGATTTTATATCCTGCCACTTTGCTGAATTCATTTATTAGTTCTAGTAGTTTCTTTGTAGACCCTTTTGGGTCTTCTAAGTATAGAATCATGTCATCTGCAAATAGTGATAATTTAAGTTCTTCTTTTCCTATTTTTATGCCTTTAATTTCTTTCGTCTGTCTAATTGCTCTGGCCAGTTTTTCGAGAACTATATTGAATAGAAGTGGTGATAGAGGGCATCCCTGTCTTGTTCCAGATTTTAGAGGGAATGCCTTCAACTTTTGTCCATTCAGAATGATGCTAGCCTGAGGCTTAGCATAGATAGCTTTTACAATGTCAAGGTACGTTCCTGTTATCCCTAGTTTTTCAAGTGTTTTGAACATAAAGGGATGCTGTACTTTGTCGAATGCTTTCTCTGCGTCTATTGAGATGATCATATGGTTCTTATCTTTAAGTCTATTGATGTGGTGAATAACATTTATTGATTTCCGTATATTGAACCATCCTTGCATACCAGGGATGAATCCTACTTGATCATGGTGCACAATTTTTTTGATGTGTTTTTGTATTCGATTCGCCAGAATTTTATTGAGGATTTTTGCATCTAGGTTCATTAGAGATATTGGTCTGTAGTTTTCTTTCTTTGAGGTGTCTTTGTCTGGTTTCGGAATCAGGGTGATGTTGGCCTCATAGAATGAATTTGGAAGAGCTCCCTCTTTTTCTATTTCCTGAAATAACTTGAAAAGTATTGGTATTAATTCTTCTTTAAAGGTTTTGTAAAACTCCGCTGTATACCCATCCGGTCCTGGGCTTTTCTTGGTTGGTAGTCTTTTGATGGCTTCTTCAATTTTATCCATTGATATTGGTCTGTTCAAATTGTGTGTATCCTCCTGACTCAGTCTGGGCAAATCATATGACTTAAGAAATTTATCGATGTCTTCACTATCTTCTATTTTATTGGAATATAGGTTTTCAAAATAATTTTTAATTGTCTTCTGTATTCTGTAGCATCTGTTGTGATATTGCCTTTTTCATCCTGTATGTTAGTAATTTGAGTTCTCTCTCTTCTTCTCTTTGTTAGCATGGCTAAAGGTCTGTCGATCTTATTTATTTTTTCAAAGAACCAACTTTTAGTTTTGTTAATTTTTTCAATAGTTTCTTTTGTTTCAATTTCATTAATTTCCGCTCTGATTTTAATTATTTCTTGCCTTCTGCTACATTTGCTGTTGTTTTGCTCTTTCTTTTCTAGGGCTTTGAGATGAAGTGTGAGCTCATTTATTTGTTGTTTTTTTCTTTTTTTGAGGAATGACCACCAGGCGTTGAATTTTCCTCTTAAAACTGCTTTCATTGTGTCCCATAGATTCCGATATGTTGTGTCTGTATTTTCATTTATCTCTAAGAATTTTTTGATTTCCTCTTTTGTGTCTTCTGTAACCCATTGATCATTCAGTAACATATTGTTCATTTTCCATGTGATGTAGGATTTTTCCTTCCTTCTTTTATCATTGATTTCCAGTTTCATTCCATTATGATCAGATAAAATGCATGGTATTATCTCCACCCCTTTATATTTACTGAGGGTTGCCCTGTGGCATAATATATGGTCTATTTTTGAGAAGGATCCATGTGCTGCTGAGAAAAAAGTATATCCATTTGATGATGGTTGATATATTCTATATATGTCAGTTAAGTCTAGGTTATTGATTGTGGTATTGAGTCACCCATAATTATTGTGTTGTGGTCTATTTGATTCTTTAACTTGAGGAGAATTTGTTTTATGAATGTCGCAGCGCCATTATTTGGCGCATAAATATTGATAATTGTTATGTCTTGTTGGTGAATGGTTCCTTTTAACAGTATATAATGTCCTTCTTTATCCCTTTTGATTAACTTAGTCTTGAAGTCGATTTTATTCGATATGAGGATGGCCACCCCTGCTTGCTTACGAGGACCGTGTGTGTGGTATATTTTTTCCCATCCTTTCACCTTCAGCCTGTGTATGTCTTTTCCAATCAGATGTGTCTCCTGGAGGCAGCATATTGTTGGATTTGTTTTTTTAATCCATGATATCAGCCTATGTCGCTTTATTGGAGAGTTTAAGCCATTAACATTCAGAGTTACTATTGATATATGGTTTGTACTTCCATCCATGTTTGATTATTTATCCTTTTTTTTAAAAAAAAATTTAGTTTGTTTCTCCATGATTATTTTTCCCCTCGCCCTCTTTCTTTACCGAGGCACTTTCCTCTGATGGTTTTGGTTATTGTTTTTCATTTCTTCCTCGTGTAGTGTTTTGCTCAAAATGCTTTGCAATGCTGGTTTTCTGGCTGCAAATTCTTTTAACTTTTGTTTATCATGAAAGATTTTTATTTCATTGTCATACCTGAAGCTTAATTTTGCTGGATACAGAATTCTTGGTTGGCATCCATTGTCTTTCAGTGTTTGAAATACATTGTTCCATGACCTTCTTGCTTTCAGTGTCTGTGATGAAAAATCCGTTGTTAACCTTATTGGTTTACCCCTGAATGTAATCTGTCTCCTTTCTTTTGTAGCTTTTAATATTTTCTCTTTGTTCTATATATTGGATATCTTCATAACAATGTGTCTTGGCGTTGGTCTACTGTGATTTTGTGTGTTCGGTGTCCTGTATGCATCTTCAATTTGTATATCTGTTTCCTTTTTTATTTCTGGAAAGTTTTCTGTAATTATTTCATTCAGCAGGTTACTCATTCCCTTGGTTTGAAACTCTGTACCTTCTTCTATACCGATGACTCGTAAGTTTGGCTTTTTTATGTTATCCCATAACTCTTGGATGTTTTTCTCGTGATTTTTTACCAGCTTTTCTGAGTTGGCTAGACTCTTTTCAAGATGAAATAATTTGTCTTCATTATCTGACGTTCTGGCTTCTACTTGCTCCACTCTGTTAGTGATACTCTCTATTGAGTTTTTAGTTTGGTCTATAGTTTCCTTCATTTCTAAGATTATGGTTTGATTCTTTTTTATAATCTCTATCTCCTGATAAAGGTGCTTAACTTCTTCTTTTATCTGTTTGTGTAAATACATTCTCAATGTGTTCTTTTGCTCCTTGAATTTGCTGTCTCGTATCCTCTTTAAGGTTCCATTCCATCTGTCTAAGGTGTTCCTTGAGTTCTTTATATGACCATTTTTCTGATGACTCTAGGTCCTCCTGAATATTTAAGCTGTCCTGCATTGTTTGTACTCCTTTTCTTCCTTGCTTTTTGAAGCTGCTCATGTTACTTCTTGTTCTGTTTGACTGCTGAGTTACTGTTTACTCCTATAAATTTATTTGATGCTTGGGAGGAAAGGTATTAGAAGGGAAGGGAAAAAGTCACTAAAGAGAATGAGAGTAAGCAGGTAGAATTCAAGGAAGGGGGGATAAGATAATTGAAAAGAAATGAAAAGACAAAAGAAGAAAAAAAAATAGGAAATAAAAAAAGAAAAAAAATTTTTTTAAATAATAAAAAAATTAAAATTGGAAGAAAAAAAAATTAAAAAAAATTGTAAAAAAAATATAAAAAAACAAGAAAGAAAAATGAAAATGAAAGAAAACCCCAAATCAAAATTAAAAACAAACAAACAACAAAAAAAAAAAACTAATAAATGCAGTCTTAGAGTTTGATTAACTTCTCTTCCAGTAGGTGGCGCTGTGACCACCAGGCCAAGTTTCTCCTATCAATACGAGGAAACCAATCACTGTGCAGCAGCTCCTCCTCCCAGACTGGGCGAGTCTCCAATCCTGGGTGCCTAGGGCCTCCTCTTGTGTCTAGTCACTTCCCCACTTTTCCTCTAGCCAGGCCCCTCTCACGGGTGCGGCTCACCACAATACTGGGTACACACCAGGTCTGCTGCTCCCGGGAGCCCTGTTGTCATGAATGACTGGGCACCCTCTTCCAGTTTGCCATTCCCTCAGACCCTAAGTTTGTAGAGCTTGGGGCTGAGAATCCTCAGCGAATTTTACTGCCCCTCCGGTAGCCACACCCCCAGTAGCTGGTGCAAGAGACCTCAGCTGTCAGCACTGGTGGGAGCGGTAGTCCCGCGCCACCTCTAATCCCCTCGTTCTGGGTACCGTGCTCATGGGAGAGCTGGGAGGGGCCCTTACAGGAGAGCTGAGATTGGCCCTTAAGGTTTCCCCGATGTGTGGAGAGGGAAGGCTAGGGAATTACACACCTGTAGCCGTAGGTTTCAATGAAGTTATCTCCTCCGTCGCAGTCTGATGACGTCAGTTGTCTGCTATGGTGATATCTCTTGCAAATGGCGACAGTTCGTTTCCCTTTGCCGGGTGACCAATGCAATGGGTGGGTCCTTACTGTCTCTCCCAAGCCCTGTTTCAAACCTGTGGCCACTACCTATGAAGGCTCGGTTGGCATTTACCTCCGTAGGATCAGAAGGGCTGACCGGTTGTTTCAGCTGGATGGATTAGTGCTGAGTCACAGCTGTTTGTCTGCGGGAAGCAGGCGAACGGGAGCTTGAATTCAGCCAATCCAGGTTCAGTGTGTGTTCTGAGAGTCCTAGACTGCTCGTTCCAGATCCATGTCAGCTCAGCATTGCCTAGTGATCCTGAGCAAACAGAATTAGGCTGTTTACGACTCCCTATGCCTGCACAGCTGAAGAGGTCAGAGACTTGATCTCTCCGCGCCTGCCGCCATGTTGGAATCCCCATGAATGAATTATTTTAAGGTAGAAACCAAATATGTTGAATGTATTTTTTTAAATTTTTTAATTTTTTTTAAAGATAGAGAGGGAGAGGGAGAGAGAGAGAGGGAGAATTTTAATATTTATTTTTTAGTTATCAGCAGACACAACATCTTTGTTGGTATGTGGTGCTGAGGATCGAACCCGGGCCGCACGAATGCCAGGTGAGCGCGCTACCGCTTGAGCCACATCCCCAGCCCTGAATGTATTTTTAGATGACAGACTCCAGCATATTTTACACAAAGGACCTTACAGATGATGAGTAATTTTTAGGCTCTGGGCTCTTTGGCACCTTCCTAGTTGGCATCGGCTTTCTGGATGGTCATAGTCATTTAATAAATATTTAGTAAATAATATAAATAGATGAAAGAATGTGATCCAAGGGAGTAGGGGAAGAGGGGACAGTGTATATGAGTATCGTGGTTGTATTCATGTGGAGATTTTGCAATGCAAAAGTGAGCCAAACCAACCTGGAAATTCTCTGGAAATCCATTGCTACAGCTGGGATTTGTAAATGTGAGACTTGTATATGCAAACACAGGCTATAAACATCAGGAAAAAGAAGTTCTAGCCAACAGAGCAACTTGATGACAAAAATCAGGAGAGTAAAACGTTGGACCAGTTAGGGACTTTTATGATATATAAGATCCAGGCCCCCGTGTCTGCCTTACCTGGCATTACCCCATAATCATATCATAGGATTGAGCTTCTTACTTTCATCTCCCACTTTGGTTTCTATTGCAACCCTTAGCATGATTCATTCAGGAATAGGGGATTTGTTTATTGACTCTGATCTTCTCCTCTTATAAACAAAAAACCCATTTGCTTCAGAAATTTGCCATTTGGTTCTCTGTCTACATGTACAATGTAAGCTCACAAACTCTTGTAACCGAATAACTTTTTAAAATATATTTGAAAGAAGACCACACAGGTGCCATTAGACATGAGGATGAAGTTGTATTTTTAAAGGACATGAGAACAATCTCGCAAAAAGTGAGACCCTAAATTTAAAAATCTCGGGAGGAGAAAAAGAGATAGAAATGAGTTAAGAATATTTACCAATTCTTTGGTATTTATGGCATAAAACTGAATACATTTTAAAGAATTTTATAGAATTCACTTTCACTTTTTCCTCAAAAAAAATATTTCCTGAGATACCTTGGACTCAATTTTCTTTTTGTCATTCAGAAAAAGAAACATGAAGCTCTTGTATTCGTTTCTGCCATCACTTCAACATGGAGTGTTTTCTGAAATGTTAAAAAAATGAGTCCAATATAAACTTTGTATTAAAACAAATAATTTTCTTTTCTTAAAATAATCATTTCCCCCACTTGATCTCACTTTACAGCATCACGTGTGGTAGGAGATCTTGTTATGAGGCTATAAAGCTCAGAAGAATCACATTTCAGCTAAAAATGGAAATTGATAATAAACGAAGCTGGCCAGTTTCACTGGGGAAGGAGCAATCTAGTAAAATGTAAATATGTTATCAACTGAGCCTGGGTGGAAGGGTTGGGGATTCTAACGCAGTGACTCTCACACTCCCACGGGAGAGAAAAGAGAAGCCCCTGATTTGCTGATGATACTTAATTCACCAAGAATTATCATCAAAGCCCTTGTGATTCTGCTCACCTCAGCATGACAAGACTTGACCAATTGGCATCTGTGTAATGAGCCAAATACCATCTTGGAGTCTTTTTTTGCTGCTGCTATAAACCCAGGGGAAGGCACCAATCCCAACTGAAATCTTAGAAGAAGGAAGGGAAGAAATGAAATCTTGGCAAGGAAGGATTCATCAACCTTTCCATCGGGGAGATGTTGGCAGAGGTCACTGGGGGTCAGAACCCAGAGTGAATACCTCTGCACCTAGAAAGACTCTGCTGGATGGCATGACATCAGCTTGCTGCAAATGCAAAGCCTTAAGCCTTCTTCCATCAGTAGCACCTGGTCTGCTCCTGATGGATGAGCAGAAATAATTAAAGGTGTCAGAACTTTCTGGAAGAAATCCAGGTGAACAAAGTTCTCTGGGGTGAGTACAACGTGAACAGTGCTGAGAAACACATTTCCTTGCCTTCCCTCTGTGTCTTCCCCTGTGCCTCCCCAGGAATATGCAATCATTCACAAAGCACTCGTCATGGTAGGAACTTCGTCTGAACTGAAAGCCCAGGGGACAGAACCACATGGATATGGCCTCCTACCTCAGCCCAGGCTCTTTCCACACCTCAATGGCATGTTTTCCCCTCCAGTAACATATGGCACATGCAGAATATGCATGCAGGTAGGTGTGCTTAACCCAAACCTAACTGATTGTTGAAATAGAAGATACAAGCATTACTGCACCCAGCGAGGTGTAGGTTGCCAACTCCTAAACTCTACAGATGGATGGAGATGTGCTTGCTCCAGGGACTGCAGGATTTTTGGGATCCTTTGGAAAGTCTACAAGGTCATAGTCAGGACTAAATCTAGTGTGCAATGAAAGAGACAGGTTGCTCAGTAAGTAGATCCTCCCATCTTGTCTATGAAGGGCTCAGACTCTAGGAAAGCATTGAACAGGGCATTTAAAAAATTTTGCATGATGGTGCAGGTGTGTCATCTCAGTGACTCAGGAAGCAGGGAGATGGCAATTTTGAGGCCAGCCTCATCACCTTAGTGAGACCGCGTCTCAAATAAAATACAGATAAATAAATAAATAGCCCAATCAATAAATGGGCCAAGGAACTGAACAGACACTTCTCAGAAGAAGATATGCAATCGGTCAAGAAATATATGAAAAAAATGTTCAACTTCTCTAGTAATTAGAGAACTGCAAAACAAAACTATTCATAGATCTTTATCTGACTCCAATCAGAGTGGGAATTATCAAGAATATAAGCAATGATGAGCGTTAGCATAATTGCAGCTATCTTCCTTTCCCCCACCTCCACTTTATGAATACTGTTCTTATTCCCAAGAAACAGAAGCTATCCTGAGATAAAACCTACTGGCCTGGAGACTTGCTGGTCTCTCCCCCTGTTCTCTCATTGAGAGATAGGAGACAACTTACAGGCCCCTGAGATGGGGACCTACTGGTTTCCCTGTTCTCTCCTTGAGAAGATAAAGGACATGCTTGTTATTATGTTCCCCCTTCTGATAGGAAAACTGCCTGTCTCTGTGCCCAAGAAACAAACACAAGATCAGAGGGTGCTCACTAAGTCAGTCAAGACTAAACCCGCCCCTAGCACAGCCATGATTGTAGCCTATAAAAGGTAACATTCAAGAGGGAGTCGATATTGCTGTCCCTTTGTGCAGAGGAGCCTTGTCAGCCTCCTGACAATAAACCACTTCCAAAGGAAAGCTGACTTTTTTTTTTAGGGGTCTTGGGGTCCTCCTTCACAATACCTCCAGTGTTCCTTTCCTGCTAAGGCCTTAATCAGACTTGCTGGTCTACCTCGTTTAGATGACAGTGTCATTATCTAACGTGGCATCCACTGCCTTCTCATGAAGCAAGATCATAACACATCTTCTTCAGGTATTAAAAAATGATAATAAGTTGTGGGTCTACACTTCAGATCTAAAGTCAGGACCCAGAATGACTTTAAGAGATGGAACACTTCCTGAAATCCATCTGACTCAATGGGACTTGGAACCTAAATGCCTACAGGAAGTTTCTCATTTGTCAGTTAAGCCAACATGATGGTTAATTTAGATGTCAACTTGATGGGCTCTCAAATTTCCAGACATTTGGTTAAGCATCATTCTGGATGTGTCTGTGGGGATGTTTCTGAGATAAGATTAATATTTTTACCTCTAAGCCAGGTAGGGTGGCACAAACCTGTAATCCCAGTGGCCTGGGAGGCTGAGGCAGGAGGATTGTGATTTCAGAGCCATCTGTGACATCTTAGCAAGGCCCTGAACAACTCAGTGAGATGGTCTCTAAATAAAGCATAAAAAAGTTTGGGAGTGTTGCTCACTAGTTATGTGCCTCTGGATTTAACACTCAGTACCAAAACAAATAAGTCAGTGTGTCTCAGTAGATCTAGTAAAGCAGATTGTCCTCCCCAGTGTAGGTGGGCTGCTTCCAAATCCATTTGAGGTCTGAATAAAGCAAAAGACTGCTCTGCCCAACTGTCTTGGAGCTTAGACATCAGTCCTCCCTGCCTCTGGACATGGACTGGACTTGTCCCATCAGCCCTTCTGCTTCTCAAGTCTTCAGACTCAGACTAGAATATTACCACTGGCGCTCCTGGGTCACCAGCTGGCAGATGGCAGCTCCCAGACTTCTCAGACTCCATAAATCCATCAGCCAATTTCTAGAAAAATTTCTCACTTTATATGTAAAATCTACTATTTTTTTCAAGTTTATTATTACTTTTCTTGATACTAGGGATTGAACTCAGTAGTGATGAACATCTAAGCCACACCCGCAGGTCTTTTTAAAAAAGAAATTTTATTTAGAGACAGGGTCTTGGTGAATTATTTAGGATGGACTTGCTAAGTTGCTGAGGCTGGTTTTGAACTTGCGATCCTCCTGATTCAGCCTCCCAAGCCATTGGGATTACAAGCATGTACCACCACACATAGACTACAATGTGGTACTTCTTCTGCTTCTCTAGAGATTCCAGATTACATACTATGCCCTTCCTTCCTTCTTTCTTTCCCTCCTTTTTTTTCCTTCCTTGCAGGGCCGGGGATCAAAACAAGAACCTTGTACCACACTAGACAAGCACTCTACCACTGACCTATACCCACACCTCTTTTCTATTTTATTTTGAGACAGGGTCTTTCCACATTGCCAAGGCTTACCTTTTCACATTGCCCAGGCTTATGTTCTTATCTTTCTGCTTCAGTCACCAGAGTAGCTGGGGTGACAGAATGCACCACTGCACCTGGCTTCCATTTCTGAAATTATGATTCAGTTCAAAAGTATAAAAAGAGGCATTCTGAACCTGTCACAGGAGGCACGGAACCCTCAACAAAGCCTCTGTGGATTCTTGCCCACGTGCATCACCTTATTACATTGATGGAAAAATGACAGACAACTCCAACTGAGGGTCATTTGACTAAATACCTGATCATTGTCAGTTCATAAAAGGTGAGGGAAGACTGAGGTGACTCGTGGGAAACTACAACTAAGTGCAGCTTGCGTTTCTAATAAGATCTTAGAGGAGGAAAAGGACCTTAGTGGAAGAACTGGGGCAGCTCCAGGGCTGTCTCTGTGCTAGTCAATGGTATTGCACCAAAATTCCCACCATGGTCTGCTCACTGCAGTAGCTGTGTGAGATGTCATCCTTGGAGCAGTGGGCTGAGGGACATATGGATGCCCTTCAGTAGGTTTACACTTCAGTAGGCTCTGGAAGTGCACACTGAGGCCAAGATGAAAAGGTCAAAGACAAAACACATTCAAGTAGGAAAAAGGATAAAACAACCAACCATGTGTTACAACAAAGTTTGTCAGGCCTTGACATTTTGCCATATTTGATTCATTACTTTCTAAAAAGAAAATATTATAGCCAGGCACTGTAGCATACAACTGTACCCTAACAGCTCAGGAGGCTGAGGCAGGAGGATCTTAAAATTCAGATCCAGCCTTAGCAAAAGTGAGGTGCTAAGCAATTCCGTAAGACCCCGTCTCTAAATAAAATACCAAACTAGGACCGGGGAGCTGTTTCAGTAGTCAAGTGTCCCTGAATTCAATCCATGGTCTCCCTCAAAAGAGAATATATTATAGATAAAACTTAGGCCCCTGATATCCACACCTTGCTGTTCGTGTGTTTTCCACTTCCCTCAAGAGCACCAATCTTAACTTGAGGTTTACAATGTGCTTGTTTAAATGTCATTTCATATTCATATATTGCCTTATTTTGGGGAGAAAACATGTGGGTAGGAACATACTCAATACATTGGAATTGTACATCTAAAAGTGGTTAAACTGGTAAGCTTTATATGTATGTTAACAATTAAAAAATCAAGAAAACAAACCCATGTAAATGGATTTTCTGTGAGACATTTTGTGACAACTTTCACATTCAGCCTTCTCAGCCTGAATTATTCTTTCTTTAGTACCCTTTGTTTACCTGCTACAGACTACTCTCACCCACCACCCTTGATGGTCATATGTTACACATGGCTTGAAGTCTTGAATAAGGAGACCCTTGACCACAAAAACTCCAGACAGCTTTTTTGGGATATTAAGCTAGTGAGGATAATATGTGCTCAATGTCTGTGGAAGGAAGAAAGGAAGGAAGGAAGGAAGGAAGGAAGGAAGGAAGGAAGGAAGGAAGGAAGGAAGGGAGGGAGGGTGGGAGGGAGGGAATAAGGAGGCTGAAATTGAGGAAAAAGAAGTCATTTAAAACTAAACACTCATAGGCTTCTCAAAATGTGAGCAATGAAGGTCACACAGGGTGGTAGTAAAAGAAGGATGAGAAGCACCTTTGAGGGAACCTGTGGATGAGTGAGGAGGAGGATGGTGGCCCTGGAGGTGAACTGGCAACATAGGAAGTATCAGCATGAAGGATGAGTCCGGCCAGCCTCAAAGAAGTTGAGCTGTAGGGACAGTTTTAATGACACTTGCAAAGGTGTTGAGAGCCACAGCCGAAGGGGCCCCAGCAAACTTCCAGCTGCCAGCTGATGATTGGCTCACAGCGGCCCCAGCAAACTTCTAGCTGCCAACTGATTGGCTTCTCTGCAGTGATGCTCATTGGGCTATTTACCCACCCTTTCAGACTACGGAGCTGCTCATTGGGGGACTTTTTTTGGCTCTGCCCACATGACCCAGCCAATCAGCCTCAAGAGCAGGAGGAGTGGGGGAGGTTGAGAGGCTTGTGGGAAGCCGGTGGTGGCAGTGGGCTCTGAAGGTTTTTCCTGAGGAGCTTTGTGGTGTGGTGTCTGGTTCTAAAAATAAAGTTTGTTTCTTTTGACAAGTGGCTCCTGAATTGTGCCCACCCAAACTGTGGCATTTGGTGGGCCGCACAGGGGAACGACTGAGGGTAAGTGATAAGGTAAACTGCTCGCCCCTAAGGGCAGGGCAAGAGGATGGGTAGCCATTTTAAGATTCTTCTTTTGTTTTGCTTCACTTTTGTTTTAAGTTGCCTGTCCTTGGAGATGAGTGAGATGGAAGAAAAACTGCTCACATCTGAGGAAAAACTGTTTGCGTCTGAGGAACAGATAGGGAGAAAGGACGGATGGACATTTCAGGAGGATAGAAAGGCTATTATAATGATTTTCTGTTGTTCCACCTTTGCTTCATTCTGTTTCAGTTTTGTTTGGCATTATCTTGTTGGGTTGTATTATAGTTATAGTAGAAATATTCAAGTAAAAAAGAAGGTCTCTCGAGCTAGTCAGACAGAGGAAAAAATTCAAGTAAAAGAGAAGGTCTCTTGAACTAGTCAGACAGAGGAAAAAATTCAAGTAAAATAGAAGGCCTCTCAAGCTAGTCAGACAGAGAAAGAAAGTGTAAAGCAGAAAAAGCCATCAGGGGGAAAGTTACAACAGGAGACTGCTACTAACACTTTTCTATCACCAGAGGGTGTAAGTGTCCAACCAACAGCACCACCTCTACAGGAGACTGCTACTAACACCTTTCTATCACCAGAGGATGTAAGTGTCCAACTAACAAGGCCACCTCCATATGCTGGGAGGCCCCCAAACCCCGCAGTTGATAGTTGGGATCCTGAGACAGGATCTCAAATATTAACATGCCCTGTATTTGAGGCAGGAGGGCAGCAAATTCACCATGCTTTAAATTTCAAAAAAGTGAAGCAACTAAAAGAGGCTGTAACAACCTATGGTCCCCAAGCACCCTTCACTGTAAGCATGGTCAAATCCATTAACAACTTGAACATGATGCCAGCAGATTGGGCTAATGTGTGTAAAGCTGTGCTAAATGGAGGACAATACCTGTTATGGAAGGTTGCCAATGAGGAATTTTGCAAGGAGACGGCTAGGCAAAATGCAGCAGCTGGTTATCCTCAGAGAAATCTAGATATGTTGTTAGGAAAGGGACCTTATGAGGATCAGCAGCAACAAATTGCATATGATCCTGGTGTATAAGCACAAATTGCTGCAGATGCGGTTAGGGCATGGAAGACTTTACAAGGACATGGAGGTTTACAAGGTCAATTATCTAAGGTAATACAAGGAGTTAATGAACCTTACGCTGAATTTGTAGATAGGCTTATTCAAACAGCTACCAGAGTTTTGGGGAATATAGAACAAGCAATGCCATTAATAAAACAACTGGCTTATGAACAAGCGAATCGTTGGTGCAGAGAAGTCATTAGACCATGGAAACATGAAGATTTAAACACATATATTAAATTATGTATAGAGACATTAATGAACAAGGGCAAGTCTTGGCAGCTGCAGTACAACAGGTTTTAGATGCCAGAGACATTAATAAACAAGGGCAAATCGTGGCAGCTGCAGTACAACAGGCTTTAGATGCCAGAGACATTAATGAAAAGGGCAAATCATGGCAGCTGCAGTAAAACAGGCTTTAGATGCCAGGCCAAGAACATGCTACAATTGTGAACAAACAGGACATTTTAAAAGGAATTGCCCCATAGGAGGAGGGTTGAACAAAACTAGGTATCAAAGGAGTAGAATACCGGGTATTTGCCCACGATGTTGTAGAGGGAGACACTGGGTTAATGAATGCCATTCTCAAACCACCATAGAGGGTACTCCATTATCAAAAAATGAACAAGGACCAGGTGTTTATCCACGATATCCTGGAGAAAGGCATCAGGCTCCATTGCTAAAAAATGGACAGGGGGGCCCAATGCTCCAGGGCCCAAAACCACAAATATACGGAGCACTGGAGTAACCAAGCAACCCCATCAGGGTAGTGCCCAGGACACATTGTCCATCAGATCCCTCATCAGACAAACCAGAGGGAGTGCAGGGTTGGACATCTGTGCCTCCGTCAATCAGTACTAACTCCAGAGATGGGAGTTCAAATCATTCCCACAGGGGTAAAAGGACCTCTTCCTAAAGGAACAGTAGGCTTATTATGGGACGCAGCTCTTCTACTCTAGAAGGACTTATGATAAGTCCTGGGGTAATTGATCCCGATTATGAAGGTAAAATAAAGATTATAGCCAGTTCTCCAAAGGGTATATCAGTAATTTCACCAGGAGATAGAATAGCACCGTTACTAATAATACCCAGCCTACATGATAAATTTTCCAGTCATGCTGTAGAAAGAGGTTCCAAGGGATTAGGCTCCACAGGTATAGACTGGGCTATGCTTTCTTTAAATTTAGATTCTTGCCCCATGCTAAAACTAAATATTCAAGGACATGAATTTAATGGGTTACTGGATACAGGTGCAGACCTTAGCATCCATCATCTCTCATCAAGAATGGCCAAAACATTGGCCATTACAACAAGCCACTCAAACGCTTCGAGGCCTAGGAGTGGCGACTAATCCCCATAGAAGTGCAATGGTATTAGATTGGAAGGATCATGAAGGATGTGAAGGAACTAAACAGCAATATGTATTGGATCATCTTCCCGTAAATTTATGGGGATGAGATATCCTAGATCAATTAGGTTTTACATTAACAAATAACTTCAACCAAAATACACCTACTATTATGACTAGACAATGTTTTAGGAAAGGAAAAAGATTAGAAAAACAAGAACAAGGTATAGCAGCACTAATACAAATAGATCAAGGAAAGGACAGACATGGGTTGGATTTTCAGAAAGGGCCACTGAGACAATAAAAATTACTTGGAAATCAGAAAGACCAGAATGGGTTCCTCAGTGGCCCCTGACTAAATAAAAGATACAAGCAGCCCATGACCTGGTCAAACAACAATTAGCGGAAGGACATATACAACCTTCTGTATCTCCCCATAATACTCCCATAAGAAATCTGATAAAAAAGAAATCTGGTAAATGGAGATCATTGCAAGATTTAAGAGCCATTAACAATGAGATGGTTATTATGGGACCTGCTCAATTGGGAAGTCCTCAATTGTCTGTTTTGCTAAAAACCTGGTATGTTTTAGTTATAGATATTAAAGATTGTTTTTTTTTTCAATTCCAATTCATCTTGAGGATAGTCCACATTTTGCATTTACTATCCCTGCACTGAATCATGAAGGTCCTGATCAGAGATACGAATGGAAAGTACTCCCTCAAGGGATGGCTAACAGCCCAACTATGTGTCAAATTTATGTTAACAAAGTAATCCAGCCACTTAGAAATCAAAACCCTGAACTACAAATATTTCACTATATGCATGATATATTATTAGCACATAAAGATAAAAACACATTGCTAGAATGTTATGCCACACTTTCAAACTTATTAAAAAATTATAATCTAGAGATAGCAATAGATAAAGTACAATTATATTTAATTTAATTATTTAGGAGTTCTATTATCCTCAACCATGGTCTGTCCACCAAAAATTCAAATATGAGTAGATCAACTCAAATCACTTAATGACTTTCAAAAGTTATTAGGAGAAATAAATTGGATAAGGCCTTATCTAGGTATACCAACAGGAGAGTTGAGACCTTTATTTGATATCCTAAAAGGTCCATCAGATCCAAATTCAACCCAAATGTTAATGCCTGAAGCAAGAAAGGCATTAAAAATCATTGAAACATATATGGAAAATATGCATTTGGATAGAATTGATATAAATTTGCCTTTATTATTTATTGTATTACCAACAAAAAATATTACTACAGGAGTATTTTGGCAAGAAGGTCCATTATTATGGATACATTTATCTTATTCTCCTAACACTTTCTTACTAGATATTCTGAGGCTGTAGGACAATTAATACTCAAAGGAATAAAAGCAGCAAAGGGAGTGTTTGGAATTTCTCCCAATAAAATTATTATTCCATATACTATGAATCAAATTGATGAGTTAGCTAATGAGTTAAATACTTGGGCAATAATCATGTGCAAATCTAACGTTTCATTTGATAACCACTTACCATCTAATCCTTTATTGTCTTTTTGGTCATTGCATTCTGTAATTTTTCCAAAAATGACAAGAAAAACACCTATCATGAATGCTCCAAATATATTCACTGATGGGTCAAATAATGGTACAGCAGCAATAGTTACACCTGATCAAACTTTTACATTTTTAGTACCCAAATAATTAGCTCAAAAGGTAGAGCTTAATGCAATATTACAAGCTTTTGTGATGTTTAAAGATTCTGTATTTAATTTATTTTCCGATAGTATATAGTTAATGCTATAGTATCCTTTGAAGATGCTGGTAGGATTTCCCCTTCCTCTACTGTTTTCTCTTTGCTTTCCACTATACAAAGTCTAATCTGGGACAGAAAAGATCCATTCTTTATAGGACATATCAGGGCACATACAGGATTGCCTGGAGCCCTTAGTTTGGGCAATGATTTAGCAGATAAAACTACACATGACACACATATTTTCTCTACACTAGAAGAAGCTACAAATTTTCATAAAAAGTTCCATGTCAATGCTAATACTTTACAAAAGCATTTTAAAATAACTAAGAAACAAGCTAGACAAATAATAAAACAATGTCAAAATTGTGTGAACTTTTTACCACAAGTTAATCTTGGAGTTAATCCTAGAGGATTGATACCTAACCATATTTGGCAGATGGACGTCACACACTTGCCAGAATTTGGAAAATTAAAATATTTGCATGTTATAGTTGATACTTCTTCTGGATTTTTGGTGGGCTCCCTTCATGCCGGAGAAAAAACTAAAGATATTATAGCTCATTGCTTACAAAATTTTGCCACTGTGGGCGTTCCAAAACATTAAAAACAGATAATGCCCCTGGTTATACTTCTACCTCTTTTAAACAATTTTGCTCAACATTTGGCATGACTCATATAACAGGAATCCCATACAATTCACAGGGACAAGGCATAGTTGAAAGAGCTCATCAAACTATTAAAATGTACTTATTAAAGCAAAAAGAAGGAATTGGGAAGGGGTATATATTCCCCAAAGATAAACTTAAAATAACCCTTTTTACTCTAAACTTTTTAAATTTGGATTCATCAGGGCTTAGTGCTGCAGAAAGGCATATGTGTCCAAAAAATGTACATAAGCCCAAGGTACTTTGGAAGGATATTCTAACAGGACAATGGAAAGGTCCTGATCCAGTAATTGTCTGGAGTCAGGGGTCTGTTTGTGTGTTTCCACAGGGAGAACAGCAGCTGATTTGGATTCCAGAGAGATTAACTAAGGTCCTGTCCCAGTGATTGTCTGGAGTTGGGGTTCTGTTTATGTGTTTCCATAGGGAGAACAGCAGCCAAATTGGATTTCAGAAAGATTAACTAAAGCGATTTCTACAGACCAAAAAGAAGATAATTTGGCTCAAATCCATAACATCTGATATCCAAAACTCCAGTGTGGCTATCCTTACATCTGCAACAGAACCAGGATGCTTTTTTCAATATCTATTTTATTATTACCCTTTCCCACATCATGAAGTTCTATTTTGTTTTTTGAGGTCATACAGACCTAGGTTAATGTTTTGCTGATCAGTTCTATTTTTTGACTATAGTGTTTTTAAACATTTCAATGGAGATTTCACCTGTAAAAAGTTATAAGGCCTTTACTATTATGTTATGTGTTGTATTATATTATGTGTTCACACTTGTGTTTTATGTTGTATGTTTGTATGTACGTATATCCATATATCATATATGATGAGTGCTCATGAAAAAATGGATCCAAATAATTTTTTTTTATTCATGTGATTTAAATGGTTTAATTTAAACTGAGTAAACAGCTGTTGAGGATTGTTTTAAAATGTGAACAAAAAAGGAGGTTAACAGATCTGTTTGTTTACTTTCACCTTTCCTTTTCATTATATTTAATAATTCTGTTCAAGATAATGTAAGTTGTTATGAAAATTGTTCTCTTTTAGTGCCTTCTGGAATGTTACATAATTTTTTCTTTAGCCATTATTGCCAGAATTCCTATCTTCATCCCAGTGCCGGTGAAGACAAAGATAAAACCAATCTATAGCTTCTGCAATAGCCATAACTGAACTGCTTGCAGAACTTGCCTGGACTATGTATCACTTGTATGCATTGTGAACTCACTTGTATGCATTGTGAACTATCTGTTGGTGCAGCGACTTGTGGTAGTGTTTGGGTATTTTTGCTGATGGTATCATCGGTGGTACAAACTTTCCAAAATGAGCCATCAATTGGCTTGGTGTATCTTCCTCCCTTCTGCTTATCATGATCGTTCAGCTAAATTTGGGGGCCAAAAGAGGTGAAGAAAAGAACCTCACCCCCACACTGGTACAAAGACCTATCCACAGGTGTGGCTGTATGCTGAACTGGTAGTCAATAATGGGTAAGATTCAATTGCAACGGTACCAACCTAAGACAGGAGGCTGACGCCTTGAGGTCAGCTCATCTGATTACAGGTAAGGACCATATGTACTATTGGACAACCTAAGGCAGGCAGGGTCCCTAAGCCACATGCTTGTTGTTTAAACAGAGAGGGGGAGATGTTGAGAGCCACAGCCGAAGGGGCCCCAGCAAACTTTCAGCTGCCAGCAAACTTCCAGCTGCCAGCTGATGATTGGCTCACAGCGGCCCCAGCAAACTTCTAGCTGCCAACTGATTGGCTCCTCTGCAGTGATGCTCATTGGTCTATTTCCCCACCCTTTCAGACTACGAAGCTGCTCATTGGGGGACTTTTTTTGGCTCTGCCCACACGACCCAGCCAATCAGCCTCAAGAGCAGGAGGAGTGGGGGAGGTTGAGAGGCTTGTGGGAAGCCGGTGGTGGCAGTGGGCTCTGAAGGTTTTTCCTGAGGAGCTTTGTGGTGTGGTGTGTGGTTCTAAAAGTAAAGTTTGTTTCTTTTGACAAGTGGCTCCTGAATTGTGCCCAGCCAGACTGTGGCACAAAGGAATTTCAGATAACAAAGTACAGTGGCTTGAGAGGATTTTTTAAGTGAAAAATTGCAGAACACTTTTTAAGTTTTGGTAAAATAGTTTCAGTGCTGGAAATTGCTCCATGAGAATTGACTCCAAGTCACTTTCTTAGATATGCCTTGAATGTGTCAGGGGAGGATCCTCAGGAACCTGGCCACCCCCACCAACCACAGTCCTTATCAAGAGCTTGCTTTATCTCATTCATTCTGGAACAACCCTGTGAGGTCTGTAATAACATCTCCCAGAACTTATGAACGAAGACACCAGGCTCAGTGTGGTTAAGTGGCATGCAAAGTCTTCACCTTCCCCTCTCCATGTTGCCCCTTATGCCAGCCGACTTGCTAGAACAAGCCACCAGGCCAGGACATTTTAGAATAACATGCTAGAACCACCTGGTCCCCAGGGTCATCAGAACAGCTTTCTGGCTGTCTAACACTACTGACTGACATGGCCTTCCCAGTGACTCACTGCCCTCTGCCACTCACTCCAGACCCAGAAGTTCCCACAAACCATCTTGCCACGTGGGAGTCACAGGGGTCCTGCTGCCTCTGACACTGCAGATAGGAGTTAATGATAACAGAGGTTAAAATGTGTAAAATAATAGAAAAACTCGGGGGAAAATACAGTAAGAAGGGGCTTAGGGAGAGAGAAATGAAGGCCTTCTGTGTAGGAGGCAGGACACACCGTGTGATGTCCTCAGAGTCAACCTCAGTCTTCTGGTCAACCTACCTACTTTCAACCTGGGCCCAGATGTTATGATGGAAGAGGAGGAAGACATGCAAAACAAGAACTTTATTAGGAAAACAGAAAACCAGGCTAACTCTACAACACGGGTGGGGGAATCAATTAAAATTCTGGGTGCATAGGGTTCCTAACTAGAGGGATTCTTGAAGTTGGAGCCTGTGGCCTCCAACTAAATGTCTTCTCTTTAGCGCCAGCAGGTTGAGACCTTCTTGGCCTTCCCACGGCGCTTTCTCCCTGGCAGGGAGGACACCAATCTCTTCCTGAACCAGTGGAAGAAGCCCCGGAAATTCAGGCAGGAGGTGCCTTCTTTATCTGAAGGAAGGTCCCCCTCCTCTAACTGAAAGGCTGAGACTGGGGAACTCTTTGCAGTGTCAGGATCCTGGATTTCCATCTGCCAAGACAAAGAGGAGGAGTTAGAGACATTCAGGGTCAGCAGCAATGGGGCCAGTATTACTCATTTATGGATTTCCAATTTATGTTTTTACCTAAATAAGCCAACTGTCAATGTAAAGTTTCAGGACTCACTCCCATTAAAGCCACACACAGGCACACACACTGGTCTGTAAGGTGCTTCTCTCTGTCCTCCCCTCTCTCTCTCTCAGTGCTCCTTGGCATTTCCCCAACACCTCTTCCCTGACCCCTTTCCTGGCTGAGGACCTTCTCCCATTGCTCATCTGCCCAGACACTGGGGTCCTCCTCTGCTTCACAGCAGGTACAAAGACTCCATGCTGTCCCACCTGGTACCCCCACACTGGGCCTCTCCCTTCCTCTGCAGGGGGCCAGCTCTGTGCTCACCTCAACAATTTCATCCTCCTCAAGGCCAGGAGGCATTTTTAGAAACTGCTTGATATCTCCATTTTCTGCTCGTTGACACTTGGGCAAGTCCTGACAAGCCTCCTGCTCTTCAGGACTGACCTGATCCGTAAGGGAAAAGTCGCAGCTGGACAGCTGGACATCCTCCTCCTCTTGAGGCGACTCAGTTGGGACAGAGTCGTCTAGACCCTCCTCTTGAGGCGACTCAGTTGGGACAGAGTCGTCTAGACCCTCCTCTTGAGGCGACTCAGTTGGGACAGAGTCGTCTAGACCCTCCTCTTGAGGTGACTCAGGAGGTACAGAGTAAGCTATATCCTCCCCCTGAGGTGAATCAGGGTGCCCAGTGTTGTTATCTTTGACAGTCTTCGGCTGGACATCATTTTGATGAGAAGAATTAGGTAAGACAGATTCACCTACATTCTCCTCCTGTGGAGACTGAGGGAGCACTGGGTCATCTTCTTCATCATATTCTGGGTTGTCCAGAAACTCCTTGATATTTTTCTTGATATCTTCCAGCTCAGAGAATGACTGCATGATGGTCTCCTGTTGGCGCTGGTCCATCCTCTGGTAGTCCTCACTTTGAGGCCAGTTAGCTATTGAATTTTCATGGAGGCAGTTCAGATAGGTGTACATGATCTCCAAGATGGCTTTTTCACCAAGGTCTTCTGGCTTCTCCTTAATTCTATTTCTTCTCCCTATGGGTCCCCTGACACTGCTGCTTCCACATGCCCCTTGGACAGGAGGGAGGGAGGAAGGACCCTCAGAGGGCAAATCTTTACAGGGTGTGATACCCTCACAGCCAGGGCTGTCCTCTGAGGGGAAATGGCCCACTGAGAGGCTCTGGTTGCATTTAGATTCTGAAATGCTGCGATGCATGTCGGGGCAGCACTTGCCCGAGGACAAGTCGTCCATGGGGTCCAAGGGCTCAAAAGCCCAGGCTCCCTCGACACTGGAAACTTCAAAAGAAAAACATTAATTCATGACAGGGGAAGGGACTCATTTACTTTTCCAAATGATGCCCATTCCTTTATCCATTCCCAGCTATCCCACTCAGGCAGAAGTGCATCCTGTATTTGCACTCTCCAGTCAAGGGCACAAGAGGCAGTTGTTTCTCTTGGAAAACTCATTTTATTGAATAATGACCCTCTGCCCTGAGCATCTCCACCTGATACCTCTCATGCTTTGTCTTATCACTACAGTTGGAAGAACTGCCTGCCATAAAAGATCGTTGTATAAATTTGAAAGTTTTAGGAAAGTCAATGATGTAAATAAAATACCCATACCCTGCCATCCAAGGGGAATGACAATCCTCAGGGAAAGAGTTTGATGCTTTACTTTATAGTCTTCTTTTTCCTCTTATCTACATACATGTATGGATTTGTGCATGTGTGCACACATCTATATATATGGGAATTCACATCAAAGACAGTGAGATTATTAAATTTTGTGGCACAACCTACAGGAAACACATCTATGGCTATTCTGTGATCCTTCAGCACTTTCTCGTTAACTCTCTTTGGTGATCACCTGTTAACAACCATCAACATAGATGATCAAAGAACGTTAGATAATTAAGACCAAAACCAATTAATGATAGTAAACCCCCTTCTCCACACATTTTTACCTTTTTTTTACATATTCTTATAGGTTGCTTTATTGAATCAGAGATTAAAACATTTTTAAATTATGATAATTGACACTAAATTACTTTCTATAAAGAATACAGCTATTTAAACACCCATTCTGACATCAACTGATGGCATGTTTAGACCATCCTTTCTACTGATGCTCCAGAAAATCTTTGAGGAGAAGAATATATACACATTGGCTTTCCCTTGATATATCTCTCTCTCTCTCTCTCTCTCTCTCTCTCTCTCTCTCTCTCTCTCTCTCTCTCTCCCCTGTTCTCTCTCTCACACACACTCACCTACCTTGTAGACTCTGTCACACCTTACTCTATTTACTTTCGGCGGGAAAAAATTCTGCCAACTCCTGAAGCAGATACGGGCTACCTGAAGTCCTTCAGGTACTGAATCCAACTGAGAAATTCAACTCTCAGAATCCTGAGTTCTGAGAACCTTGGCTGCCGTGGCAACAGAGGAACTCGGGAGAGTCACTATTGTGGAAGGAAAATGGGGATAGAAAACCAAAGGGCACATCCCTTTGCTTTAGTCATTTTATCTGTCAGTGTTACCAAAGTATATGACAAGAAAAACTTAGAGGAGGCAAAGTATTTTTAAGCCTCACATTGTCAGAAGTCATAGAGCACTGGCTCCCTTGCTCTGGGTCCTCCAAGCAGCACATAATGGGGGAGGAGGGGCCAGTGGAGGAAATGTATCAAGAGATGGGGGTCAGAAAACTGAGACAGGAAAGGGCCACAGGAGGAACACTTCCAGGGCCAAACCCCAGTGACACACCTCCTCCAAACATGTCCCGCATTCCTACAATTAGTAGCCAGCGGTTCATTCAAACTAGGATGAATTCATTAGGTTTCAGCTCTCACAATCTACTTCTTTAACCACTGAATATTTTTGCATTAACAAAAGAGCTTATGATGGACACCTCACATCCAAAATATAAATTATGCCCTTGTCTTCTAAATAGCTCCTATCCTTCTCACAGGGCAAGATGCAGTCCAAACGGACTCTCCCAAGAGTCTCATAATGACCACAGCTCTGGCACTGCCCCCAAACTCCAGGCCAAGTCCAAGTCTTCTCTGAGACCTCTGACCAACACTGGTTTGGGATGCCCTGGAAAAGTCAAAGAGAAGTGTCCTATATTCTAAATATAGTCACACACAACAATCATCCCCATTTCAAATGAGGGACTAGGACACAGAAGAAGGACTGAGGCCAAAATAAGATCAAGACCCAGATGGACAGAGAGGCTCCCTGAGTCCACCTATAGTGGCCAGGACACTTGATGGTGAGTTGTTATTTCCTCAGGGCTTGGCTGCAGTGCTCATGGGCTCTTTTTTCCTGGTGGTCTCTGCAGCCCCCAGCTTGGCTCAGACGACACTCCATGTTACTGGCATCTCCTGGGGTCTCTGTCACAGCTTCTCTTGACATTTATAACTTCAAGCATGGGTCTCTCAGGGCCAGCCCGTGGGGACTGGGCCCAGCAACACTTTGCCTGGCTCCAAATCTTCTGTTGAAATCTGGGTGGGAGCTTTCATGACCCCTTATGCATTTGTCAACAAAGAGACATGGGTTCCAGCACCCCTGATAAAAACAAAGCACACATGCATGAGCACACACACGAGCACAGACACGCTTTATGTAATAAGAAAACAGAGCTGAGAAATACCTATCCAACCTAAAGGAGCCTCAGCCCACTGGGATCTGTTCAATTTCATAAGCTGTTTTCCAAATATTTGTCTCCATTTCCATTTAAAAGTTAGTATTTATAGCGTGGCATAACCTTATCTTCCATTTCTCACTTTTGACTGGATGTAAATATCTAGTTTCTGTTCGATAAGGTTGGAGTAGGTTACTCTTTCAGAGTTCCCATGGCATCATGCAAGAAATAGGCAGAGCTGGGGTTGGGGAGAAACACTTACTGTCCAAGAGATGTAGCCTGGCAGTTGCCTGTAGGCTAACCCAGCATCTCAGATCAATGCATCCCTGACTATGTGCAGGGTCTTGGGCTCTTGTCCACATGCCCCCTTTCCAGGTGTTAGTTATGCTCAAAGAAGCCTATGAGCTAAGTCTCATGGGTTGCCTGTTTCACAAAGGAACATGTAACATCTGCAGTCAGGTAACTGGCTCACATTCCCAAGTCATCACCCCAGGAGCCTGGATTCAGAGGCAATCTGCCTTCAGAGCCCCCACCCCTTAATCTCCACACACCCTCATCTCTAGGGACCTGAGCACCCACTCCTCCTAGAAGACTGTGGGGAGCTAACCCAGGCCACAGTCAGACCCATATGATGTTCCTTGGAAGCATCTCCCCTGTGGGGAACTTCATGCTCCATGGGACAAACAAAAGGAATAGGTGGTCCATGGGGCTAGCCCTCAGCAATGGGGTCCACATTAAGAGCTGGGGAAAAGGAAGGTTTAAAATAAGTATTAAGCTTCCTCTTTAGCATCATGAGCTCTGAAATCCTCTATTTTGGATCCTCATGAAATTTTGAACCTGCCTTCCCAAACAGTGTGGCCTTGCAGGGAATTCACCGGTATCTCCCCTTCTGTGAAGTTGGACTGGAGCTGTACAAAACTGTCACCATTAATGGATCACTTTGACCAGCATATAAACACTTGAGGAGAAAAGAAAGGTTTCCAGCCTAGACCCCTGAAGTGCAGAGTGATCCTGAGGCCAAGGGAGATTTGAAAGGAGACAACCAAGGAAAGGGAGAGGAGAGGAGAACAGGAAAGTAGGTAGAATGAATCAGACAAACCATTCCCATGCTCATGAAAGAAAACACACCAGTGAAACTCCACATCGTGTACAACAACATGAATGAAACTCGAAGTTACAGCCATGTATGTATAACATGTCAAAATACACTCTACTGTCATGTATATCTCAAAATAACAAATGAAAAAACAACAACAACAGTCCTTTAATGACTAGTTTTGTGTGCTCCTGGACACTCACATGCAAAAGCCCCAAGGTGGACACAATCCAAATGTCCATCAGTGGATGAAGGGGTAAACTCTATGTGCCAGATCTCCACAGGGGATCAGTACTCCATCATGAAAAGGAATGTAGTATGGGTTCATGACAACATCTATGAACCCGGGAAACCGGATCTCAGTGAAAGAAGCCACTCACAAGAGATCACATGTCATCTGCTTCCTCTAATAGGAAACCTTCAGAATATGCAAATATAGAGAGAAAGAATGTGGATGAGGAGCTGCTGGGGAAATGCAGATCCCCTCCTAATGTGTCCAAAGGTTCTTTCTAGGGTGATGAAGATAGTCTAGAGTTACACAGGGGTGAGGGTTTCACAGCCAGATGAATATATGAGAAACCATTCAACTATATAGTAGAGGCTGTGATAGGCGAAGTATATCTCAGTAATGCTGCTTAAAGGCGAAAATAAAGCACAGCTCTTGGAAATTAAAAAGAGAGAGAGAGAGAGAGAGAGAGAGAGAGAGAGAAACTCAAGAAAATTTGAACTTTTATTTATTTCTACCATTTCTCTGAAATATCTTTATGTATTATTATTCTCTACTGAAAGAAGAGCACATGCGCGCGCGCGCGCGCACACACACACACACACACACACACACATTTTGTCCCCATTTGAAATGTGCAACTCAGCTAGTAAATGTCCCTGACACTCACACCCTCTCCTTCCCCAGAAAAAAACAATACTTACTGTTTGTAGTTTAATAGTTTTTTTTATTTACTTAGAATGTTTTTCTAAAGCATCATAGAAATAGCAATGGCACACATCCCCCTTGGTGGCCATGCTGAGGAGTGCAGTCACTTCCCAGTGAAAACTGACCTTTTACCTCTCCTAACAGATTAGGGGACTTGGGGTCCTCCTTCACAATACCTCCAATGTTCCTCTCCTTCTAGGGCCTTAGTCAGACTCGCTGGCCCATCTCTTTTAGATGACAGTTTCATCATCTAATGTGGCATCAGCTGCCTTCTCATGAAGCAAGATCATAACACATCTTCTTGAGATATTAGAAAGGATAATAAGCTGTGGCTCTACACTTCAGATATAAAGTCAGTACCCACAGTGACTTGAAGAGATGAGACACCCTGAAATCCATTGGACTCAACAAGACTTGGAACCTAAATGCCTACAGGAAGTTTCTCACTTGTAAGTTAAGCTAATATGATGGTTAATTTATATGTCAACTTGATGGGCTCTCAGGTTTCCAGATATTTGGTTAAGCATCATTCTGGGTGTGTCTGTGAGGATGTTTCTGGATGAGATTAATACATGTAACCCAGGTACGGTGGTGCAAACCTGTAATCCCAGTGGCTTGGGAGGCTGAGGCAGGAGGATTGTGATTTCATAGCTGGCCTTGGGCAACTTAGCAAGGACCTAAGCAGGTCAGTGAGCTCTAAATAAAACATAAAAAAGGCTGGGATGTTGCTCACTGGTTAAGTGCCTCTGGATTCAACAACCAGTTCCAAAACAAACAAATGAACAAATAAATAAATAAATGTCACAGTAGATGCAGTAAAGCAGATTATTCTCCCCAGTGTGGGTGGGCCTCTTCAAAATCCATTTGAGGTCTGAATAAAACAGAAGACTGCTCTGCCCAACTGTCTTGGAGCTTGGACATCAGTCCTCCCTGCCTCTGGACGTGGACTGGACTTGTCCCATCAGCCCTCCTGCTTCTCCAGCCTTCAGACTCAGACTAGAACATTACCATAGGCACTCCTGGGTCACCAGCTGGCAAATGGCAGGTCCTGGACTTCTCACCCTGCATAACTCTATGAGCCCATACCTTGGAAAAGTTTCTCTCTTTATGTGTACAATATTCTATGTGTTTCACATTTCTTATTATTTTTCTTGGTACTAAGTATTTAACCCAAGGGTGCTTAACCTCTATGACACATCCCCAAGCCATTTGAAAAATTATATTTTATTTAGAGACAGGGTCTGGCTAAGTTACTTAGGAGCGCCTTGCTGTGTAGCTGAGGCTGGCTTTGAACTTGCATCTTCCTGCCTCAGCCTCCTGAGCCGCTGGGATCACAACCATGCACCACCACACACAGACTACAATCTCCTACTCACTATGTTTCTCTAGAGATCCCAGATGACATACTGTGCCTGCCCTGTCTTCCTTCATTCCTTCCTTTCCTCCTACTGTAGTAGTGCCAGGGATCACACCTAGGACCTTGGACACACTAGACAAGCACTCTACCACTGACCTCACTCATTTTTTATTTTATTTTGAGATGGGGTCTTTTCACACTGCCCAGGCTGACCTTGAACGTGTGATCCTTCTGCTTCAGTCACCAGAGTGGTTAGGGTTACAGGATGCACCGCTGCACCTGGCTTCTATTTTTGAAATTATGATCTAGTTCAAAAGTATAAAATGAGACAGTCTGAATCTGTGATAGGATGCACAGAAAGCTCAACAAAGCCTCTGTGGATTCTTGCCCACATGCATCACCTTACTGCAATTATGGTAAAGTGACAGACAACTCCAGCTGTGGGACATGTGACAAAATATGTGATCCTTGTCGGGAAAGTGCAGGCCATTCATGGGAAAGTACATTTAAGTGAAACTTATATTCTAATGAGCTCATAGAGTAGGAAAAGGACCTTAGTGGAAGAACTGGGGCCGCTCCAGTGCTGTCTCTGTTCTAGTCAATGGTATTGCACCCAAGTTCCTACCGTGGTCTGCTCACTGTGGTAGCCGTGTAGATGTCACCCTTGGAGCAGTGGGCTGAGGGACATATGGATGCCCTTCAGTAGGCTTGCACCTTCTCTGGAAGTGCCCACTGAGGCCAAGAGGAAAAGTTCAAAGAAAAATGAATTAAAGTGGGAAAAAGGATAAAACAACCCACCATGTATTGCAAACGACCCACCATGTATTATATCTAAGTTTGTCAGGCCTTAACATTTTGTTATATTTGATTCATTACTTACTAGTAAGAATGCATGATAGCCAGGTGTGGGGGTGCACATCTGTAATCCCAGCAGCTCCAGAGGCTGAGGCAGGAAGATCACAAGTTCAAAAGCAAGGTGCTAATCAACTCAATGAGAATCTATGTCTAAATAAAACACAAAATAGGGCTGGGGAACGGGCTCAGTGGTCGAGGGCCCCTGAGTTCCATCCCTGAACCTCCCCACACACACAAAATATATTATAGATAAAACTTAGGCCCCTGACTTCCCATTTGTTTGCTGTACCCAGTGTTTCCCACTTCCCTCACAAGCACTGTTCTCAATGTTCACATTATTCTTGAAGTTTACATTATGCATGTTTTAATGCTATTTCATATAAATATATTGCTTTACTTTGGGGATAAAATATATGGACATCAGTCCTCCCTGCCTCTGGACGTGGACTGGACTTGTCCCATCAGCCCTCCTGCTTCTCCAGCCTTCAGACTCAAGACTAGAACATTACCACTGCCACTCAATAAAACTGAATTGTATGCGTAAAAGTGGTTAAACTGGTACACTTTAAATGTATTTTAACGACAAAAACAGGGAAAATATTTAACAATAACAGTTAAATTCCCTGATATTTAACAACAAAAAAAAAACAGGGAAAATACCAATGTAAAAAGACTTTCTGTGATACTTTTTATGAGAACTTCCACATTCAACTCTCTCAGGTTGAATCATTCTTTCTTTAGTACTCTTTGTTTACCTGCTACAGAATACTCTCACCCACAAACCTTTACACTCATATGTTTCCTGGCTTAACTCTTCAACAATTAGCCCCTTGACCACAAAGATTAAGATCTCTTTTCTGGTATGTTAAGCTAGTGAGGATTCTATGTGCTCAATGTCTGTGAAAGGGAGGAGGGAAATAAGGAGGTTGAAATTGAGGAAAGGAAGACTCTAAGATTAAACACTCATTGGCTTCTCAAAATGTGAACCATGAAGGTCACACAGGGTGGTACTAAAGGAGGAGAAACGCCTTTGAGAGAACCTGTGGATGAGTGAGGAGGATGGTGGCCCTGGAGGTGAACTGGAAACATAGGAAGTATCAATAAGAAGGATGAGTCCAGCCAGCCTCAAAGAAGTTGAGCTGTAGGGACAGTTATAATGACACTTGCAAAGGAATTCCAGAGAGCACAGTGCAGTGGCTTGAGAGGACTTGTTAAATCAAGATCTGCTGAACACTTAAAGTTGGTAAAATGGTTTCAATGTGGAAAATAGCTCCATGAGAGTTGACTCCAATTCGTTTTCTTAGATATGCCTTGAATGTGTGTGTGTGGGGGAGGATTCTCAGCAACATTACCACCCCCACCAGCCACAGTCCTTATCAAGAGCTTGCATTATCTCATTCATTCTGGAACAATCCTGTGAGGTCTGTAATATCATCTCCCAGAACTTATGAATGAAGACACCAGGCTCAGTGTGGTTAAGTGGCATGCCCAGCCCCCACCTTCCCCGCCTCCATGTTGCCCCTTATGCCAATAGATTTGCTAGAACCAGCCACCATGCCAGGACATTTTAGAATAACATGCTACAACCACCTGGTCCCCAGGGTCATGAGAACAGCTCCCTGACTGTCTAACACTACTGACTGACATGGCCTTCCCAGTGACTCACTGCCCTCTGCCACTCACTCCAGACTCAGAAGTTCCCCCCAAACCATCCTGCCATGTGGGAGTCACAGGGGTTCTGACACTGCAGGTAGGAGTTAATGGTAACAGAGGTTAAAATGAATGAAATAATAGACAAAATATGGGGAAATACAGTAAGAAGGGGCCGAGGGAGAGAGAGATGAAGGCCTTCTGTGTAGGAGGCAGGATACTCCCTGTGATGTCCTCAGAGTCAACCTCAGTCTTCTGGTCAACCTACCTACTTTCAACCTGGGCCCAGATGTTATGATGGAAGAGGAGGAAGAAATGCAAAACAAGAACATTTATTAGGAAAACAGAAAACCAGGCTAACTCTACAACACAGGCTGGGGAATCAATTAAAATTCTGGGTGCATAGGGTTCCTAACTGGAGGGATTCTTGAGGTTGGAGCCTGTGGCCTCCAACCAAATGTCTTTTCTTTAGTGGCAGCAGAATGGGACCTTGTTGGCCCTCTCACAGTGCTTTCTCCCTGGCAGGGAAGAAACCATTGGCATCCTCAGCTAGTGGAAGAATCCCGGGAAATTCAGACAGGAAGTACTTTCTTTGAAGGCAGGTCCCCCTCCTCTGACTGCTCTGATGACCCTGGGGAGCTCTTTGCAGTGCCAGGCTCCTGGCTTTCCATCTGCCAAGACAAAGAGGAGGAGTTAGAGACATTCAGGGTCAGCAGCAATGGGGCCAGTATTACTCATTTACGGATTTCCAATTTATGTTTTTACCTAAATAAGCCAACTGTCAATGTAAAGTTTCAGGACTCACTCCCATTAAAGCCACACACAGGCACACACACTGGTCTGTAAGGTGCTTCTCTCTGTCCTCCCCTCTCTCTCTCTCAGTGCTCCCTGGCATTTCCCCAACACCTCTTCCCTGACCCCTTTCCTAGCTGAGGACCTTCTCCCATTGCTCATCTGCCCAGACACTGGGGTCCTCCTCTGCTTCACAGCAGGTACAAGGACTCCATGCTGTCCCACCTGGCACCCCCACTGGGCCTGTCCTTCCTCTGCAGGGGGTCAGCTCTGTGCTCACCTCAACAATTTCATCCTCCTCAAGCCCAGGACACTGCTTGGGGTCTCCATTTTCTGCTCGTTGACACTTGGGCAAGTCCTGACCAGCCTCCTGCTCTTCAGGACTGATCTGATCCATATGGGAAGAGACACTGCTGGATGGCTGGACATCCTTGTCCAGAGGAGAATCAGAGAGCACTGGGTCATTGTCTGCATCATCTGGATTGTCTAGAAACTCCTTAATATTTTTCATGATATCCTCCAGTTCACAGAATGACTGGGTCATCGTCTCCTGTTGGCACTTGTCCATCCTCTGGTAGTCGTCACTTTGAGCCCAGTTAGCTACTGAGTCTTCATGGAGGCAGCTCAGATAGGCATACATGATCTCCATGATGGCTTTTTCGTGAAGCTTCTCTGGTTTGTCTTGAATTCCATTTCTTCTCCCCATGGGTCCCGTTACATGGCTGGTTCCACATGCCCCTTGGACAGGAGGGAGGGAGGAAGGACCCTCAGAAGGCAAATCCTCACAGGATATGACAGCCTCACAGTCAGGGCCAGCCTCAGAGGGGAAATGGCCTACCGAGAGGCTCTGGTCGGATTTGGATTCTGAAATGCTGCGCTCCATGACAGGGCAGCTGCTGCCAGGGGACGAGTCATCCATGGGGTCCAAGGGCTCAAATGTCCAGTCTCCCTGGACACTGGAAATTTCAAAAGAAAAACATTAATAGGTGATATGGGAAAGGGACTCATTTACTTTTCCAAATGATGCCCATTCCTTTATCCATCCCCAGCTATCCCACTCAGGCAGAAGTGCGTCCTGTATTTGCACTCTCCAGTCAAGGGCACAAGAGTCCTATAGGTTGGATTATTGGATCCACGATTACAAATATTATAAAATTATGATAATTGATATTAAATTACTTTCTAGAAAGAATACAGCTATTTAAATGCCCATCCTGCCATCATCTGATTGCATCTTTAGTCCAGCATTTTCATGGTGCTCCAGCAAGTTATTGGGGAAGAGAATATACAAACATTAGTTCTCTCTCTCTCTCTCTCTCTCTCTCTCTCTCACACACACACACACACACACACACACACACACACACACACACACTCATGTACCTTGTAGACTGTAACACCTGGCTCTTGTACTTCCTTAGGAAAGAGATGCTGCCAACTCCTGAGGCAGACACAGGCTACCTGAAGTCCTTCAGATACTGAATTCTATAACTGAGAAGTGCAACTGTCAGAAGCCTGGATTCCAAGACTGTTGGCTACTTTGTCAATAGAGGAACAAACTACAGCCACAAGTGTGAAACCAGAAAAAAAGGATACAAAACCACAGGACCCATCTCATTGCTTTGGTCATTTTTTTTTTCTGTGCCTATGACCACAGTATATGACAAGAACAAATTAGAGAAGGGAAAGTACATTTGGGCCTCACATTTTCTGAGATTATAGGTAACTGGCTCCCTTACAGCAGCCCATCATGGAGGGAGGGCCCAGTGGGGGAAATGTATCAACAGACGGGGGTCAGAAAACAGAGACAGGAAAGGGCCACAGGAAGAACACTCCTAGGGCCAACTCCCAGGGACTCAACTCCTCCAAACATGTCGCACCTACCCAGTCTGTTCATTCAAACTAGGATGAATTCATTAGCTTTCAGATCTCACAATCTCATCCTGTGACCTCTGAATATTCTAGCACTAACAGGAGCTACTTGGCAAGCATCACATCCAGACCTTAACATTCTGCCTCTGTCTCCTAAAAAGCTCATATCTTTCCCACAGAGCAAGATGCATGCCCTTTGTCTCCATGAGTCTCATCGTGTCCACAGCTCTGGCACTGCCCAAAAGTCCAGGCCAAGTCCAAGTCTCCTCTGAGACCTCAGACCAACTCTGGGTGGTGATACCCTGTAAGAGTCAAAGACAAGTTTCATGTATTTAAAATACAGTTGTACACAATAATCATTCCCATTTCAAAATGAAGGACTAGGGCCCAGCAGAAGGACTGAGGCCAAAATAAGACCAAGACCAGCTGGGCAGAGAGGCCCCTTGAGTCCACCTACAGTGGCCAGGACACTTGACTATGAGGCGTTTTTTCCTCAGGCTGCAGTGCTCATGGGCTTTTTTAGCCTGCCACCATTACAACCTCAAGCATTGGTCTCTCAGAGGCAGCACACAGGGACTTGTCCTGGCAACACTTTACCTTGCTCCAGGTCTTCCTCTTAAATCTTGGTGGAAACTTTCATGAACCCTTATCTATTTGTCAAACAAGAGTCATAGGTTTAAGCAAACCTGAAACACACACACACACACACACACACACACACACACACACACACACACTCTTACATAATACAAGAACAAAGTCATAGTATCTGCCCTAAAAGAATCTCAGTTCATTGGGATCTGTCAATTTTATAATATTTTTCCAAATATTTGTCTCTATTTTCTTTCAATAAGATCGTATTTAACGTGTGCCATAACTGTCTTCCATTTCTCACTCTTGGCCAGACTGTCTTTAAGATTGTAGAAGTTCTGTCTTTCAGAGTTGTGATAGAATGATGCAAGGAATAGGCAGAGCTAGGGTTGGGGAGAAACACCAATTATCTAAGAGATGAAGCCTGGCAATTGCCTGTAGGCTGTCCCAGCTGCCATGAGTGACCATGGCCTCCCTGAGTATATGCAGGGTCTTGTGCTCAGGTCCACATGCCCCTTTCTGGGTGTTAGCTACAATTAGTCTCAAAAAAGCCTATGAGCTATGTCTTATTGGTTGCCTGCTTTACAGAGGAACATGTAACATGCGCAGTCAGGTAACTGGCTCACATTCCCAAGTCATCACCCCAGGATCCTGGATTCAGAGGCAATCTGCCTTCAGAGCTCCAACCCCTTAATCTCCACATGCCCTCATCTCTAGGGACCTGAGCACCCACTTCCTCCTGGAAGACTATGGGGGAGCTGACCCAGTCCACAATCAGACCCATATGATGTTCCTTGGAAGCATCTCCCCTGTGGTGAACTTCATGCTTCATGGGACAAGCAAGAGAAGTAGATGGTTCATGGTGGTCTTGAACAATGGGGTTCACATTTGGAGAGGGGAGAAGGGAAGGTTTAAAATAAGTATTAAGCTTCCCCCTTAGCAGCATGAGATCTGAAATCCTCTATTGTGGCTTCTCATGAAACCTTTGAACCTGCCTTCCAGAACAGTGTGGCCTTACAGGGAATTCACTTGGCTGGCTGTGGTTATTGACAGTGGAAGATCAGGCAGGGCAGGGCCAGAAGCCCGGAGGTGAAAACCAAGCCTGCAGAAATGCATCCACGGGAGGCTGGAGGTTCTAGGAGGTGAGAATAAAGGTAAGTCAAAAACTCTTAAGTTACCAGAGCCTGTTCCCTGCTCCATCAGACAATCACTGCAAAACACCCATTCAAAATCATCTTTGAATAATCACAGGGTACGAAACCTCAGAGGGTCCCTTCTGAGCGCAAGGCCCTGCGTAATTGCAGAATTGTGAGCCTGATGGTTTCTGGAGCGAAGTTTGCTGTTGTCTGTTCTGTTCGTTGGTTTGTTTCTTTCCTTTCAGGAGAAACACAGAGGACAGCTTACTCTTTGGTGCTTGGCCAGTCTGGCTTAAGACTGAACCCAGGGCTAAGGGGATATAAATGACAATTAGAGGAATATAGCAGATGCTGTAGAAGAAAGATTTCCTGCTACAACAGGTGATCAGACACTCTAAGGAAGGGAGCTGAGGTCCCGCTGTGTGAATGATGAGAGTGGCTCACATGGAGGCTTGGAGAGGGGAAGGATCCTCCATTGAGCTGAGAGCGAGCACAGGAGGGAGCTGACACCCGATCTGATCCAGGCCTTTGGTTTCAGTGACGTGCACCCCTGCTCACGTGCGTGATCTGCTTCATTCCTAATAACTCATAAGCACACCAAGCATTTGTTCTTATGCCCACACCAGGGTCTCTGTGCTCTACCTTTCTCCTCTAACTTCTCAGGGTTCCCCCAGGTATTTACTCTGTGATTATTGAAGAATGACTTTATGCACTTTCTCCCGGGAACAAGAACAAAATTCACCCCAGGGGATTTCATTCTCTGAACTCAAGCTATAATAATTCAACCCCAAATGTCTTAAAAAGCAACCCACAAGACCTCTGTTCAGGGATCCTAATAGAGAGCAAATAGCTCTCTCCAAAACTTCTGCTCTCATATCGTTACATACAGATATTTGTTTCTATTTAGTATCAAAATGCCCCCCCCCCCCGCCCCGCCATCTCATATGGAACAGCTTTTGAAGATTTGAAGATTCCTGTGAGGCACAGCTGGGGAAATTTCTCCTTTGAAGTGCTGCATTTATTCATCTTTTGTCAGTGGTAGGGTTTTTGTGTGTGTGTGTGTGCTCAGACATTTTATACTTTTCACAGTTATTTCAAAATCTATTTCACTTGACGTTGAGTCAATTTATCACTCTGAACACTTTCCCATTTCGCCTTTGCCTTGTTTCTCTCACCTTGGTATTCTGTTAACTTCATCAGGGTACTTTTCCCCTCCTTTCAAGATATACCAGGAAGCTTACAAAGATATCCAAAGCCCATTGATTTTAAATGCTTTTGTCTCCAATTCTTGCATGGACCCTGGTAGTTCTAGAGTGTATCAATGATGACTAACACAAGCTGGAGATTGAGACTTGTGAATTTGCCTAATAATAAGATCAGTGGATCTCAGATGCAAATCTGAAAGTGGGTGATTCATTGAAAAAATATCAGTTTGAGGCAGCTCAGAATCAAGAAGACGAGGTTAGATTGCCTGGTTGCTCGATATTTGTTCTTCCAGCCTTTCTCAACATAGCAGTTTAGCAACACAGGCATGTTTTGCATCAAGTTGTCTAGGTATGGAATGAACCAAGAAGGCGTTCCTGTGGTTCTGGGACCATTCAGTTTCAGCAGAGAGTATCTTTTAGAAATAGCTCAAAAGGACTTATTAAAAAAATCCTTTTGATGAGTATTGCCATTTTCATTAGACTGAATCGGGAGAAAAGGCAGTTCAGTGTGATGGAGAAATGGAAAGTTGATAACTTGGGATAATTCTTATTTGCTTTATGTGAGCAGACAATGCAATTCAGCAAATCCTGTTTATCTCAGTTATGGTTTAAACATGAGATGTTCCCCCAAAGCTCATGTGTGAGACAATACAAGAATGTCCAGAGGTGTAATGTTTAGATTATGAGAGTTGCAATCCAATCTGTGTATTAATCCATTGATATGGATTAATTCGGTGGTAGCTGTAGGCAGAAAGGATATAGCTGGATGAAGCAGGTCACTCAGGGTGTGACTTTGTGGTTTACACTTTTGCCCTTAATAAGTGGAGCGCTCTCTCTCTCTCTCTCTCTCTCCTTTTTGGTTGCCATGTCCTGAGTTGTCTTGTCCTTCTGTCATGATGGGCTTTCTCATCTCAGGCCAGAGCCAAATTGCCCAGCTGGACTGAAACTCTGAAACTATGAGCCAGAATGAAATTTTCTTTTTGTAAATTTTTCTTATTAAGTCTTTTGGTCACAGTGATGCAAAGCCAAGTTAAACACCTACTCTGACTTTTGGCTACTAACAATCTAAATAGCACCTAAGTTTGCATGAATCTTTAGAAATAATCATCTCCATGTGCTCTGTGCATGTCACAACTCTTCTGGGGTGTTCTTTTGGTTTTGGAGAACTTCTTATGAGAACTTATTATAGGAAGATTTTATTAATGTCATGATGTATGATCAACCTTTACAAATATTCTATAGGTGTTTGAAAAAGCACTATAATAGATATAGTTTATATGTTCCAATATATTTTAAAACATAATGTTCCTTAAATTGATATTCTTTATCATGTTCATTTATTTTTATATAATGGATCTATCAGAATCTAAAAATATTTTGAAAAAATCTCATCAGAATGGTATTTTTGTTAATTTCTCCATTTGCTTTCCATTTATAGTGATTATCTCTAATTTTCATCTGCATATCCGCAACTCATATCTTCAGTGTCTAATGTATTTGGATAGATTTTGTAAGATCAGCCTCTTTTCAGAATTTAGCATTATTCTCATTTAACCTCAATTTTCTATTTTGTTAGACCCCATCAAAAGGCAGCTCTCATGCCTGGGGTAGAATAGTTACATTGATTCCTCATTGTGACAAAAATTGACACAAGCTAGGGTGGAAGGGTATTGCTCCTGAGCCACTCCTGAATGTCACCTTGATTTGTTAAAGAGACTCTTAGAGTCCTTGCAGTGAACCTGAGAATATTTTGCTCAGCTCGGCTCCACTGATCTTAAACTTTGTAGAAGCTTTACTAGAACTGTGGCACTACCTTGCTTGCCAAACACAATTTTCAATCTTGTTATACTTATTCTTGGTTTGTCAAATAGAAAAAAGTGTATGCATTTAAATCATAGAAAGTATGACTGTGAAATCTGGAAATGAGAATGATCCTAATCAGATGGAGAGAAGCTATTAGAGTGGCTATTAGTCTTAAATGAGGGGATTAAAACTCTTTTTAGAATCCAATGGAAAAGTACCTTTTTAATGGTAAGAACCAGGAAAGTCATATATTTAGATTGTAGAAAGAACACGTTGGAATTTAAAAGTTAGGTATGCAGGTTAAGCTTCCCTTACCAGTACCCTATAATTAGGAAATTCCAGATTTTTAATTTGCATGAAGGTGAAACCCTGAGATTCCCCACTGTAGCTAAAAACAGTTTTGCTCTTAACATCTGGGTCACAGGAACGAGGTGGGTGTCTCCTCCACAGCCCAGTCGTGCCAGAATGATGGGGTAGGTTTTAGAGAGACTGAAGAAAAGTGCCCCAAGACAGCATGGGAGACATAGGATTTACTGAGGAAAGCTTGTAAGAGATCAGTGATTGCTTCAAGAAGGCTGACAGCACTTCTGTCCCTCAAGGTACTTTCCCAGGAAAATGCATCTCCTCTCCCATGGTGATTTGTCCAGTGGTGGCTGGCTGGACAAGTGACATATATCCTTTCCACAGTGCACTCAGTTCTACACCAGTCCGCACTCAGAAAAGAATTTTTCTATCTTAGGCTACAGAAGTAGCCACACCACCAGTGTTAGCTTGTTTGTCTGACCTGCATCTCAAGGTGCAATTGCTACAGCAGATATGCAAAAAAGTTGCTTTCTACAGATAACAATTAGCTTCCTTAATTTTCAGTGTACACAGGAGAAAATCAGCATCTTTCAAGATGATATGTACCTGCCCTGTGGCCCAGGCTTGCTCTCATTGTTCCCTTGATTGGCTAAGTTTGGGGGAACAAAAGGGAGTCATTTGGGGCCATGGGGTTTTATCATCCACCTTTCCTTTAGGGACAATAGAGAAGAGTCATGCTGTTCCCTTGGAGTTTAGCATTACACTGGTACAGATCCTTAAAACATATGAACAATAGCATTTAAATCATCTGTAATAGCACAGAAGTCATCTGACCTCCACTAATTGCTTTTCCTTAGATAGAAACATCTTGGAAAATTCCTTCCCTCCTATCAATATTATGATCCTATTTTTTAGGTTTGTTACTTCCTAGAACAGGCCATGTTCTCTTTCCTAACCCAGAGATTTTTTCAAAGGTACTGTGTCCATCTCAAGAACATCTGGGAGTAGAAAGCCAATGCCCCTTTCAAAGGGAACTGAACCAAACCTGGGAAGGAGTGAAGCATGAGCAATTTCAGTTCAGATACCGTCAGATCTGGAGGCAATCTCAAAGTTGGAATTTCAGATATTTGGCCAATTCTTCATCCTCATCTTTTTCATTTGCACACTTGGGTTGAAGGTCTGGTTGATGCATGGAGCAGTTTCCATCCACACCAAAGGAAATCTCAGCTCTCTGCAGTCTTTGGAGAAAAAAAAAGTCATCCTCTTGACACGCTATTTGTTACAGTGAAAAGTCTCCCTATGTCCATCTGTTTCCTATAAATGTGTTTATTTGCTCACCCTCAAGGAGTAGGGCCTTGGCTAAGGAGTCCCCCATCGCATTGGGAAAGTCATGATTATCATCAGAATCTTCCAGCACCATTGATGAAAGTCACGTTATTCAGTTTCTTCACTGTATAAATCAAGATGCACGGGCTGCAGTAAATGTTTGTTCAATGACTCATGTCCACATAGTCAGTGTCTTCAAAAAAATTTTTTTTCAATCTCACAAAGATCTAAAATAAAAACATGAGCATTTTTTAGTGTAATGTGTACCCATGTCTTATCAAAATAATTGGTTTAAAATAAAAATTTAACAACATGTATCAAAGGAAGACCAGGGTATGAAGGAATGAACATGGTTTGAGGATGATGAATTAATTGGTCTGGCACTTTTGGAAAGTAATCTAGCAATATCTATCTATTAAAAAATATACAATACTATCCATCAGCCTTTCTATGCAAATTTAACCCACCAAAGTAAAAAACCTGGAACAAGAGGATATTTAGCAAGGTGGTCCAAGGGGCTGTGTGGCTATTTTTTTTTCAAAAATTAAAACTTGAGTGTAGATATAAGACTGAATACTCTTACTTTCCCAGGTCAATGTTGGCATTTACTAATGATGCAAGTCTTGCTGATATTGGAACATTATTAGAAGGGTAATGCAGAACTTGGACTCCAATGTAAAATTCAAGTTTTAGAATGAACAAGGACAAACCTTTTGAGTCCAAATAAGGTTGCCTTATCTCGAAAAACTACCAAAAGATTATGGGATTTTTTTTATGGAAAGGAAAATTTGACAGAGTATGGGTAAGAGCAGTTATTGGAAAAAAATAAAATTATTTTATTTTTATATTTCTCCAAGTTAAAATGCCTCATGTGCAACCAATACGCTTAAGTGTACATTTATAATATTTCCAAATTGTAGTGGAAAAACAAATGAAATAAAGAAAAAATAAACAATATAAAAACACAATTAGGATTGGAGAAGTTGCTCAACATTAGAGCCTTTGCTTAGCATGTGAAAGTCTTTGGGTTGCAGATTCAGAATGATGAAGAAAAAAATATTAAAAAAATCAAGACACACCCGGAATGTCCACCCATAGGTAAAGATTTGAATAAACTATGGGATTTTTACACATCTTTGAAAATAAACTGATTGCATTTTTTTAACCTGGAGGAATATCATCAGGGAGAAAAACAAGCTATTGTTAAATGTAGTGTATGATCCCAATGAGTGGAAACAGAACAAAATTTTCCTCTCCTCCTTCTTAGGGTTATTAACATTGGTAGGTGGCAGAGAGGGAAGAAGTGAGAGGAGAGTCTAAGAAGAAAGTTCTTTTTTTCTATGTACATATTTTGAATAATTTCAATGGTTGCCATCCATCAGTGAATCTTTGACCCATGGAATAAAAATCTAGCACAAGAAACAAAAATTAAATTGATTAATTATAATTGAAATGAGCACATGAATCAAAATGAAAACAAGTGCAGGCATAAAATATGATTTCATTACTCTGGAGATGTTTATAAACTGATAAATGCTATGTGCCATATTTTACTGGAGAACCTTCGCATTTATCTCATTTAATATATATGATATAGCTGGAGATGCGGCAGTTGATTTTAGAGCTCATTGCAGGCAAGATTTCAAGTGATTGCAAAACAGAAAATTTGGGACATATGATGTGTGATGTAGCTCCTGCAACTAAGGTACCAAGTCTTGTGTTGTTCTGCCCTTCTCTTGGGTACTCTTCCTCTGCCCCACAGAAAACTCTTCACCAGGGCTGGCGTGAATGCAGGTGGAAAAGTTTTAAAAGGTCGTAGAGGGTGAAAAGTGAAATTGATTATATTACAGAGAAGAAAACAATGTCCAATTTAATGGCAAATGTAGTTTTATAAATAGATCAAATTCTTCCTAAAATAGGGACATTCTCATAGGCTTTGTCCTTCTGCAAAATTCTCTGCTACGGTCTCACCATTCCAGGGTTCTCAGTCTAGGCTATTTATTCCAATCACCCAAAGGGAGTCTACATATCCCAGTGCACGAGACTTGCCCCAAACCAACTAAATCAGAATCTTTGGGGATGAGATCAACGTTTCAAGTCTACTCAGTTGATTTTAATGTTCAGCCAAGTTTGAGAACCGCTGCTCTAAAAATTCCTTGTATCTCTCTCACCTTTCCTCAGACCCCTGAAACTGAGGCAGTCTCAAGGTCTGCAAGAGAACCACAATTTCTTCCTCATTTCATTAAGAGTGATTTAGATGTCTTACGTGAGGCTGTTGGTGCATCTGTACTTTTGGTCTCACACAAACTCCTTCATGTTGTGCCCAAGCGTCTTCATTTTCTCCTCATGGTGGGAGGGGGAGGGTCAAAATAGGCTGAAATAAAAGAACTCTTTACCCCAAAGATGAATTGTGTCACTGGTGGAGAAAGCAGACACAGCTGCAGTCAGTTTTTGTTTAAATAGCTTTTTAATTTTTTTTCCCTTTAGCAGTACACATGGAAAAAAAGTTCTTTGAGCCCCCTTAACAAGAGAGGCCTTTGCACATCTAAAACCTTTTTCTGTTTGTTCCATGCCCACCTCTGCCTCCTTGGGAGATCAGAGTTTCCTTTTGCCCAGGCAGCCCTGATCTCCAAGAGAGCTGTCCTTACCCCAAACACACAAAGCCAGACCCCTCCAGTGGAAGGCCCAGGCCATTTTCCTGCTGAGAGGCCTGCGGTGGGATCAGATGAGCTGTTAAGTCTTTCTGATCTTTAACTCCTCAGAGCCTGATTTCTCTGCAGGTGTGGGAGGAGAACCTGGAGGGAGCTGACCCACAGGTGTGAAATGAACTTGACCAACCTCTCCTCCTGACGTGTGTTCTCTTTGCATTTTTGGTGTCATTTGCCATTTTAATGGACACTTTTATGGAGCACTGGACAAGAACAGATGCCAAATGAGAAAGCATGTGTCTCTGTGGCTTCATCAACCTGAGCTTGTTCCATCATCCAAGATTGGGTCTTTACAAACCAAACAGAATTTTCACTTTCTATAGCTAGGTGCTTTGGAGGTCTGGTAACGGTGCCTGTGGTAGTGTTTTTGGAAGCCTAATTACTAAAGCAGTGAGGAGCTCTCTGAGACCAAGATGCCTCCTGTCACTGAGATACCTTATGTCATCTGTGTTGGCAGTATAGGTAGTCTTCTAAAGTCTTGGAAGTAAATAATAGTTTTATTAACCATCAGTTCTCAATTATGGCAAAATACTATTGCCTTACAATAAGGGACCATCAGACTTGTTGGTAGTAAAAGTGTTTTGATGACAGTATGTGAATCACTGACTTCATATATTTGCGTAGATTCAAGGTTATTTCTGTTTTTAAAAAGGAAAAGTCCGTCTTTCGCCTATAGTCCAATATGTGACTTTGAACTTGATGGCAAAGCAAAAAGTTACAGCGAAAGCTTGGGAGTCCTGCACCACGTAGGCATGCCCATGGTAATAGGTCACACATGCCATCCATCAAGTGTGTAGGGGAGAAAGGTTGAGAACTGCTGGGATAATTAATGGGGTAATAGGCGGCTAAGTTCAAGAAAACTACAGTGAAAAGCACATGAATGATTACCTTTTGCTACCACCAGTCTTTTTTCTTGCTTGGATTAGTATTTCTAACATGTAGGGAATTATGTTACTTTTCTTTTGCATTTAATAGTACTTTATCTATTGTTCTTTGATGTGTTTACTCTTTGCTGTGGGTCTCAGGCATGGTTATAAAAGCAAAATTACTGATGAGCTTTTCACTGATTTATTTATTTCCCGGGAAATCTTTTCCAGTCTAACTTGATCAGTCAATGGGAGAGGGTTTTACACACCCGGACTCTGTATTTACTGATGAAATAATGAACGCAGTAACCTATGGCTTATGACATACAGAATGTGACATAAAAAAGTGACCGTTTTCGGAAAGTATAGTGAATTTATTCTCTTTTTTTCAGCCCCCTCCCTTCCCATGGTAAATTTTCTTGCATTTCTCTGACTCTTAGAGAAGACAGTGAGACTGCTTTGATAAACTGTTAAATTCAGTGTTACTGGAGATAATAAAACTAGAGAGGTCCTACCGAAGTCCCTGAATGAGTGCAAAGTCAGCCTGATTATGATCATGAGATCACTGAACGTCCTTGATCTCAGTTCTTCTCTCTCCGTTAGACATTGCCACATGGAAGACTCATCATGCTCTTGAAATCAACTTAACAAAAAAGAGGTTACCACCTGCAACCGTAGCACCACTGATGAAGGGCTTTACCCAGGCTCCTATTACCAAAAGAGAAATACTAGATGGGTATAAAAGAAGGGGGTTGACCATGGGGATTTGACTTTACTACATCAGCAGAGCTGGTGAAACAGTTTGCATGCCTCTGCTGCTTTGGTCTCTGGTGTGAGAGCTTGAATTCAGTAGAGCAGATGGTTGGGAAGAAATGATAGATGTGAAGTGTAAGAGAGGAAATTCACACTGGAATCCATGACCCTCTCTAGCTCTTTTGAGTCACCAACCTCAAGGGTGTGGTTGATCTGCTGGTGCCCTGTGTTATAAACATAGTTCCAGCTTCGTCACTATAACACAGAGGAAAGGGTGACAGTGAGGTTCCACTTCATTTGAACACACCGGTATGCATACATGCACATATACACCGACACATAATTGTATGTTAAAACTTTCATGTAAATGACTTATTTCTCAAAGTTTATATGTGAGTACCTTCTTCTCATGGAGATAAAAATGTATTGGGAATCATTTAGAAAAAGGGAAGAAGGATGTTGGCATTTATTAAGTACTTCCTAGGCACTAGGTGGTGTAATGAACACCTTTAATTTTCAAAGCAACCCAGAGATGTAGGAGACATGAGCCTCATATAGAGTTTATTAAGGAATCTTTAAAAAAATTTTTTTTTCTGAGTGTGGGACAAACATGAAACAGTTTTATTTCTTCTAATTACTTTGCCAACCACATTCTCTATTCTGGGAATTGGGGCTGTTTAACGATGTCTCAGCTTGATTCTCTGACTTTTCAGTCCCTTTTGGTTTTTTGAAGTGTCTCATTTGGGTTCTGAAGAATCAGTCCTGTTTATTTAAAGCCTCCCCTCTCATTCCTAATACCCTCTGTCTTTTCCCTCCTGCTTGGGTGGCCAGGCCTGCGGCTGTAGTGGCTTTAGGAGAGAGAGAGGGATGGGCTGGGTGGTCTGCTCTGACACAGCTCCTCTTTCCCTCTTCCCCCTCCCGGCCCTCTTTCTTCCTCTCCAGTTGTGGTTGGAAGGAGCGAGAGAAGACAGGAGTCTTTTTATTGAATCCTCTTAATGAGGGCACAGTTTTTGTCTCAGAGAATTATGTGCTGTCTAACTCCTCTCTTTGGGCTCTACATTTATGAGGGATGGCTCCAAAATGCCTGGTGGGCAGGAAAGCCATTCTAAGCACCTCTGTTAGGTATTTATGGCCCCTTTTAAGATCTGTTCCCATTACTCTGATGTGTGCACCATTTTGTACTCAGGTGAGGTTGTCCCCAGTAAGACTGTTCCTGTAAATCTCATTTCTTTCCTCCATAAGGGAGTTTGGGTTTATACGTGTCCATCTTGCATTACGCATTGTATCTGAGGACCACAGAGAGGTGCTGTGGACTAAATATTTGTGTGTCCCAAAAATTCATATTTGAGACCTAATCCTCAATGGAATGAAACCGGGGGATGGTGTCAAGAGACAATGAAGTCTTGGAAGGTGGACTCTTCAGGAAGGAATCTAATAGCCTTATAAAAAAGACCCTTTCACTATAGGAGATACATTAAGAAAGTGATTATCTATAAACCAGGAAAAGAGCCCTCACCAGATACTGAACTGACCAGCACCTTCATCTTGGATTTCCCAGCCTCCTGGACAATGAGAAATAAAAATTCTTTTGTTTCTAAGCCAAAGTCTATGGTAGTCTTTACAGGGACCAGAATAGACCATTATTCTTAAATAATAAAGATGCAGCATATGTGTCTTTCAATGAATAGAGTTACCAGTATTATGACCAATTCTACTCTGGCTCCCATTAAAATGCTCTTGATGCTGATGAGAAAAAGATTGTGTGAGGTGTTGGCATTTCTAATACCATACCAGTGAAACCATCTTGGAGTTCACTGAGCCATTTAACAAATATTTATTCAATACCTATGTGGAATATACACCATTTTGATTTGGAGGATGGATAATTCCATAAATAAAAACTCACATATTTGTGAAGGTAGAGTATTTCTGTTTTTTCTTGTACTTTACTATTCAGATGTACAAAAACGTCTAACTTTATGTTTTTAATGAATAGTATCATCTTTCTCATAAGCCTTTATCCAGTTGGCTAGAGTCAGAGGACAATAAAGAAACTTTCCAATTATTATTATTATTATTATTATTATTTAATATTTCGGGGCTAAACAGCCACTTTGTATTTATTAAATTTGGGGAGGGGGAAATAATCAATGAGAGTTCATGTCATTTTCCCATTAAACCCTTTTTTGTCAATATATATGGGAGAATTCAAGTGATGTCATGGCTTTTGGAGATGGAATCATGCTGGTCTCACTGCTGGCTGGTCTAGTCTGATGGTGAATGCTGACTACCTGGGACATCTTGGAGATACCTAGCTGTAATCCATGATCTTCTTTCCTTACGTCTGGTAACCAATTCTCCATATTTATATTTTCAAATTCAAGTGGACATGAATCCCTCAATCCATTAAGCAGTTGACATTTCATCCTGGGAATGTAGAATCTTCTATATCTCCCACCTCGGGTAGGACATAGGCCACATCCCCTAGGGTCAGCTCAAGCTCATTTTATCAAAATGTCTCTACCCATCACTGCTGCACCCTTGAAGATCTTTCACCTAGAAGAACACCATGGGGAAAGTAGACCTCTCTTCTTGATCTACATGTGTCCCCCACAGTCATGTAAATATCTCCACAACATCTTGCCCTTGTGCATCAGTCCTATGGATGTGGAGGAGAAGCGTTCAGTCTGATCTATTCCACCTGCATCTGTTGCTCTTCCCTTTCCATACTCCTCTAAGCTGGAAGCAATGAGACTTCGACTTCCTGACAAGTGGGACTTCCTCTTCCTGTTATCCTTCTTGTTCTTGGGGACACCTGGCCTCATGATTTGGCTTCCTTCCTCAGTGGTGTGTTGTGGTACAGAAAGAAAAACAAACTTACTGATAAAGGTAAAGGAACACACATTGGGTGATATTAAAAAAAAACACACATTCTTATTTCTCATTATAAAGAACTTTTTATATATTATCTCATTTCAGGGTTTATAAGTCCTTAAGAAAATATCAAGGAGTTTAATAAAAAAGATTTTGGAAGGAAAGACAGCTCTAATCCTTTTTGTTTGAATCCTTCAGCCAAGTATAAACTCAAACTAATGAAACATGAAGTTGAATGTGATGTTTCTTACTGATACACGAACACACAGGGGCTTAGGCTTTTAGAACAAAAGTCTATCCTGAGATGTGTTTTAAGGTTTATTTTCAAAACTGATATTTACAGATTCAATGAGAATTCAAATCAAGTACAGATTTTTGAGGGTGTCTATGCTTTCAAATCATATTCTTAGATAGTGAATGTTTAAGTTAATTTATAATGTTTATGTGTGAAAACAAATAGGATTTCACTATTGGTGTAGGCTATTCCTATATTGTTAGCTAAGCTTATGAATTAAAACAGAGAAAATTCATTATTAAAAATATACAGTGTGACTATAAAATCATGGTTGGATAGGAAGGAAAAAAAAAGAGCTATGTTTAACAAACTCCCTAAAACTTTCTCTCTTTGAATGGATGTTTTAGAAACCATCACCCACAAAGATTGGCTTATAGCTGGTAGAAATTTACTTACATTTTAAGAAAAGCTTCATTACAAACACTGAATTTAAATTCTTTGAACTATAAGTGCTTGTACTTAGCTTTGTTATGTATTTATTTGTATTTTCCTGAGTTGTCATAGTTACCGTTCTCAAAGAATTTCTGAACTTAGGAAAGAAACAAGTCACTCAACCAAGACGTAGTTAAATCACCTGCCTCAACTGTTAGGTGTCTAATAAAGGTTCCTGAAGGGGCTACGTGTAGAGAAGGGGCTATGTGTAGAGAAGCTCTACAGTAGAAAACTATCAGTTATAGTGTCTACTTGATATTCCAAAGGCATTGTAGTGAAAACAAAGAAAGAAAGAAAATTATGGATTCAGTGATTAAGCAATTCAAAGTGCCATTTAGACTTCAACATAGATACTGATTTTCAAGCCAAATTTTATTCTAGGTATTTCTTTTCCTCTCCCTGTCTTGGTCAGTACTTGGAATTGAGTCCAGGGCCTCATGAACATGAGGCAGGCACCTGCTTCATCCAGCCCCACCTGTATTTTACTTCTGAACATCCCTGCATTAACCTGGAGACTTGCAGGAGACACTCCATGTCCAAACCATAATGGTGTTTATAAAAATTCTCTTAAAATATTATAAAATATTTTTCCCAATATAAGGTGAAATATATTTACCAGCCTTTTTCTAGGTACTTCTAACCTGAATCAAGAGCCTAGGGGCTGGGATTGTGGCTCAGCTGTAGAGTGCTCCCCTAGCACGGGTGGGACCTGGGTTTGATCCTCAGCACCACATAAAAATAAATGCATTGTGTTATGTCCATCTGCACCCAAAAATAAATATTTTTTTAAAAAAAGAGCCCAAATGATTTAAAAATGCAGACACTGAATTAGGAATCTTATTTAGCTCTCACCAATATATGATTAGTTTAAAGATCTTCAAATGAGAGGATTACCCTGCATTGTGTCACTGGGCCTAATTTAATCCCCTTATGGGAGGCAGATCAGAGACTAGAGCAAGGTAAGAGACAATGTTGGAAGCAAGAGGTTGCATGAGGCGAGGAAGGGATCATGAGCCAGGAAATGTGGGCAGCCTCCAGAAGTCTCAGGAGGCAAGGAACCGAGTCTTCCCTAGTTTCTAGAAGGAACTGACCCTGCTGACATCTTGACTTGGACTCAGTGAAACCGACTTCGGACTTCTGACCCCAGAACTGCCGGATAATAAATTTGTGTTGTGTTAAGCTACTAAGTTTCTGGTGATTTATTACAGCAGCCACAGGAAACTAATAGAAGGGTCTAGTGGTTACTGGAAGCAGGAGACCTTCTTTTCCTATAATTAAAGCATGTTCTTTCCAATGTTCAGGCAGTCTTTTAGTTCTGTTATCCAAAGCAGGGAGCCCTGTGATTTCACTAAGGTAACCCAGGAACTCAGAACCATACTCAAGTGTCATTAGAACACAGAAAATCTCTTCTGATCCTCTTTGTCTTTTTGACCACAAAGGCAGATTCTATTGTTTTGTACACTCAGGGATTGTTATGTCATCTGACCTATGAGAAATACTTAAAACCCATCAGCCGTTTCTCACACTAAAGAATATTTTTTAAAATTTTATGTTTGTGTTAGTCACTTTTTTGTTGTCGTGACCAAAATATCGGACAAGAACAACTTCAGGAGGAAAGATTTATTTTGACTCATGGTTTCAGAATTTCAGTCCAACATTTATTGATTCCATTGCTGTGAGCTCAAGGTGAAGCAGAATATCATGGAGGAAAAGCAAGGTACCAAAGCTTAGCTCATGGTGGCCAGGAAGTGGAGAGAGAGAGAGAGAGAGAGAGAGAGAGAGAGAGAGAGAGAGAGAGAGAGAGAGAGAGAGAACCATCAGGACAAAATCTAAACCCCAAAGGCATGTCCCTAGTGACCCATTTTGTTCAGTCATGTCCCACCTGCATATTACTTCTGACCATTCCTGAATTAACAGTGGGGATTTCAGGAGACACTTCATATCCAAACCATAAAAATGTTTGTTATTTTTTTTTGGTAAAAAAAAAAAAAAAACCTCTGAAAACTTTAGAAAATATTTTACACAACAAAAAAATAAATAAAAATTATTTTTATTTTTCATTGAATATTTAACATGGTCAGACCTTGGCATGGAATAGTATTTTAATTTCTTGAGCCAGTGTTTTCACAAGGAAATGAATGTGTATCCTGGTTGTGGGGAAAGATGGGTCTAGGAATATATTCTTGGGATTTTAAAGATGTTTGCACATTGCTTGAGTTCCAGGGGACATTGAAATAACGCATATGTTGAATGAACAAAGAGAGATGAGAAATAAAGGTTTCCAAAATAACCAATCAGGTTGTGAATTCAGTGAGGAAAAAAATTGTAAAGCGAGTTGCTTGGTGGTATTAAAAATCGAAGAACTGTTTGCATGTTCTGTAGCAATCTGTAGCAATCTCTAGCCATTATGTAGACATTGCTTTGGAACACTTTTTCCCTCCCGTTTGTTTTCTCTCTTACACTATTAAATACACCACCACAGTGAGGATTAATATCTCAGCACCAGACTACATCTTGCACCTATTATCTGTCCTGGATGACAGTATAAAGTTAATGGCAATATCCCCCAGCAGGCCCCTAATAGATGGCACATCATTGTTTCAGAACACCTGAAAGAATGTCTGGGTGCGTCTCCCCATCACCTGACAAGGGAGAGGTGGAAGGCACAAGAATAATTGCCGTGTCACTGCCATGTGATTTATTGCAATGCTTAATTATGTCTGCAGGGCACCATCTGGAGACCCAATTTGTGCTCTTTGTGAACAAAAATTAAAGTCAACATGTACTTTCCTCTGAACTCAACTGAGATCCCACTTTGGATTTTTCACACCTAGAGAATATCACTCCATGTTTGTTCCCCAGGCCCAATGCTAGTCGTCTCAGTTTATAGGGTCCAAGCCACGCAGGTCAATTTCTCATAGTACAGACAATGGACTGTTCCTCCTCAGGGTTAAACCTGTCCAAAGTTTTGCACTGTAGGCAAAACTCACGGTAGCATGAAATCACCTTCAACATGTTTCTGAATTGTTTCTGGCCATTAACCCAAAAGCAGCATTGAATTTATTGGCACCTGATTATTTTTATAATTATCCATTGGCAGATAATTGTCTCCAAAATATTTGCTTAAGGGGTGATGGTAAATCATCACTAAATCACGAGGACTGTTTTTAAAAATATGACTCAGTTTTCATATAAAATTTTAATCTATTCTAGGAACCTTAGTTTCAAACCATATTACTGTGCAGAGTTGATTTAAGAAATGCCTATTCCTTTCAATTAAAACCCAGAGCATTAATCAAATGTTTGACACTATAAATGTTTCCAATTAACATCTAGCTTAAAACCACATGTGTTACAAGGGAAATTCAAAAGATCTATCTGTACAGGTGACCTCAGAGAAACCATTAACACATGGCTGGAGACAGCAAGAAACATTCTCCATTTGCGAGACTAAGATAAAGAATCAGTTTGTGTCTGATTATTATTTCAAACATCCCGTTCAGATGGGAGCTTCCTAAGGTAGAAGTTAGCTATTTCTCATAGAGTTAAGAAGAGAGGAAGAATTTTTTTAAAAATATGTAAAGAGAAAGTGATATTAAAAACAGTCCTATCTGAATGAGCCGTTAGTGGTTTGAAACCCAACAGAGGGAGTAGCCTGTCATAATAGAGGCCTGCTTAATAATCTTTGGCCAAAGGATAATTTTCTTAGCGGTTCTTTCAAGAAGTTGCAAACTCAAAACCTCCAGGGTATGAGCAAGCAGCAAGAGGGAATAAAATGGAAATGTTAGGTATAAGGAAGACCACAGCAAATTCAACGTCATGTCACTTGGCTCAAGGGGATATTTCCCACCCAGCTTCAGCCAACTGTTGTCATGTGAAAATGGAAGGCTGGTTCAACCAAACATCCTGACATTCTCAGAGAAGACAGAATGGATTTTTAAAATATCAATTCATGTATTTTAAAGGGTGGCAATTAATTCAATGGGAAAGAAAAATAATGAATAACTCCTGATCTCTTTGCCAGCTGGTGATCTTGGTATCTGCTATTGGGTAGAATCAGGAGCTGGGCTCACATGGTCAGAGATAGTAAAAGGCCACGATTTAGATGAAAGTGGGACCCTTTCAGTAATATGCCAGCATATCACCAGGCTTGGAGAGTGTACTTTGACTTGTTCCAGGCTGAAATCAGCAGTTCCTAGCCGAAAAAGAGAGACCACATAGTTCCCAAATAATTTCTCATCTGATCCGTCAAACTTAGTTAAATTATTCCAGGTGTGCAATGCAGGGGGTTATTATGACCATAAGGAAAATGGTAACATTAAGACAAGCCCATTTGCCCAGTGCTCTGATAAATGACGTTCTCCCTGTCTCCTGTCTCCCAGCAGTCTATCAACAGCTGGGGTTGTCAATCCAACTGAGGGCTGCCGAAAAACACCTAGGGCTAGTCTGCTGTGCCTAGAAAGGCACATCTTACTCTCTCTTTCTCTCTCTCTCTCTCCCCTTTCAATTATATGGCCTTGGTGGAAATTGCTCAATGGCTTTAAAAACAAGAAAAGATGACAATTTTAGCTTACTAAGGAGATGACTCAGTTTATAATGATGACTCAGTTTATAATGAGGTATAGAAGACCTGAGTTCTAGTTCTTTGTTCTACTCTTTAACAATCTAAGTGACTGTTAGGTCATTTGCATTATTCTTCTCAGCATCGGTTTAGAAAAAATTCAGTCAGGAATACCAAATTTTATATGTACAATATAGTTAACAATAGCTGATCAATAGGATCCTATAAAAGTTGTGAAGTAATTTATGAACGTTTGCTTTTTTCTTTCTAATCAAGATCATTTATAAATGATCATTATGATCATTTATGCTATATTATTTGCATGTTTTTCTGAATGCATTTTCTGGGTTTTCTTTAGGATCTATTCAATTGCAAATGGCGGGAAATTCCACTGAAATCAACTTACGTCAACATAAAATATTGTGGCCTCTCATAACTGAACAGTCATGGCTTCATCCAGGTATATAAGTCATGACACCATGACCCAATCTCTCTTTCCATGTCTTGGTTCTCCCCTTCACATTGTTTTATTCTCTACAGTTTTAAGGTAGATTTGATTTGATCAGTATACATTATACAAATGGAAATATCCCATGGTACTGCCAGGTTCAATTCCATAAAAAAGGTCACATCCTTTTTTTCTTTAGATAGGAATCTCAGAATTGGCCTTGCATAAGGATTAATTTAAAGGATAGTTTGATCTGAATGCCTTAACCTGCCTCTAGGGTAATAATGTGATGTCTTAGGGGATAAAGTCAGGCTTAAGTCCTATATCTCATGGAGGTACCGATACAAAGGGAATCAAGGGCAGATAGAGTTTGTTCACCAAAAGAAGGGGAGAATGAATAGCCATTATGTTACTTTCAATTATAAACCTAATGGTACATATTTTGGGGTACCATGGGATATTTACATTTGTACAATGTGTACTCATCAAATCAAGATAATTACTGTTTCCATCTCCTTAACTACTTCATGGTTGGAGCTCTCGAGCTCATCTCTTGTAGTTATCCATAAAATATCTTATAGGTAGTTGTGATCAGTAGTGCTGCCACTGTGTTGTAACACTAGAACTTACTCCTATCTAATTGTGTTGTGGTGCCCATGATCCAATCCCCCCATCTTCCCTTCCCTCTACCAATCTCAGCCCCTAATAATCAATATTCTACAGTCAGATCAACTTATTATTAGCTTCCATGCATGAAAGAGAACACCTAGAATTGTCTTTTAATTTCTGACTTGTTTCACTTAAACGTCCTCCAATTCCATCCATTTTGCTGCAGGTGATAGAATATCATTCTTTATGGCTGAATGATATACCATGTGTATATGTCACCTTGTTTGTTTTCATTTTTTCCATCGATGGTCATCTAGGTTGATTTCATATACCATTCATTCTGTTATATGACGTGAAGAATATTTGGTTTTAGCCAGAAGAAATGGTTTAAATAGCTTATTACATTAAATCAAGATTTAAAAAAGTCGACTTACCTAAAGAACCTGATTTTGCCCAATATTCCATTCCTTGACTAGAGGAAAATTCTAAAAAAATAAATTTCCCTCAAAATGCATTTGTCCCCTAAATCATTTCTCCCACCATCAAGCAGAATATTTGTCATATAGAAATTTTGTAACCACTAGCAAGACTTGTACATTTTAAATTGAGATATAATTTACTTTCCATAAAATCTACCCTTTCAAAGCATACGGATTGTAGTATATTCACAAACTTGTGCAACCATTAGTATTAATTCCAGAACATTTTCACCATCCTACTAAAAAAAATTCCATGACCATTCAGTCCCTAATCCCCTCTACCCTGAGTTCCTGGCAACTAATTCGATTTTTGTTTCCAGAGACTTGCTTATTTCATGTGTATTAAATATGTCACATTGCCTCCTGAATGACCCAGTGCTTTCCCATATGCCCTTCGTTCTGATGTGGTGTGCCCTCTCCTCTTGGGAATGTAATAAATTATCTTTTCAGTGGCTATGAATTTCTGATTTCATTGGCATTATCAAACATAAATAATGATATCCAATATTTAAACATTATATGAATTGAGTTATTCAATATGTTTCACATCTAACTTCTTTCATTTAACAATCTTTTCAGGGTTCATCCGTGCTAGAGTATGTATAAGTACCTCATTCCTTTTTATGACTGAATAAAATTCCATTGTATGGATAGACCACACTTATTTATGCATTCATCAGATGATGGACAGTTGGGTTATTTCCACTCGGGGGTTACAATGAATAAGACTGCTCTGAGATAGTTTCCATGCATGTAAGTTTTTGTAAGGACATGAGTTGTCAACCTAGGAATGGCTTTGCTAGATGCTAGTGTCCTCTTATTTCTCAGGACATTTCAGGATGAATGTAGTGTGTGCCTGGAGGGACATTTGGCTCAGGTAAAAGGAGTAATGTCCATCTACTCTTTAAGTTCTAATATAAATGAATATGATTTTTTAATAAAAATTACATTGACATTTTAGTATTGCTTTCTTTCACTTCAATAAATTGTCCTGTATACTGTCTGGATTGCTTATATCCCAGACTGTTCGTCAACTGTTCTCTCAAAGTCTCTACACTAGTGTTTATTTATCTTGACACTATTAATATTTTTGACAAGTAATCCTTTGTAGTGAGGGACTGACCATGCCTTGAGGATATTCTGCAGCATCCTGGGTGTCGCGAGCCCCCTTGCCCGCAAGGAAGACTCGACTCAGGAATCTTCTTTCAGCAGTTTATTCAGGCCCTTGATATTCTTCTAATAATTCTTCTACTCTCTCTCGGATGCCCCTCCCAGCCTTAATAAAGCACCGCGAACCCCAATGCAAAGCTGCCACGTGTACCCTTCTCACAGGGTGCTAGAAAATGCCACGCCAACTTTCTCTGATAAGGAGCTGGGAACACGCCAACTCTCTTTGATATGGAGTTGTCCTTCACTGACCACAGCGGAGCCAGCGCCATCATGTAATGGCGACCACAGTCCGCAGGAACAGCTCACCACAGCTCCCTCTTTTTGTTTCACTAAGACAATACAGGCGAGAGTAGAGGTCCTATCCCACTGTGCAAAAGTGGCTGCATAGTATGGGCCAGCCCCAGGGGGCGCCTTCCCCAGATCTGACACCATATCAGCCGACGCCTTTTTTCGTGGGGCGGGGCGGAGACACGTCAAACCCGCATGCAATAGGACATGCTCCCCTTGAGGTCCCTCTTCTCAATGGATCACTCAAGTGCAGTGCCTTGCCTCGCATCCTGTATCGTGACGATGGTGAGTAAGAGGGAATAGCTGAGGTTGAACTGTGGCCATGCAGAAGTACAACTACAAACAAGTTGGCAGCACCCTGAAAGAAAGGCACGGACTTTAAAGTGATAGATAAAGACCAGTGTGGAAACCCTTCTGCGTGCAATGGCAACAAGACCCGCAGAGTGCAAGGGCTTTCCAGCACTAAGAGAAAGACAAAAGAAGGACATGTCGTACCCAGTGCAATGTTATAATAACTTGGGGTGCAACGACCATGTCAAAGGCACTAGTGTAGAAACCCATCTGCGTGCAATGGTAGCAAGACCGGCAGAGTGCAAGGGCTTTCTGACACTAAGAGAATAACGAGGAAAGACATGTCAATCCCAGTGCAATGTTATAATAACTTGGGGTGCAATGACCATGTCAAAAGTTTAGTGCTTAAGATGCGCAAGCCAGACCTGTGGCGAGTTGCCAGTTTCTAAAGCAGCAAGAGCTTGTATGATCATAGCCTTATCTTGAGCACTACGAGCCTTAAGGCGACAGAGAAACCACAAACAGAGGAACATACCAAAACAACACAGTGCACCAAAAATGCCTACTCCCACCCACTCTTTAAAAAAGGAAAAAGCAGAAGATATCCAATTGGTGAATTGACCCAGAGTCACGGGATCGACACGGGTACTATTCAAGACAGCTATCTGGGTTAGTTGAGACTGGATCATGTCTTCCGCTTCCATGGACCAATTTCCTGCCAAATATCCACCAATGATGTGGGAAGCATTCCTGGAATCATTAAATCTGACAGAGGTTATACATAAATGTGCACGTTGGTCAATGCAGCCCAAAAGTACTAGGTCAGCCAATTCCTCTACCTGAGCTTGAAGAAAATCTATTCTCTGGTTGGTAGCTAAAATCCCTGACAAAATATGTTGATTAATCGCATTTTGCGATTCAAGTATAGTGGACGTTTGTTGAACAACTTGATTAATAGTGGCAGCAGTTTGTACTTGACTGGCCATGGCTACTCCGGCCATAACTGCTGCAGCAGCAGACGCCGCCACGGCTGTCACTATAGCTGCTGTGATTCCAAAATCTCTGCGGACTCTAAGTAGCTCTACAATAGGAAATTTATCTGGATCCGCAGTGACTGGGATTGGGACAAAAGTTGGAATTTTCATAATCACTGCTACAGTCCAAGAACCATTCCAACACTCAGATAAGAAACAGGTAATAATAGAACAATCCAGCATCCCCGATGAGGTGTGATTAGCTAAAAGGAACAGGAACGGGGATTGTATACAGACCATTGCAGGAGGCAATGTGGCATAATGTAACAGAGAGTTGAACGAAACAGATGTAAGCCTATTACCTTGTTCACTCTCCTTAGTAGTGCCAGAAACATTAGCCAGCCAACTTTTGGCTCCTAGTAATTGAGCCAATGTGGAAATATCGGCTGAAGCCCCCTTCTCATTGGAAATGAGCCATTGAAACCAGGACCAACCTGTTCCTGTAGAGGAGTTGGCATTGTTGTTAAAGTTATAAACATATCTCTTTAGAGGGGGGGAAAAGGAGAAACCTTTAGCAACTTGATGTTTCTCCCAAGAATGATCCTGACAAGGCGTAAATGTCGGGGGAAAACCAAAATTAGGGGTACAGTAGGGAGAGGCCTTGAAATGAGTGGCATTACAAGTACTATTAGAAGAAGGAGGCATTGGGATTAGTACCTCGGAGATAATAGCTAAAGTAGTTATGTTTAAAACAGAGCTAGTTGCGGCGGTCCCTGAGCCTGATTGCTTCCCTGAAACTACTTGGCTCAATACAGCACTGAGAATACTCCCTGAGACTCGACTGGACCGCAATGGGTCCTCCCAGTTAGTCAAATTTTTGGTCTTAAGGCTAATACAATTAGTGTTCCCAAGACTGAAACAAAAAACTCCTGTGAGATTAACTTGAGACTGATTAAAAATATTTTCCATGTCCCCTCTAGGAGAGGTACAAGGAGCAGACATCTCACATGAGGTAGAAAAAAGAGTGGGGAGGACACTAGAATTACTATGAACTGGCATTGGCATTGGCCATGCCCGTGCCACTGCCCACCACTGCATTGGTGCCATCTGTTCCGTTGGCACCAGCATCAGAGCCAGAGCACTCATCAGAATGAAGCTCCTCATCATGGGACTGTTGTGGCACCTCCTGCTGCTGGTTAGTAGATCTCGAGACTCTTCTTGTCAGGCGTTCAGGGATCCACAGCGGCTCCGTGCGATCCTGGGGAAAAACACATACAGATCCTCGTGCCCATGTCAGCACGGGGTCAGGGCCGTTCCATTGGCCCGTAAGAACATCCTTCCACTTAACATAGCCAGTCACAGAGGGCTGAGGGGACACATGTCTATCGGCCGCAGAGCGGCCATGAATATCCAAATTCAAAAAATTAATGGTAAAAAGAGCTAAGGACAGGCGTTCTTTAGGAGTGTGGTCAACTCCTATTCCCCCTTTTTGTTTTTCTAAGGTTTCTTTTAAGGTGCGGTGGGCACGTTCAACAATGCCTTGCCCTTGAGGATTGTAAGGCAACCCATGAGCAAGTTGTACTCCCATAGTAGAACAAAAAGATGTAAACTGTCTGCCAGTATAAGCAGGTCCATTATCAGTCTTAAGGGATGCAGGTGCACCCCATGCTGCTCATGCCTCTAAGCAATGAGTAATAACATTACGTGCCTTTTCTCCCGATAAAGCAGAAGCATGAATAATTCCAGAGTATGTGTCAATAGAAACATGTACATATTTGAGGTTACCAAAGTCAGGCACGTGAGTTACATCCATTTGCCAGACGACCAATGGCTTCAATCCTCGTGGGTTTACACCATAAGTAGGAGGATGAAGAAATGTGACACAATGGGGACATTGTAATACTATCTGACGAGCATCTGCTCTGGAGATGGAAAAACGTCTATGCAGTGTCATAGCATTGACATGAAAGTTGTGATGAAACAATTTAGCTTCTTCTAAGGAGGAGGCCAAGCATACCAACTGGCTTCTAGTTGCTGAGTCAGCACAGGCATTACCCTGTGATAACGGGCCAGGAAGAGAGGTGTGAGCCCGAATGTGCATTGGATAGAAAGGGGCAGTACGGCTACGGATAAGCTGTTGAAGCTGATTAAAGTAAGCAGACACAGTATGGGTGTCACTAATAGCTCCTACAGCCTCCAGAATTTTGAGCGCCTGCACCACATAGATGGAGTCCGAAATGAGATTGAAAGGAAAAGAACACTGTTTAAAAACTTCAATGACAATTTGTAGTTCTACCCATTGTGGATTTCCAGGAGCAAATTGATGCTTGTCAGGGGGAGAGTCATTAATCACGTAAGCTCCCATTCCATACTTAGAGCCATCAGTAAAAATGTTAACAGCCCCCGGAATCGGAGTGGGTGAAGTTACTTTAGGGAAAATGATGGGATGCTCTTTAACAAAATGGAGTAATGGATGAGAAGGGTAATGATTATCGATATCCCCTTGAAACGAGCAACATAGAATAGCCCAGTTGTCTAGAGTAGCACACAAAACATTAGTTTGAGCTTTAGAATAGGGTATGATAAGAGAAGAAGGTGCTTGTCCAAAAAATTGAATGCTCTGTTGAATCCCTCTAAGTGCTAATGCTGCAACAGCATCAGGATAGTATTCTAAAGATTTTCCTGGGGATACATGTGGGTGGATCCATAGTAAAGGCCCATCTTGCCACAGTACTCCAGTAGGCTGCCGCATAGTGGCAAGCACACATAACTGGAAAGGTTTATCACTCTGGAGCCTGCATAGAGTAGCATGTTGTATAGCTTCTTCTACTTTTATAAGGGCCGCTCTGGCCTCTTTAGTGAGGGTACGAGGGGAAGTAAGATCTGGATCACCCTTAAGAATAGCATACAAAGGCTGGAGCACGATATTAGGAATATGTAAATAACCTCTTATCCAATTAATATCTCCCAACAGTTTTTGAAAATCATTTAAAGTTTGGAGATCTTGAGTTCTTATAGTAACTTTTTGTGGTTTTAACATGTCATATTTAATCGTCGCTCCCAAATACTGAATAGAATCCCCTGTTTGAACCTTTTCAGGTGCAATATGTAATCCATACTGAGCTAACAACTTCACCAGGTCTTTATAGGCCTCATTAACTGACTGCTCTAATTTGGCTGCCAATAATACATCATCCATATAATGAATAATCTTGATGGAAGGATATTTTTGTCTGAGAGGTGCGAGTGCCTTCCCTACATACATCTGGCAAATCGTAGGACTGTTAGACATTCCCTGTGGTAAAACAACCCACTCAAACCTTTGATCTGGTTCCTCGTGATTACACGAGGGAAGGGTGAAGGCAAAATGCTGTGAGTCCTTAGGATGCAAAGGAATAGAAAAGAAACAGTCTTTAATGTCAATAGCAATGATATGCCAGCCCTGAGGAACAGAGGAAAGCAGCGGCAGCCCTCTTTGAATGGGCCCCATAAGTTGCATTTGAGCATTAACTGCTCGTAAATCATGCAGTAGGCGCCACTTCCCTGATTTTTTCTTAATGACAAATATGGGAGTATTCCATGGAGAAGTAGAATGTTGAATGTGGCCCAAGTCAAGTTGTTCTTTAACTAGGTCATGGGCTGCTGCCAGTTTAGCCGAGGGAAGGGGCCACTGAGGCACCCAAACAGGCTCCTCGGTGAGCCAAGTTATGGGTATTTGAGCCCCAGCGGCCCCTATGAAAAACCCAGACCAAATCTGTCAAGTTTTTGATGACCTTGCACAGGGTGTTTATGCCCCTGTAGATGTTTTCCTAGTCCTAGACCTGGCCTATACCCCATATTTTGCATAATCTGTTGAGACATTAGGGAATAGTTATTACTAAGGGTGAACCCCATGTCTTCCATCAGATCACGGCCCCATAAAGAAATAGGTAAATCAAGCACATAAGGTTGAAAGGTACCACTGTGTCCCTCCGGGTCCTTCCAGGATAGATGTCTGCAGCTAATTTGAGGAGCTTGGGCATATCCAAGTCCCCTTAAGGATTGACCAGAAGTCTGTACTGGCCATCCCTTAGACCAGTCTTTAAGGGCTATAATACTACGGTCTGCTCCTGTATCCAGCAGTCCCACAATAGATTTACCCTCTATGATTAATTCCAAGGTGGGGCGGTTGCTCATACCCAGTGACAAATAGATACAATTCCCTCCAGTGCTACCAATCTCATTTCCCATCCGTGACCGTGAGTCAGCCGGGAAGTGGTTATGTAAACTAGGCAAAATTAGTAATTGAGCAATCCGATCCCCTGGGGAGATAGACACAATGCCTCTTGGAGCTTCCACCATGACTTTTACTGTCCCCACTGTATCAGGGCTTATGACTCCGGGAAAAACATGAAGACCTTGTAAAATAGAGGAAGCACGTCCAATCAATAAGCCCACAGTGCCAGGTGGTAAAGGCCCTTTGAACTCAGTTTCTACCAACTGGACTCCCATCTTAGGTGTTAATACGAGTCTGGAGGTGGAACAGAGGTCCAATCCCGCTGCACCTGCAGTGGCTCTCCGCGTCTCATGGGATGGCGTAGAGATGGCCATGTCTCGGGTTCGGGTGTGACATTCTCCATTGCCCCATATATTTGTGGGCCCTGGGGTCGAGGGCCCCTCCGGCCGTTTTTTGACCCAGTTAAAATAGGCTGCCCATGGATGTCCCTCACTGATCTACACTCTCTTGCCCAATGCTTCCCCTTTTTACATTTTGGACACAACCCCGGTAAACGAGGGCCATTGGAAAAGCCACCATGGGGAGGTCCATTGAAATTGTCTTTGTTGGGACATTCACGCTTGAGATGACCAGGCTGACCACAACGGAAGCATGTTCCGGCACCAGAGCCGCCCCTTTTTGTAACCCGAAGGACAGCAGCTGCAAGACCTGCATTAGTTAAAGGTCCTCCAAGCTCTCTACACACCTTCATCTATGCCTCTATGCCTTTATTTTTATAAGGAGTAATCGCTGTTTTACATTCTTTGGTGCATTGCTCAAAAACCAATTGCTTGATAAGGGGCATGGCTCTATCAGGATCTCCAAAAATTTTTCCAGCGGCATCCACCATCCTTGCTACAAAATCTGAAAAGGGTTCTGTAGGGCCTTGTATAATTTTAGTCAGGTTACCAGACACCTCTCCTCTATTAGGAAGTGATTTCCATGCTCGAATGCAAATATTATTAATCTGGTCATATACTTCAGGAGGAAATCCTGTCTGTTGATTAGCAAATCTCCCTTGCCCCAAAAGCATGTCCCTGTCCCAATGGGGGTGTCCTGCTGCATGATTTTGGGCGGTTTGCTCTGCTGCGCCCTCTAGCACAAATGCTCTCCAGTCCAGATATTTGCCTGGGGAGACGCAAGCCCGAACGAGGCTAGCCCAATCAGAGGGAGTCATGCAGTATCTAGACAGGTTCTCTACCTGAGTTAGTGTTAAGGCGGCATCAACCCCATAAGTGCGCACAGACTCCGCCAGGGTCTTTACAATCTTGAAATCCAAAGGCTCATGAAATCTTCCCCTATTATCATCCTGAAAAACTGGATAAGCAAGACCCATCTCAGCGTTAACAGCCCTCCATGTTTGGGCGTGGAAACTTCGTCCCGAAACACCCCCGCCATACGGAGGCGGATCGGGAGGCCGCCCGTTCTTGAGCCCTTGCTTATCTCGGTTTCCTGTACCTAAACTCCCTAACTGCTGGGACAGCGTTCTTATCTCCTCCTCCTCAGCGTCTTCTGCCTCTGACCCACTTTCGCATGGGGGCGTGCGCAGCACACTGAGATCTGGATACAGTCTCCTCCCGTTCTCCACGCCCCGCACACTCCCCTCTTCCTGAGACACTTCGCTCTCTGTTGTTTCTGATTTTTCTTCATGCAATTGTTCTAAAACCTCTTGCCCTTTAACAAGCGCTTCTTGGCATCTGCCATCCATAAGACAACTACGGACCATCTTCCAGAGGGGTATCACCCCGCCCTCTAACATGCCCTGCTCACGAGCAAAGTCAAGGTCTTTGCCTAATTTATCCCAGCTGGGTGTAGTGAGGCTGCCCGAAAATGCGAACAATGGTGCAGCGACATCTACTCTCTGTAAAAATTTTTCTAAGGTGCGATGTTTCACCTCCAGTCCCTTGGAACGTAAAAGGCCATCTAAGACCAGAAGAAGTAGACTTGAAGTCACGGCACCCATGACGCAACACAAGAAAACACAGAAATCGAAAGTGAAAGTACACAAAACAAAACGAACATACACAGAAAGAGAACAAAAATTCAGAGTGCAATTGCTATAAGATGTAGCGCCCTCTCTTTACAGAGGAGCTTCCCGCTTTTTAACAGCGGGTCCCACGTTACCTGGGACTTACCAGTGCACCTCCCTGACCACTGATAGTTCTGGTTCCTGGGTGTTTCTTTGTTTCTTTTTTCCCGGGTTTCGGCACCACTTGTCGCGACCCCCCTTGCCCGCAAGGAAGACGCGACTCAGGAATCTTCTTTCAGCAGTTTATTCAGGCCCTTGATATTCTTCTAATAATTCTTCTACTCTCTCTCGGATGCCCCTCCCAGCCTTAATAAAGCACCGCGAACCCCAATGCAAAGCTGCCACGTGTACCCTTCTCACAGGGTGCTAGAAAATGCCACGCCAACTTTCTCTGATAAGGAGCTGGGAACACGCCAACTCTCTTTGATATGGAGTTGTCCTTCACTGACCACAGCGGAGCCAGCACCATCATGTAATGGCGACCACAGTCCGCAGGAACGGCTCACCACACCTGGGTCTCTACCCACCAACACTACTGTGATCCTCTAGCTGTGACAATCAGAAATGCCTTCAGACACTGCTCCAGGCCTCTGGAGTTGTGGGTAGGAAACAAAATCACTTAGTTAAGAACCACCAATTTATGCAGATGAAGGCTGTAGACTGAATGTTTCTCACAATCTACATCTATGCATTAAATAACAACCATCTGCTAACCCTATGTGCTCACCCTGAAGTTCACCCATATATTCTGTTTTTTTTTTGCATCATAGATAAATATATCCTTATTCTAGAGGATTTAAAAATTAAAGATACAAAAAATCGAATTTGAAAATTTATAATTGGACCTGAGTTTGCTGCACTCGGTCTCAGTTAATTGTGTAAAATTCAAGGGCTGATCAGTTCTTCCTCCAGTTGCTGCTAGAAATTTCTGTAAGATTCTATCATGTCAATTTTAAAAATTCCATCATATGGAATCCATACTAGTCAATTTTTCAGCAATGATTAAAATGCCTTCCCCACTTGCATAACCCTTTGATGGGACTTTTGAAGAGAAAAAGAATTAAAGACAAAAACTAAATAAATGCCTCATGAAAGGCTACCATATAAATATATTTTATTACAATGAAAATGAAAGCTGCACTTTTAAAACACTATAATCAAAATTATTATTCAAAGGATGAAAAATTGAGAAAATATTTTTATTATACATATGAGAAAAACATGAATATTCTTAACACGTAAGATTAAATACAAATAACAGAATATATATACACATAATATATATACATAATACACATAATATATACATATATATATATATATACATATATATATATATATATATATACATACATAATAGACTTTAATTTACAAAGACATCCTAGCAAAACAAAACAAGAATGAAAAGATCAGTTCACGAAAGAAGAAATAAGAGATATCATGATTTATTTTTCAGAAAGACAATATATTTATAGTAATATTTCTTGCTAACTGAAGGAACATTACTATAAAAACTATATTGATGTTGGTAAATAAATTGATACAAACTTTCTAGGATGATTTTGGAATAGGTATCAAAACCTTAAAAATTTAGCTACACAGACTTAGGAATGTACTCATGTTTGTAGTATGAGCCTATCCTAAGGAAATACTGATTTCTGTTAAAATATTTCATTAGAGGTTCATCAGACAAAACTTCATAATAATAAAAAATTTAAAAGTTGCTTAAGATTTGCATATAAAGGTATTTTAAAATAAATGATATGAGAGTATGCTACACTGTTATTAAAACTATGTTTCAGAAAATAATGCACTGTCATAGGAAATATCTACATGCAATAGGAGGAAAATATCACGTTAGTTATTATGGTATAAAATCCAACACTATCAAATGTGAGTACCATCAAATTTGTAATTTTAAAGTTTCAGTATGGAAAGTTCTATACAAAAATACTGATACTTCTGAGTAGTGAATATTCTAGTTTATTTCAATTTTCTTCTATTGTTATAGATATCTTAAAATATTTACACAGTGGACATTTGTAGTAAAAACTGTAGAGGTTTTTACAATAAGGCAGTGAGACTATTGCAATGTTTTCTGTTTCAGAAAGAAATGGCATAACTCCACCACTCCCCCCACCCAGCCAGCTACCACCAGCTGGTCAAATCATCATGTGAGTGATTTCACACACCATGCTTCAGTCTGGGGCAGCAGATCTGGAGAAGGGCCTCGTGTTCATGGTCCATGATGGTCACTCAGGGGTCCTTTTCTGTTTTCTCCCCCACCTACACCAAGCATGTCCAACTTCAGCTTAAGCTGAACTTTCATGCTTGGGATCACACATGTTGAAAAGATGACAGCAGCGTTGAGACTGAAGGTTGGATGAGTTTTCAGAAAACAGGGAGTTATGACTTTGCAGCTAGAGGTTTTTTAGTGGAATAGTAGAGTCCTCCCACTCCAAGTTCCAACTGTAAAAACAACAAGGATTTCTGATGAGGAGGAAGGTGAGATGCCTAAGGACATCTGTAGATCGTCCAAGGATCTGATTTCTAATTTCTTAAGGACTGTGACCAACTTTGTCTTGCTTATTGCTATGCTTACTGTGGCAAGCAAAGTCCATGACATATCATTAGCATTCAATAAATATTTGCTAAGTAAATAAACCTGTATTTGAATATTATACAATATATACATATTCAAATGGAAAGAAGGGAGTATTAAAAACATGAATAGAGAATAACTGAGGGGAGAAAAAAAGGCCCGAATGAGAGGTTAGAAAGTATTAAATAAAAATTAACCAAATAGATATTGAAAACAAGAAGAATATCACAGAAGAAACTGTTGTTCTTTTGAAGGTCCATTGTACAATATTAGCCAAGGACAGGCTTCATATTGTCTTTCTCTCTCTTGAAATGCATTTGCATGTTATCCAATGCCAGAAACAATATAATCCCTGTACCTTCTCTTAGAATGACAATTTTACTTGATGATGTTAGAGAAAATGATGCCATAAGCATCGACCCATTTTACAACGAATGAACAAAATCACATGGAATTATGTTTTAAACATATCAACTTATATCATCTTTGCTTCAAGTGAATACAACTCTGTGTCCACCCTCTAGGAAGTTATTTCTGACTTCTCAGGGATTAAAGAGTTTTGTGGCTTATTGTGAGAACCACTGCTTTACCTGAAGCAAAGCATGCTACTTCAACCTGTGGAAAATACAGAGCACAGCGGGGTGGTTTTATGTTGCATAAAACGATCAATATTTGTAAAGATATCTCTATACGTTGACCTTCAAGGATAAAAATAGGTAAGTATTGACGAAACATAATAAATCACCCACTCAAGGAGAAGGCAAGTCTTCAGTTCAGAAATTAGCAGAAAAGCATTTTAAGTGACATATGTTTAATATGGGCAACTATGGTTTGTATGACTGAAAAAAAGCTATGTCTCAAAGCTGAGTTAATAGAGGTGAAGAGAAACTACTCCAAATACATCTGTTGGGTTGTATTCATCTCTAAACATTTTATTTGAAAAAAAAGCCATTGACAAATTAGAACAATCTCACAGAAGTGTTGACAGGTTGGGGGAAAAGACTCGAAACCATTGGTATTTGGGGCAGTGGAGGAAAGTATAATCTTAAATACTGCCATGACCACCTATCTGGTTTTAACTGGTGCTACTATGCTGGTTCATGAGCAATCTCCACAACTTAGTAAATAAAAAAAAAGGATGTTTCTCACCATATAAGACTGTCATAGGTCCACAGGGGCTCTTCTTTAAACAGTCACTCAGGGACACAGGCTGATTTAGGCTCTGCCATCTTTCACTTGCATTGTCCAGAAGTTCAACCCCCTCAGTCACCATGGAGAGGTAGGAGACCGAGGGCAGCTGAAGGTAAGCAGTAAGCTTCTGGGTGCTTTTGCTCAGCAAAAATTCAATAGACACGTGAGTCAATTGAACTTTCTAGAACTGAAAAATAGGAGCAGCACATATTACCTCATTATTTTTTCCTTCAACTTTTCTTTTTTGATATGGCGTGTCTTCATGTTATCCATTGGTCTTGAACTTGCAATCTTCTTACCTTGGCCTCTGGAGTAAGTAGCTGGGATTACAAATGTTTGCTGCCATGCCAAGCTACTTAATTCATTATTAAACGCCTTATTATTCGACTTTACACTGTTTTATTCTCAGCCTAAAGGATAATATCTGGGAAATCACAGGTTTGGTCTGCTGTTATATTTCCTCTAATGTAGGTTAAAATAAATGACTTTTAGGACTATAGAATTTCATCCACATACCACCTAAGACCATTTCATATACTACAGATCATTTAATCTACTTCAAAATGTGCCACTTTTTGTATTCTACAAAATGTGTCACTTTCAGAGAAAGAGAGCTTGTTGACTGTAAAATTACAGTGGAGGGAGGGAGCGACTGAAGTTCACATGAGAGGGACTGCACGTAGGCCCTGAAATGCTGTAGGGTTCCCCGAGTGAAAATTGAGGCTCACATTGCAGACAAAAATGATGACGATGGTGTCTCCAGCCGAGGGCAATAATTCTCACTTGGAAATATTAAACAAGATGGAAATGCATAAGAATCAGGCTACAGAAGATTAATAACAATAGTAAAGAAAAGGAACATCCAAGTGAGTTATAAAACTTGGGTTTTGACTTTCCACACTTGCATTTTTTTTTTTTAGTGATTTGTATTATGCACTTAAATGCTAAGGAGTTGAACTAGAAGGGCTGGTTCTTCTTTTTTTTTTTTTTAAGAAATTACTGTGTTTTGATAAGAACCATCAATAGCATTTGGTGCCACTTGGTACACTAAATTTTCTTCCCACGTTCTCACATTTGATTTTTCAACAATTCTACATGTTCCGTCTTATAGAGCAGAAATCTGAGGTCTCTTTACCATAAGATGCTTTGCTCCAGGTCACAGAGCTCCATCTGAAACCCAGATCTTTAACTAAAACCTAACCCCTCAAAAGGAACTCTGGTTTCACAGCTGGTTTCGGAGTATTTCATCACAATCTTTTCAGCATTTCCTTGCCTTTCACCTTCCTTTGAGGAAACAGGAAAGGTGTAAACAACAATACTTTCCAATTCAGTCTGGTTTGGAGCTGTGACCCAGAGGACCTTAGACTGGACCGGGTTACTGCCTTGGGGAGGACTTTCTCATTTAATTTAGTATCCGTTAGATAGATTTTCCCAATGTTTATTCTGTTTCGTTTCATTTTCTGACTTTCATATTTTCTTTTTTTTTTTAGCAATTTTTTTTTCCAGTCTAAAGGCCAGAATCAACAGAATCAAAAATCAAACAAAAATTCTGAGCTTCCCTAAGGACACACAGGGGAGATTTGGGAATGTCAGCTGTACAAATATGATGTCATCTTTAGACAAACTGTCTGGAAGGATGGGCTGGGAGGTGGAACCAGCCCCTGTGCAGTGGGCGCAGATGTCACGCAGCCGTGCCTCTGGCCAGGTTTATTATCTGACAGATACGGAGCACAAATATTGGCTTTCGCTATTTTTACTGTAACCGCAGCCATAAACATTGATGACCGATGAACAGGGTCCCTGGAGAAGAAAGCAGCAGTGTCTTCCCTACCTAAAGGAACTTTTGTCTTTGCCTCTGGACGGCACATCAAGGAGTCAGGCTATGAATAAGATCTTGGAAGGATCTGGAAGGATGTGATAGGGAAATAGGTAAATGGTGGAGATGTGAAAGATCCCTCAGGCTTGAAGGACTTGAGGAAAAAAAATTCCCCCAGAGGCTCTGTACTGCATTTAGTTTAAGTCCATTCTGAATATAGAAGAACAGCAATTCATGAGAGTTTAAAAGCCTCCCTCCATGATGTCCTCGGATCTGGACAGACGTCTCCCTCTTCTGATAGCAACGCACAGTAATTGATAGCTATATCTTCCATTTTTTTTCCCATCTCTACCCCAGTACTATTTCCTTGGCATGGGAGATAATCCATCCATCCGTGAATAGGGCTTTGTTGTCCTCTGTAGGAAATGAAACAATGTGTCTTTTGAAAACACATCTGTTCATTTGGCAAATGTAAACACGGAAGGGAAATGTACCAATCTAGTGATCTTTGCTGTTTTGGTTTTTCAGATCCAGCATTAAAAATTTATGTCCTCAGTGTCGAATAACACAGATTTCCTGTTCGATGAGCTCTAATGGATACTTCAAGGAGCTTTGAGAACCAGAAAGACCATAGTACACACCACGGACATCAGTAGGATGATGGAAGGACTGGCGTTTTGAAGTCCAAGTGGGTCTGTAGGATGACTGGTTTCCATGTGCAAGAAAATACCATTGCCCAATAGAACTCACTTCTGTCCAACTCAGACTCTCGGGTGTACACCTAAAGTCCTCCATAAGTTCAAGGCTGCAGCGTCTCTATCTCCAAAGGAATCTCCTGCCAGCATCTAACCCTAGTCTACTCAACCGAGGGCACATGGATCTGTATCCTCTTCAGAGATTCAGGATACAGGAATGAAACAATGGGGTCACTTTTGCAGGTCAAAAGTTGTTCAAATACATACAGAAAAACAAAGCAAAGCTTGTTGTAGTGGAGTCAGAGAAGTGTTGTGTGTTGAAGGTGGGTGTATGTATAATATATATTTAATGACAGGTTAAACCATACTTTAAAGTCTGACTAACAGGAAACTTAGCACATGGAGGACATTTGCAGTGGTGGCTCAGCCACTAGATGCTGCTGGTATCTGCCTTTGAGTGTGTTGTTCATTACTTGATTTAATAAGCTTGACTGGAGAGTTTCTACCCATGGAGATTGGGGTTGAGCTTGTGAACATATCACAGGGAGTAAAGAGCGCAGTTCCCGGAGACCAGCAAAGCTGGATGCAAATCCACATTGAGGAACATGCACCTTGTGTGATTTTGTAAAAGTTCCCTGTGTTTTCTTGGGCTTTGTTTCTATTTTCTGTAAAAGGGAAAAACAACATGATTACTGCTATGATGGAACTAAGTGGTATTTTATAGTCTTTAGCATATAAGTTTACTTCTCTCAATTCCCATTCCCTCCCCTGCAAGAAATACCAATCACACAGAACAGTGTCTGCCAAGGATTTCATACAACAGCTTGCAACTTAGCTGCATTTCAAGTGGGCTATTTACAATGATTTAGAAAATAGGCTGCCATATCCTATGTATTGAGAATACTATAGAAAGATCCCATTTTTTTAAATCAACAAAAAAAAATATTATTCTACCTGTCTACCTGTGCATGTACTTGTTGACACCTTTTCTTTTAAATTTTTGTGAAAATAGTAGAAAATTGCCACAGTTCAGCTCCTTCCCACTGCTGGTTACATGAATAATGGAGGTTTTCTCAGTCCTCACCATTTAAAGGTCTTCTGTAATTTCACACTTGGTAATATGAGGTTTTTTTTTTTTTTTTGTAGCAACTGTTAAAAAAAATCTTTTAAAAAAGTGGCTGGCAGTTTTTTAGATTCTTTATTGAAAATCTGTTCAATACTGTTAATCATCCCACTTAACTATCTTAGACCTCCACTTAGAATCACTAAGTTCTCTCAACCAAAATACCCAAACCTCCATTCACCACTACAATGGCAAAGTCATTTCCTCACTTTTTACCTATATGACAAAAGTCTCTCACTTTGTATAACTGTCATTAGATGACTGGGAAACAATTTTCATGTTCAAAAGTCTAGTTTATTTAAATATTCATTTTGATGGTAAGCAAACAGAACAGAAATGATGGGCTATTTTGTGAGTTTGTGAAGTGATGTTGCCATCGATCCATTGAACCATTTGTTTATAATTAGAAAGAACACATTCTTTCCAACAGGCCTTCCTGCCCTTGCCTGAACTGATAATATAACATGGCCCCATATAATCAAGTTATATAATAAAGTTAGATGAACTCAAGCAGTTAGGACCCAGGACAAAGGGTCAATCCCAGCTGGCCATATGCTGCTAAGAACAATTTTGTAGCCTGAGTGGACATGTAGGTCATTGAATCTGTGCACCTAAGTTTATACACAACCTTAAAGAGAAGGAAACAATTTATATTACCTATCTTGCTCTCAGTGGGGAAAGAGGTCTGCTGAGGGCCATTACCAAGTAGGATTGACGCATCGAAATTTCCTTGCCAAGCGTACCCCATGCTGCTTAGAGGACATTCGATGGGACATTGCATGCATGCTTTAATAAGGTGACCTTGCTCAAGGACCAAGGCAGATCCGGGTTTAGAGCTGATCAGGTTTGAGGAAGTAACCTGCTCCTTGAGTTTAAGGCGTTGCCAGTTTAAGATAATGGGTTTTAGGGAAGTTGGAAGTTGAAGATTATTGCTGGGATTAGGGTGTTCCTGCTGCTTGTTCCCATTGAGTTCTCGTGAGATTAAAATGGGATTTGGAGAGAGCCTTGTGGAGTAGGTGAATTGTGCAGGGAGATGGCAGAACACGTTTGCCCCTGGACCTCGTGGAGTAGGTGAATTGTGCCAGAGGCACCACAGCTTTGTAGGTTCAAACAGCAATTCTTTATTCCAGCTCTCACACCGCCTCCACACAGGTCCAGGGGCAAACGCGTTCTGCCGTCTGCCCGCACAATTCACCTACTCCACGAGGCTATCTCCAAATCCCATTTTAATCTCACAAGAACTCAACGGGAACAAGCAGCAGGAACACCCTAATCCCAGCAATAATCTTCAACCTCCAACTTCCCTAAAACCCATTGTCTTAAACTGACAACGCCTTAAACTCAAGGAGCCGGTTACTTCCTCAAACCTGATCAGCTCTAAACCCGGATCCGCCTTGGTCCTTGAGCAAGGTCACCTTATTAAAGCATGCAAGCAATGTCCCATCGAATGTCCTCTAAGCAGCATGGGGTACGCTGGCAAGGAAATTTCGATGTGTCATTCCTACTTGGTAATGGCCCTCAACAGAGGTCCTGTTTGTATCATTTCAGGATCTAGATAGGCAAACATTATTGTGGTGATGTGAGTTAAATAGATGTGGCTCAGTCCTGATGATGTAGGACTATTAAAATAACCCGAGGAAAAACACTGCATTTGAAATCACAATATTTGCTTTTATTTTGAGTTCTATTAACTAAATCACCTTAACTAAGCCAAAGCTCTGTTGTTTTGGTTTACTCATCTCTAAAACGGGGCTAACCATTTACACAGCCTCATGTTGACAAGATTCAGTGAAATTATCTGTGAGAAAGGCACCACATATGTATAAAGCCCATTTCTATGCTCCATTCTTCTTCTGTGCCTGACTCCTTTACTGGATATTCAGGAAGCTTCTGTGACTTCTTGTTATTTTTTTTAAATAAAGCCAAATACATTAGCTTACTACTCAGGGTCTCGACTTGCCCAATATTATTTCCTCCCACCATTTTTTATATTAGAGCAGAAAATCTCTTTTTCCTAAATGAGTCCGTTGTCACTGAAAGATCTCACTAGGGTATCTGTTTGTTTAACTAAGCAAGACACTGACTCTCACTCTACTTCAGGGGAAGACAGTACCCTTGGCTTTCAGGTATGGTATCTATGTGATCAGAACCTGGTTCAACCCTTGAGCATGAGCCATGCTCAGCAAGCCCAGGAAAGCTCAAGGTGTGAGTCAGAATGTCAGGTCATTGATTGCCAAAACTTTATGGCCAACTATTTATATTATCCTATAGCAACAACCTTGTGGAAATTATTCAAGGTTATTATCAGAGAATAAGGAAGTCTATTGGCTGACCTTGCTAATGACTGTGCTGTTAATCACCAAGAGGCCCAGAACTCAGTGGAAATGGATTTTTGGGTGCTCTGGAGAGGTTTTGGCTCTCTCTGCAAATTCAGGGGGTGCACCACTGTCACTGGGTGGTGGGGCATGAGTAGGTGTGACCAAAGGGAAGGACCTAAAATTAAATGTGTGTGTGTGTGTGTGTGTGTGTGTGTGTGTGTGTGTTTGTAGAAGTTCTTTTCATGAGTTCCCACGTGAATTGGAGAGACAGAACAACATGGTATTTAGTAGGAAGAACTTGTAGAGATGGAGACTGGGAGAAATTCTTGTGTAGTTTTCTTTGGTCAGCTTATGAGTCATTTTTCCCCAGTCAACAAAAACTCTGCCTAAAACAAATTAGATCGCATTGCCTTTCATAGTAGCATGTCATATATTTTCTTCCTCTCTTGCCCATGTCTGTCAAAAATGAGAAATGATCTTGCAGAATTCTTGACAAAACAGAGATCAGAGCAGAGACAGATTGACCCAATACACTGAGCTGGAAAACCTCATGGGAAATTCTTAAAACATCCCAGCCCCATTTCAGGGCCTCTGTGGTTAATCTTCAGATAACAATCTCAGCTTCTTACAGCTTGCCCATCACTTAATCTATAGTGTTTGCCACTCTTCATTTGTGTCAAACTCTAAGGATGTGGAGAAAAAAAATTTGGAGGTGGTGGGCGAGTCAAGGTACAGAGGTGATTTGGTCCTTCCTGCCTTCTCACACACTACAGACTAGAAAACTAAACTCACAATGACTCTGTGCACAGAGAGAAAATCATGCCATCCCAATTCCTTTACATTGTTACTTGAGTAACCAGGAAGAATCTTACAGGATTTTTTCCCATTAATTTATAAGAAGAGCCCACTCTAGCTTTCCTGAATGAGTTTATTGTTAAGTATTTTGTTATAAGGTTTGGATTACACTTTCCAGTATTCTAAAGTGTAGCTGTGTGTGATTATCAATGTATATGGAATATAAATGTTTAGTCACCTCTGAGTTATCGACCAGAATACTCCTTAGGGACATTGAGCTCCTAGGTGGAGTGGGAGTCACTAAGTAGAGAGCAACCATCTGGTTATGTTGAATGTGTGGGGGTTGGGGGAAAGCAATGTGAGAGAGTAGTTTAAAAAGGTGTCTTTATTTTATTTAATTTATTTTTATTGATTTTTTAAAGAAAAATACATGACAGTGGAATGCATTAGAATTCTTATTACACATATATAGCACAATTTTTCATATCTCTGGTTGTATATAAAGTATGTTGACACCAATTGGTGTCTTCATGTACTTTGGATAATGATGTCTATCACATTCCACCATCATTAGCAAAGATGAAAAGGTGTCTTTAATGCAATTATTACTTCTTTGTACTCATTTGTTATATTTAAGTAATATTAAAGAAATTTTCTGAAGGAAGGCTCAAATTTAAAAAGCTGAGAAATGCCACTATATCAACCGATATCAGAGCAAATATGGAGAAAATGCTAAACTAAATGCTTTACCACTAAATAGCCCTCAGAGAAAGTATTAAGACCATCAAATGCAGAACATGACAGTTTTAGACAGGAAAAATCATGAAGATACATTTTTGAGATCCTTTTTAGTTTTCTATACAGGGCGAGAATTCCTAATCCTAAAATCAGAAATGTTCCAAAATCCAAGATTGTTTGTGAGCCACAGACATGACGCCACAAGTGAAAAATTCCACATCTGACCTCATGAGATAGATTATAGTCCAAACACATGGCCTAAGGTGGACATGAAATGTAAATGAATTTCATGTTTAGATTGAGTTCTTTCCCCCCAAGACATCTCATTTTAGATATGCAAATATTCAAAAAAATAAAATAAAATAAAAAATAAAAACCCAGAAATACACTTTAGGTCTCCATGGTATAAGAGGTGCTCAACCTGTACTTTTTTTTTCCTCCCTAAAGTTTAACACTCTGTGGGAATGATGTAGCCTGGTGCAAAGGATGTGAGAATTATAACACCAGAACAGATGTGCAACTTGATTTGCAAATGATGTAAAAAGAATATCATTTTTTATATTAGTTACCCACAAAGTAATACTTTATATTAGTTACCCACAAAGTAATACTTTATATTTTTATTATATTAATGGGAAGGGGTTTAAAAGTGAATTCTCCATGCTAATTATAGTATGAAGGCAGGAGACTTGAGAGGAGATTTATTTTGGGACTATTTGTTGAATAGGATATTCACAATATAACAATGCATTAAGAATTTGAATATTAATACCTTATAAAAATACAACAATAAAAATCAAATGACTTCAGAGCTTTGCTAAATCTTCCTTTGGGGGCTATTGAGAGAATTTTCTCAGGAGTCTAAATCTCAATTTCCTCATCAGAAAGAGGTGGTGTTTGATCAAGATTAGAGAATCCTCATGGGACCCTTTGATTCCCCCATGACAGCAGAGCTTCAGGCTCTAGAAATGGAGGTATGGGAAGGGAAATGGTAAAAATGAGTCATGTGTGGGAGGGGATGGTCTTAAGTGGAATAAAAGACTCAGAATAAGTGAGTTTATTCCATGAAAAATAGCAAATATTCCCATTTCACATAATGGAGACCACTAAGCATGTTATCCTTAGCAAAATAATTTTATCCATGAAAGGTCCTTTTTATTTAGCACAAGGGTACATTATTTTGGTTAATTTAGTCATCCTAAAAGTGTTCTTTAATTTATAGTTTGATTCTACTTTCAAAGGGAAACACATTTATGTACATAGAAAAGATTATTAAAATAAGATACTAATACACGCACACACACTTACACACATAAATATTGTTATTAATTGAATCTATACCCTGAGGTAACAAGGAAAGCAAAGGTCAGATTTCCAAATATAAAACACGTCTGGTGAGAGCACTAGACACTGGAAGGAAGACACACATTTTTTCTCATATTTTTTCATCATAGTTTTTAGATTCATGAACAGTACAGACCCTTCTTATTGATTAAATAAACAATATACTAGTTAGACTCTGTTTTTTAGATCATTATGCAAAGACGAGGAAGGATGGAATCATTACATAAATGATCTCTCAATCTTGTCAAGAAAAATTAGAAATTGTATGTATATTTTCAATAACAGTTTCTTCTCATTCACTCACAGAACCTCAGTGTCCCAATTCTTCAAAAAACAAACAAAAATAAAAACAAAAACAAAAACAAGAGCCATTACAGTTAGGCAGCAAGGATTCTTCTTTCCATGTGCTACCTACACATGGCTTCTCAGTGAAAAGAGTTTGCATTCTCTATTGACCATTTTCCCACCATGCTGGGGATGGAATCTAAACCTTGCTCATGCTAAGTATGTGCTAGGTCAGTGCTTGACTACTGAGCTACAGCCCAGCTCCCCTTATTAACCCTCTGAAGGGTCCAGACCAAGGCAGGTCTATCTTTTGGCTCCAACAGAAAAAGTTTCTCTGGTGTGCAGCTGTTATACTCAAATCTCTGCTGGTGTTTCCTAAGAAATATTAAAACCTTCTTAGGAATTTGAATTAACCAACTAATAGAAAGGCGACTGGCTCCAGCTGAGTGCTTCTCCCCTTTACTCAAGCCTAATCAGTATTCTAGGGGCAAAACTTAAGGACTGTTTTCTTGCACAGTTAAGGACCAGTAGGGGGAGCCAGAGGGTAAAGTTTTCGTAGGTCATTCAGCCAGAATGATACTCTTAGCAAGGATTACTTAACTGATGGCATAACACAGATGAAATAAGTGCCATTTAGCATGATTTTATATATATATATATATATATATATATATATATATATACATATATATATATATGTATATATATATAAACTTTTCCATTAATATATCTGTATTTACACTGCCTATGTGATCAAGAATGAACAAAGAAAAATCTTTACAAAATTTAGAAATTATTATGGTTGCCACAGGTATTTTGGAATCTTAAGGCACTTTTACAGCACATAGTTAACAGGAGAATAGATGGATCCATGGGCTTCACTGGTTGAAAGAAATGCCTGGTTGAGAAATAAGTTGAAGGAATCCCTGGTTACCTGGGAACAGCTTCTAAGCTAGAACATGTTGGCACTCGGAAGTAATAGTCTTCACTGTATCTTTGGTAAGAGCTCTAAGCAGCAGAGAAACCATTAGTTCCAGACTTACACCTAGCAGTGAGAGAGGCAGTAAGGAAGGCGGGTATTGATCCAGCTGACTTCCTGTTCTACCAGAAACCTGGAAGTAGAACAGAAAGTGCAAAGACCTTCCTTCTTTTTGTTCTTTTCTTGACTCCTTATAGAAACATGGATCTTCATATCAGGAAAGCAAAAGTAGATTTTTTAAAAAAATTCTTCCATTCCCTATGTCTGAGAGATTCAAAAGTGCTATTGTTAACGTTGTCCAAACAGACTCAGTTTAAACACACTCTATAAAGGTGAATAGACAGAATGCAGAAAGGTGAGAGAGATAGAGATAGGCATTAGAAAATCTCTCATTGGTATTCTTGACCAAGTTTCAAAAGATGTGGTCACTAGGGAGCTAGAGTAAAGAGTTATGAAAAGGTACAGATCTGAAGCTGGGCAGATTGTCCACAGGAAGAAAGTGGGCTGCTTATACATATTTTAAAATGTCATGAAAGAAACAAGCTGGAAGATAGGCTGCCACATGAAACTGAATTACCTAAGTAGAAGGAAGTTGAAGAAAGTCTCCTACAATTCAGAGGGAGTGTGTGCCGCTGACATTCAATGGATGAAGAAAAAAAAGGAGAAAAATTTAGTATGAGTAGTTCCAGAAGTAAAAAATGGGACAGAAGGAGGATTAAAATAATGATAGGTGAGATCATTACTCAAATGGGTAAGGATTTTGATTTTATTTAAAAGGCTTAGCAACTACCAGGAACCAATTAGTTTCAAAAGCCACTGGAATGAAAACTATTGAGTCTACATCATAGACTCTGAGCAAAAGTAAGTAAATAAACAAGACTAGCACACCAGAAGCTCTGGGTTTGATCCCCAGCACCTACATAAACAAACAAACAAGCAAGACAGATATGGTGACTATTTGATAGAGTTGAGTTTAGCTTAAAAGACAGGAAAGTCATGATTAGTAGCATAAACCATGAAAAGTGCCACAGCAGATGTGAATAAGTTTTAAGGGGTTCTGTGTAACTGGTTTGGGGAGTCAGGAGTGGTTTTAGAGAAGTGATATTTTAGCAGACTTGACACTATGTAAGCATTACAAAGAAAAATGTCTGGTTGATGAGAAGGAAAGTAATCCAGGCAGAAGTAACAGCCTTGGTAGACTCTCAAAAAAAAGGGTTGCACATTCTTACAACCTGAACCATTCCTATAAGCCTGGAAAATCAAAGAAAGTTTGAGTTAATAAGGTTGAAGGAAAAGCAGAAGCGAATTTTCTAAAGATCTAGCCCTCTTTGGGAATCACTTTAAACATCTTGACCCCTACTAACATCAGGTTAAGAACAATGCCACACAAAGATAAAGACTTTCCCTAATGATCATATGTGAACTTTCAAAGGTACTTCTAGTGGTAACATGGACAATGAATAGTGCAAGAGCATGAGTAATGGTGAAAGACCAATAAGGAGTTCATCACAGGAATTTAGGGAGGAAAAAGTAAACTAAAGTAGGGGAGTAGCTATGGAAATGGGATGACATAGGTGGATAAGAGAGATTTTTAACAGGTAGAATCAATGTTAAATTATTTGGATGTAGGTATCAGGCATCAAATGCCAAGCATGACAGCCATTTTAGGTCTATTAAATGCTATTCTCTGAGATGGGAGCCTTAGAGAAGGGTTGGATGATGAGTTCTGTTTTCAGCTGAATTGAACTGAATATGTTAATTAGATGTTAAATAGGCAATTGGGTCTAGTACTGGAAAGAAGGAACTAAATTAGAGAGCTTAGTGTGTCAATGATATATGATGCCATGGAATTAGACAGCATTGCTGAAGAGTGTGGAGATTAAGAAGAGAATAATATTAAAAACATTAGAGAAATCCTCTAAGAGTATATTGATGAATCCTGCAGTTTGGGGCAGGGTCAGGGGAGGGCTTTGAATCTAGTCTTCAATAGTAAGGAAGTCAAGAGAGTGGTTATATTCCAGACATCTTTTAAAATTTTATGCTTAATGGAAAAAATACAATATATATCCAAGCCCAAGAAAATCAGCTACTTAAATGAGAATCAAAAGCAATTTGTCACCAGATGATGACTCCAAATATCAGATAATCATGAGGAAACAAAAAAATTTTGGGACTGGAAGTTTATGAGGCCAAAATTTTATACCCAGCTGTTGTTTATTTTCCAAATCCCAGGAAAATGATGAAAAGAGTATAAGAATGAGATTAAATATTAAGAAAGTCTGAAAACCAGAGAAGATTTTATCTGTAGATTAGAAATTTTAAAGGAATTTTGGGAATCTTGAAAACAGACTGGTTTGACACAGAAAATATAGCCAAGAAAATCACAAACAAATAGAGACATCTGGAATGGTTCACTGAAGAAGTACCAGTTCTCCCCACAGAGCCCTGGAAAGATTCCAAGATCACCATCAATGAGGGCTACAAATATTTGTTGAATGATGTCAAATGAATGAGCAGCCTGTGTGGTAATTAACAACATAATTAATTGAAGGGTTTCCAGCCAGCTGGGCTGGTCCTTGGCTTTGATACACAGAGGGCTGGATGTGGTGTTTTCTCCTAGGATAAAATAGATGAGATGTGTTCTCCAAATAAATTGTCAGATCTGTTTTCAGGAAATGGAAAAATAGTAGAAAGGCATCTTGGTGGAGGAAAGAAATACTGTAAAATTTCTTATTCCTAGAAAAATGTCTTTCCAGGCTTACGGTGATTTATGAAGAGATCATTATCTGACTGACATATTGTTTGCTTTTCCAATATGAAAAGAGGTATGTTTCACTCCTTCACCCAAAGAGGACTGAAACATGTTTCCATCCAAGGGAGAGGCCCAATGTGGAAATGGTACCCTCTACAATTACTAAGGAAAGCCAAAGTAGAAGACCAACCGTGATCACACTGTTCCTTCAATTATAATGATCATGATTGTAGATCCACACTGAAGATAAGCAAACCATCAGAGAGAAGCATCTATGGGAACAGGTAGACCAGATGGTCCCTGAGAGATTTACAAAGGCAAGAGAGCATAATTTTCTATTTCAACCAGAGTCAAAAATAATACTTATGTTGAATTTATGAGAAAGAGACGTGTTTCTTTGAAAATGAATCAAATGATGAATGAGAAAGAATTTGAGAAATCAAAATAATGAGTTGTAATATTGATCACTCTAATGGACTAGGATAAAAATTAATAGTGATGAAATCACCCACATTGTAATGGTAGCAAAGATATATTTTAAAAATTCCTGCTGTTTTGTCATTTATCTTTTTCACATCCGAAAGCATGTACAATTTTCTATTTTTGGAATTCAGAAGTTTTGTTATGATATTAAATGCATCATATTTCCATGATTTATCTTTTTTTAGAACAGAAAATTTTATTTGTGCTATTGTGATTTTTTTCATTTTTAAAAATTTTAATTTGTTATAAATGACAGCAGAATGCATTACAATTAATAATATACATATGGAGCACAATTTTTCATATTTCTTGTTGTATACACAAAATAGAGTCACACCATTCTTGTGTTCATACATGTACTTAGGATAATGATGTCCATCTCATTCCATCATCTTTCCTACCCCCATACCCCCTCTCTTCCCCTCCCTCTGTTTTTCCCCTTTGCCATATCTAGAGTTTGTCTAATCCTATCATGCCCCTCCCACCACATTATGAATCAGCAGCCTCAAAAGAGAGAAAACATTTGCCATTTGGTGTTTGAGGATTGGCTAACTTCACTTCTTATTATATTCTCCAACTCCATTCTTTACCTGCAAATGTCATGATTTTATTCTCTTTTAATGCTGAATAATATTCCATTGTGTATATATACCACATTTTTTTTCATCTACTGAAGGATATCTAAGTTGGATCCACAGTTTAGCTATTGTGAATTGTGCTGCTATAAACATTGATGTGGCTGTGTCCGTATAGTATGCTGTTTGTAAGTCCTTTGAGTATAGACTGAGGAGTGGGATAGCTGGGTCAAATGGTGGTTCCTTTCCCAGATTCCCAAGGATTCTCCATACTGCTTTTAATATTGGCTGCACCAATTTGCAGTCCCACCAGCAATGTATGAGTGTGACTTTCCCCCCACATCCTCACAAACACTTATTGTTGTCTGTATTCTTAATAGCCGTCATTCTGACTGGAGTGAGATGAAATCTTAGAGTAGTTTTGATTTTCATGTCTTTAATTGCTATAGATGTTGGACATTTTTTTTCATATATTTGTTGATTAACTGTATATCTTCTGAGAGAAGTAACTGGTACAGAGCTTCCTGTAAAATAATGGGACATATGTGCTATCTAGATGCCTGGTACATGAATACATACATGTAGATGGACTCATGGTCAGAAATTCTAATGATTGCAGGGGAAAAGGATGATTTATACTTGAGTAATGTGGGCCAGTATAATACAACACAGGGTTATGAGGTTTTTGGCAAACTGAAGAAAGCTTGTTCTTTCTAAAGAGAGAGTACTTCAGTTGCTCAGCTTAATAACTGCTGGTTGTTGCCACAAGATAGTAAGTATCCACATGGCCAAACCCTTTGATTTTTCTTTTTAAGTTGAGTAGGAATACAGACTATAAAATGTGAAATCTCCTAATTTTTTGATGTTAACATTCAATTGAATTATTGAAAAATACTAGTGGTATTTCCAAAGTAAATTCTGTCTATTTATGATTTGTCCCTCGTGTCATATGTAATCCTGTCTTTTGAAGGGTAAGGGTAAAATACAATAGAAACACTTGAATGATTGTCCCTAACAAAAATATTTTTGTTGTTTTTGGTTTGCCACAGAAGTAATGTAAGCACGTGCTTTGTGGGGTTTCCTAGTATAATAAATTTTTAAATATTTGGCTTTTCTTATAAATACATGTAATTCTCAATGATAATTATTTCCATCATGCTGGTTTCTCTAAGCAAGTCTATGATAATAAACCATGGGTTCAGGGGTCTGAGCAAAGTGACTATTTCTTAGATTTTTGGATTGCAGCTTGAATTTATCCTAAATTATTAAAAGTGAAGGGATGTACTTTGTTTAAAAACATATTTTAAAAAATTCAAAATTTTAGTCTCTGTTTAGTCATGCCCTTTAATAAAGCTGTTTGGCAAAAGGAAATCCTATAAATTACCTTGTAAATAAAATCCAAGGAAACTATAAAACTGCTTACAAGATAATGATTTATGTGTTTCTTTACTATAGTAGAATGCAACGGGTTTTTTAATATCCCATCATAATGTTTATGTCCCAATATGTTGCCTGATAGTTAGCCAAATCATCATTTGTTAACTTGAGTGTCAAATTGTGACTCCATTTTTTATTTTTTTTAGGACTTCTATTTTTCTTTGCAGCAATTACTTAGAACTGGGAAAATCTTCAACCTCACAAAGAATTTAAGGAAGGCTAAATATCACCATATTAGCCATAAATATCACCCTGCTGATGTAGTATGCTTAACCTGGACAATGCTCTTCAGAATAGCAGCTCTTGAACTGTAGGAGCTCACAATCAAGGCTGATTCATAATGGGATAGGGAGCGGGAGCATGGGAGGAAAAAACAAACTCTAGATAGGTCAGAGGGGTGGAGGGGAAGGGAGGGGGCATGGGGTAATGAATGATGGTGGAATGTGATGGACATCATTATCCAAAGTACAGTTATGAAGACAAGAACTGGTGTGAACATACTGTATATACAACCAGAGATATAAAAAATTGTGCTCTTTATGTGTCATAAGAATTGTAATGCATTCTGTTGTCATATATAAATAAAAAATATATAAAAATTTTTTAAAAAGACTCATTCAACTATACAAATAGAAGAGCCTCAGTTGCCATTGCATCAATTCCATACAATGTTTGAGCAAATATTCATCTAACCTAGTCCTAAATACCTCCAGTAAAATAAGAACATACAAACCCTAATTCTTAGTATATCTTGAATATTTCTGATAATCTTTTCTCATAAGAACTTTCTTATATTTTTATTTTTATATATTTTTTATTTTTATTTTTATAAAATTTTTATTATAAAATCTTTTCTTATAAGAGCTTTTATATACACATTTTTATATATGTCTTAATTTTTACTTATTTCTGTATATAGTCAGCACTCTGTGTCTGTGGGATTTTTATTTATGGGTCCACCCAGTCGCTTGTTGAAAATATTTGGGGGAAAATAAGAAATTGCACCTATCTTAAACACATACAGACTTTCTTGTTGTTATCATTTCCTAAGTAATTCAGTAGAACCACTATTTACATTGTATTAGGTATTATAGGTAATCTAGAAATGATTTAAAGTATTTAGAAGAATTGTGTAGTTTATGTGCAACTGCTCTACCAGTTTATATAAGAAAATTAGGCTTTTGCAGATTTTGGCATCTACAGGGTGATCAGGGGATCTGCACCCCCCAGATACTGAGGAATGACTATACTGGGCCATATGAAATAAATATAATACTCCTTCCATGTGGCTGCATTTTAAATTGTTGAACAAAGCTTTCACATTCTTTCTAGTCTAGAAACACACACTGAACCCATCAGCATCTTTTAAAAAAATCATTTGTTCTTTTTAGTTGTACAACAGTAGAATTAATGTATCTTGACATGGAGTGTAACTTCCCATTTTTGTGGTTGTGCATGATGTGGAGTTCCACTAGCTGTGTATTCATATGTGAACATAGGAATTACCTCTGGTTCATTTTACTGTCTCTCCCATTCTCATCTCCTCTCCCTACCCCCACTTCCCGCTGTCCAATCTGGTGAACCTCCACTCCTTTCTACCCCACCCCTGCTTATTTTGAGTCATTATCCACAAATCAGAGAGAACATTCAGCCTTTGGTTTGGGGAGGATGGGCTTATTTCACTTAGCATGATAGCCTCCAGTTCCATCCATTTACTGCCAAATGCCATAATTTCATTCTTCTTTGTGGCTGAGTCATCTCATCAGCATCTTGACCTCATGCTTTCTTCAAACGTGTGCTTTGTGTTCGTCCTTCTGGTAGCCCTTCCCTCAAGTTGGTCTAAATCCATTCTTAGGACTGGTACCCAGAAAGATGGGTGCTAGTCAGCTTTTCATAGATGGGACCAAAATACCTTTCATGAACAAATTCAAGGAGTAAAGGTTTGTTTGGGTTCATGGTTCCCAAGGTTTGAGTTCATGGTCCGATGCTCCATTGCTTTGGACTTGTGAAAAGGCAGAAGAACCTGGGAGAAGAACACGGCAGATGAAAGCATTCAGCTCCTGGCAGCCAGGAAGCAGAGAGAGAAGAAGGATCCAGGAAAAAAAGAGAGAGTGTCCTTAAACAATTGTCCCTAGTGACTTACTTCCTCCAATTATGCTCCATCTGTGTATAATTTCTACCACCTTCCAGTAGTCCATTTAGCTTTCAATAGATTAATCCACCAATGAGGTCAAAGCCCTCATGATCCAATTACTTCCCAAAAGCCCCATCTCTAGAAACAAAGTCTTCAACACATAAGTCTTTGGGGGATACCCCAGATCTAAAACACAATGGGCCAGTAAAGAATGAGAGCATTGCCTCAATCAAGCCTAAGTTTATCTTAATGTTTTAAGTTGTTACTATTATTATTTTTAAATTTTATTAGGAGACATTGTCTTATATCATTCTGGCTGGCTTCAAACTCCTGAGCTGGAGGGATCCTCCTGCCTCAGCATCCTGAGTAGCTGGGACTACCCATGCCTGCCATTGGATCCAAGATTGTTTTTTTAAAAAATCATCTCATCAAGTGCTTGAAACATTTTGAACACATTTTCAGCTAAAACTCACAGGTATTTTCACTTATATACTGCTGTTGGACACATCTAATGATGCTGTATTTGTGAAATGAATCCTTTAGGCTCAAGGAAATGATTTTAGGTCTACTTCTTTTGGATTTCATCAGTTTTGACTTGTGTGTTAGCCTTGTATTTGTCCAAAAGTCTTGCTGGGAGCCTTGTGTTCAGAAACAATATGATGTTCTGTTTGAAATTTTTATGAAACCCCTTTTATTAGAACCACTAGTATTTTCATACTTTATTTTTCTCTTTTTGCTCACCTTAAAATGAGAGGATCATGTGTATGCCTTACCTTCAAATTTTAGGGGAATCTGTTACAAAACTTGCTTGGGTCACTCTGTAAATATTGAAGATGCTGCAAAGGTAGGAAGGGATTTCTGATTTCTGTAGCTTTATTTTGCCAAGCTAGAGTTCCAGCTGTGTTCAGGGAGTTTGCTAAAACTACAGCTAGAACCGGCGGTGGGATATCACCTCAATGACAAATAGTTTGTTTTCTTTGTTTGTTGGAAAACCCTGAAATGAGCTGGCACAGTGTTCACATTTGCTAAGCAGTAGGATTTACAGGGATGCTAAAACATCCTCTGGCCCTCATGAGTAGTCAGGATCTATAGTGGTCTCGAAATGCTCCATACACCAGCATATGCCTGCAGTTGTAGTCGGCACCTCCTACCACAGTCTGAATTTTTCCTTGTGCCTCCAGGGTCTTTATGATTTTTTTCATTCTGAGAACCAAATTCCATTGGTGCCTAGAATGTGTTAGACAATTGTGTCTCTGGCTAGAAGGTGTTGTTTAAGAAGAGCAGGGCAAAGAAAATATGAGAACAATGTCAGATATTTTAGGATAGGTAGAAATAATTCAATGTTGCTGATTATTAATTAAGTTTTGCTTGTTTTTGTATTGGGAATTGAACTCAGGGCCCCACACGTGAGTGCTCTACCACTGAACTACATCCCTGGACCTTTCTGTTTTTGAGACAGGGTATCCCTAAATTACCCAGACAATCATTAACCTTTCAGTCGTCCTGCCTCAGCCTCCCGAGTAGCTGAGATGATCAAGCATGTGCCTCTGCACACAGCTTTGTATTAATTAATTATTAAAATGTCATCATGTTGTTATGCTTTGCCTTGTCAAGAAAATTAGTCATTTACTAGCCAGTGGGAAATAAAGAGCTTTTTCTGACAGTTCTGTGGGAGAGCAATTTTTGTCCATGGGTGAGAGACGTAATGGGAAAACACCCTCCTGGGTGGAACTCAGCTGAGATCTGACTCAACTCTCCCATCTTTCAAGCTGAAGACAATCAAGACTGGCAGCTGTGCCCTAGAAGGTATGATTCATACACAGTCTTCCCTTTGTCTCGAGTCCCAGGCACAGAGGATCAGTTGTAAAATAGTTAGAACCAAATAGGTTTGAGACACTTTTCCACCGTGTTGATGCACAAATGAGTTTTTTTAAAAAATACTTTAAAATTATCAATCTCTTCTCTGCTGCCCTTTGGTCAGGGATATAAGGATTTAAGCATCTCCTTTCTCTTGGGTAGTTAAGCCAGGATGATCTTGATGTCAGAAGGTCGGATATAGTTTATAGTAATTTTTTTTTCTATGTTCCACATCTTTAGACTTACAGCTCTGGCACTAAGGTGTTTGACTTTGAATTAGACCATATGCCTTTGAAGCCAGAGAATCCCTGTTATCCAAGAATTCAGAATCCAAAATAATAATAAGTTTTGGTAAATGTGAAGAAGAATATCTTGCAGTCAAACAATACTTGTTCAACTGTAGACAAAGTCAGGTAGTAGTTGTTAAAGTCACAGCAGAGGCATGAACAGAAATATTAACATATCTGAAGACAGAGGCTGACATAGCAGAGAAAAGCCAACGCAGAGAAAAGAAAAAGGAAAATAAACCAAAAATCTTACTGAAGAAATAAAGCAGTGTCATTAATTCCTGTGACTGGAGACAAAAGCAAGAAAAAAAAATATTTGAAGAGATAAAAAAAGAATCACAGATCGTCATCATCAACTGCAAACCCTTAAGAGCATTATTTTATGTACTGAGCTCTGTTATGGTATTTTAGATATGTGAACTTTGTAATTTTTTATGATAACTTGGTTATGTAGGTATTGTTGTTGTTATTATTCCTTTTTTAATAAATGGAGAAATCAAACCATTAAGAGATGGCATTAATATCAGGTGTTTTAATATGGAACATTTCTACTCTGACATGCAAGTTCTTGGGGGTGAGCTTGCTGCAGGACTTCACAAAACATTGCTTCATTGGTTTGTATCCTTCCCTCAACAATGACATCCAACTCTCAGTGATTTCTGTAAGTTCTATATCCTACAGATGTGCTAAATTTATTGCTAATCTCTAGCTCCCTAGGTGCTGCCTTAGTATAAGGCACCATCATTTCATCTAGACATCAGCGATGACCTCCTAATCAGTCTTTGTCTATTCCTTCCCCACAAGGAGCCATTATCCATGCAGCAATTAACGTAAACTTGAAAGTAAATCACATCTTATTTATTTCTTGTTTCAAAATTCCCACTGTTTCTTCTGTTGTATTTGGATTAAATTCTAAATTGACCATGTTTTGGCCCTAGCCTACCTAATCAACTTCATTTCCTTACATGAATAAAAAAATCTCTTTTTTCTTCCTCAGTGGTAGAGGGTTCAAGTTCCAGTAACTTGTCCTTTACCTTCAAGGAAATATATCCATGTGTCCCAAAGCACTGGATCTCTACAGACCTCAGCAATGATGTGTCAGGTCTCTGAACACTCATGAGGTCATCTCCTTACAAGGTGCCCTAAATATATGTGTATTTTCAAGGGAGTCCAGAGTACATACTTCTTCACATTCATCATGTTTGATTAGCATAAGATACATAAGAGGGGTCAATGTTATTCTATGGAAAGTTAAGCTTCCAGGGTTCCTGAGTTAATTATGGCAAAGAGCAAGACAAAGAATATGTACTGTTAGATAAGATGAGGAACATGTATGTTGTCCTTCTTTTGTAAGAATAAATTGATTTTTATCCCTTTTTACTTTTTAATGTACATTGAAAAGATCATATTTATTGTTTTGACAGCTACAAACCAAGTGTCAGAAGTCCTATTGCACTGTTCCTGCAAAGATCCAGCATGGCAGCTGAAATTGGGGCTACTTTTAGATTTATAGTATTCCATGTTCATCCACCAAGATTCATCAGTGTTTGTTGGAACCAGCTTTTTCTTCTTCTCCTCCTCTTCCTCATTATTATTATTATCATTATTATAATAAGACACAAATGGAGTGACTCTACTGTGTGTACAACCAGAGACACTAAAAATTGTGCTCTGTGTACTATGAATTGAAATGCACTCTATTGTCATGTATAGCAAATTAGAATAAATAAATAATTTTTTTGAAAAAGGTAATGGATAGGTATCACTGGCCCTAATTCTTTCACTTTCTTTGATGTTGGCAATAATTTCTTCAGTCTTTTCTAGAATGCAGTACCTTTCTGATTTACCATCTTGATGGAGGTATTTGGGGATGGCTAATTTCTTTCTTTCTTTTGTTTTCTTTCTTTTTTTTTTTTACTTACCCTTCTATAATAATGAATCTTACTCCACAAATCAGAGAGAGAATGTGAGTTCTGAGAGTTGCTAAATATATTCAACCCAATTATTTACATGAGGATTAGAAAATCAGAAGGAACTTGCTGCATGATTCCATTTTTTTTTCAGGTTGCCATATGCATTCACTCTAATTGGAGGCTGAACTTGGCATTTGAGGTGTTCTGGTATCAGGTCAGCCAAGATTCTGAATGTCCCAAAACAATCCAGGTATTCCTGGCACACAGTTACCTTAGTGAATGGGCTACAGTTTATTTAGGGTGTTCTTGGGGCATGTTGACTGAACATACTTGCGGTAATGTTGCAGAGTTCAGCCTTATGGGATTGGCATCCACCTGAATGAACGATTCTGAGAACTGACAAAATTGGAAACCGGTAATGAATTGCAATTTTCTACTGCAGCTAATGTCATATTTCTTTTTAACACCTCTGATTTATTTTCCTTTTACCATAAGTAACACCTTAGTTGGCAGTCTTTATATCTTGTCCCTGCACTGTCATTATGATCTATTAGCCATTGACAGAGATAGACACATTTATGCCTCTTCCCTTGGTATCTATTCCAGTAATAGCATCCACCTTGTCTCCGATGTCTAAGCACCATTACCTGGTAGCCACCATCACAGAAGTCTATCATCCCCACTGATATGAGAAGGCTGAATCTACATTCTCAGCTCTCACCTACGAAAAGCAAACTCCTCTTTTCACCAGTGCATTTCTCACTGATTAAGGAAAGAAGTATTTTCTGCACACTCCAGACTATATTGTCCATTGATGATTTTTTTCTGACTGCATATGATGAATTTATTCTAACATTCTCACGTCTTTATAGCTTTAGGTACCTTCCTCAATGCTATGTTAAGGCATTTCTAGAATTTACATTACATTTTTTAAAAAATTTTCCCATCAATTTATGCCCAAGTCTCAAAAGAGTCATCCAGATAGTGTTTAAGGATTATCTTCAGGTGGCTTTTCTGAGATGACAAAACTGTAGTCATAGGAGAAAGCCCCTAGATTCCACCACCCACTTCCTCAATCCAATACTCTGAAGATCTACTCTCATGGGTCTTCCCTCAGTTTCTTAAAAGGTCTTACCCAGATGCTATAATTGCTTTAGTATATGAGTTACTTTCTCCTGGAAGTGGAGTCACAACAATCTTCTTGGGATGGGCTAAATTCTGACACTAGTGGCAACCTTGGTGCCAAGTAGAAGTGTCAAGGACAGATTTTGAAGAGGAGGAACAGCGTTTTTCAAGACACCTGCCTTAAGGTGATGACTTTTCATGATTCCAGGAGTTTTATTTCCTTCAGTAGGGAAGTCTAGGGACCATTTCTGTCATTTGTGGGTTTGAGAGGAATTTGAAGTCTGATAATTTTAGGCTCCTATATCTAGTGTCTGGGGGGGGGGCTCATTTTTTTTTCTACCAAGAAAGACTTTTTTTTTTTGGAAGACTTTTTCTAAACAATGGAATAGCAGAGACTAGATTTATCCCTTTGTTGGAAAACAATCAATCAATCAATCAAACAAAAAAAAAACCAGAATGAATAACTAAAAGTTATACAAGTTTTAGAGAACATAGAAATAAATCATAGTGAACTGGGAATAAGCAAGGATTTCTTATATCTGATGACAAATATGCTACTCATAAATTCACAAATTGTTAGTTAAACCTCATCCAAAGTAATAACATCTGTTACTCAATGAAAAGACAAGTCACAGATTTACTAAGTAAATAATTTTAGGCTACTATATCCAGTGTCTGTTTTGTGCTGCCATAAGAGAATACTTGAGATTAGACTATCCATCAACCAAAGAAACTTCTTTGGCTCAAGCTTCTTGAGGGTAGGAAGTCCCAGGTTAAGGGCTCTTGAGAGCCTTCTTGCTGCATCATAATGTGGTGGAAAGCATCACAAGGCAAGAGAGAATCACAGAGGACAGACGGATCCAGACTCATCCTTTTATCAGGAGCCTACTTCCCAATACCTTAACAACTCTTGAGATAACAACATCAATCTAAAATATGAGGGCAGAGACCTTATGGCCTAATCACCTCTAAATGGTCTTCAATCTCAGCACTGTTGCCCTGGGGATTAAGTTTTTAGCATACAACTCTGGCAGATATATTCAAACCACAACACACATTACACATATAAAAAAAAAAAACTCAATTTGTGGTATACAGAGACCTCTCAGACACTTCACAGAAGAATAATGCAATCGAACAACAAATATATGAAAAAATGCTCAACATTCTAGCAATTAAGATTTCATCTCACTCCAGTCAGAATGGCAATCATCAATAATATAGGCAACAATAAATGTGTGGTGGGATGTGGGGAAAAAGGCACACTCATACATTGCTGGTAGGATTGCAAATTGGAACAAACACTATGGAAAGCAGTATGGAGATTCCTCAGAAAAGTTGGAATGGAACCACCATTTGACCCAGCTATCCCACTCCTCAGTTTATATCCAAAGGACTTAAAATCATCATACTACAGTAATGCAGCCATATCAATGTTTATAGCAGTTGAATTCACAATAGCTAAACTTGTTGTCCTTCAATAGATGAATGGATAAAGAAATGTGGTATATCTATTCAATGGAATATTACTCATCTTTAAAGAGGAATAAAATTATGGCATTTCAGGTAAATGGATGGAGTTGGAGAATATCATGCTAAGAGAAATAAGCCAATCCCAAAAAACCAAAGGCCGAATGTTTTCTCTAATATGTGAATGATAATTCACAATAAGGCAGCGGGATGCACTGGAGAAGAATAGAGTTACCTTAGATTAGGGAGAGGGAAATGAAGGGAAGGGAGGGGAGCAGAGGGGATGTGGTGATAAGAAGGACAGTAGAATAAAACAGACATTATTATTTTATGTGTACATATGAGTGCATGACCAATGTGAATGTACAACATGTACACTCAGAAAAATGAGAAATTATATTCCATTTATGTATAATGTATCCAAGTGCATAAATGCATTATACTGTCATATACCTAATAAAAAATAAAAAATAAAAAATAAGAAAATCATCACATTAATAAATGGGCAAAATATCTGCAAACATGTCTCCAAAGAAAATATACATAGAGCGATCAGGCAACTGCAAAGAGAGTCACCATCAGTAGGTGATATATATATATATATATATGTCATAATATATATATTCCATTAGGAATATGCAAATTAAAACCACTTTGGAATGCATTATAATTAATACACCTGTTCCAGTGATTAAGACTTTTAAAGATCATCCATACCAAGCATTAGTGAGGATATGGCACAAAGGGAAAGTGTTATGCTGTGTGGTTGGAAAAAATCATAAGTGCACTTTGGAAATTCATTTGCCATCTTCTTAGAAAGGTAAACATATACTTAACACATGATCTAACCATTCTGATCGTATATTGACTCAAGAGAAATTATAGCACATGTCTACAAAATCACTTGGAAAAGCTTTTACCCATTTGCCTTTAGTCTATAAATTCATAGTGGATGTAATATTCATTATAATTAATACAAAGTTAATTTTTACATGGTCTGAATTATGAGTCAAATCTGTTTTTCAATATGGAAATTCAACAGTCTTTTATTTATTGAAAGACTGTTCTTTCTCTTATTGCCCTCAAATTGCAACTTTGCTAATTGTTGCTAAAATGTTTAGGTATCTATGGGTCACTCTATAGACTTTCTGTTATTTTATTTTTAAATTTTTTTTGGTTGTTCCGTTCTTTCCCATCTCCACACTGATATTGCATTCATGTTTCTTGGCATTTCCACACACATTTCAGAACCATCCTCTCAAGTTTCACAAAAAGAGTTGTAATTTTCATTAGCTGATATTAAATCTATAAATCAGTTTTTGGGAGAATTAACTTCCTTGGTATATTGAATTTTCCAATTAATGATAATATTTTATATGTTTAATATATATTTTATATGTTTGAGTTTCATTTAACTTTTCTTAATAATGTTCAGTAATTTCTAGCATAAAAGTCTTGCACATTTTTTGTTAAATTAATGATCAGGTTATTTGCTCATTTCTGAGGCATAATATATTTCTTATAAATATGTGTCTTAACCATTGGCTGTTTGTATGTAGAAATTCAATCAGTATTGTAATATGAATTTTCACATAGCAATATGGCTAATAAAATTTATTCATTTTAATGATTTGTTTTTAGGCATTAAAAATGTCATATAACTGGAATTGTACTGGAATAATATTGGAATGGAGACTTAGCTAAATGTACACACTGGAACTTAATTTCAAGAAGTTTGATGAAATAAAAGATACATAGAATATAAATCTGTCTTTATAACTGAATGACACAAATACTTAGGGGGAACTATATATTCATATCTAGCTCCTAAGTTCACTAAAGAAACAAAAATAAAAGCAAAACAAGAACAGCAATGACAAAATCCAAAACTAGGCAGTCTTAGAGTTGAAATAATGTCACATCATGACTCTCTTGTTGCTAGACAGCAAAAATTCTTTTTTACATTCACAAGTGATGTTTAGAAAGCACAAAAAAACTAAAGCACAAGGTATTTCCACTGGCCAAAGTGCATACTACAGGGACACAGCCACATCAATGTTTATAGCAGCACAATTCACAATAGCTAAACTGTGGAGCCAACCTAGATGTCCTTCAGTAGATGAAAGGATTAAAAAAATGTGGCATATATACACAATGGACTATTACTTAGCTTTAAAAGAGAATAAAATCATGGCATTTGCAGGTAATTGGATGGTGTTGTAGAAGATAATGCTAAGTGAAGTTAACCAATCCCCTCCAAAACAAATGCTGAATGTTTTCTCTGATATAAGGAGGCTGATTCATAGTTGGGTAGGGTGGGGGAGCATGGGAGGAATAGATGAACTCTAGATAGGGCAGAGCGGTGGGAGGGGAAAGGAGGGGCCAGGGGGTTAGCAAGGATGGTGGAATGTGATGGACATTATTATACAAAGTACATGTATGAAGAAATGAATTGAGGTGAACATATTTTATATACAACCAGAGATCTGAACAATTGTGCTGTATATGTATAATAAGAATTGTAATGCATTCTGCTGTCATTTATTTTTTAAAAAATCAGTTAAAAATTTTTAAAAAATGTTTAAAAAAATAAAATTAAGGCAGAAATTATAGTTAATGAGACAAGTCTGTGAAACTCAAAGAGTTCATTGCTAATTATTACTTTTCAAAAAAATTGAATCTATTTTCAATTAGCTATTGTCATAAGTAAGGTGAATTTATTCAGGTAACTATGTCTATGAAAATAACTGGCCATCAATGGAATACTTATGAGGTAGTTAATCCCCATGTTTAAAATGTCCTTAAGCATGAATAGCAATAGGGCACACACTCTTAAGGGTAAAGAGCAATGAAAGTCTATGAAGCTTTGCAGAATCAACAACACCATGACTGCTCATATCACCCAAAAGTTGATGAGTCAGGAAGATCTGCAAGCAGGACTCTTCAGTTTATTTTAATGAACACTTCTAAGGCTTTTCGGCTCTCTACTTAATTGTTCATATTCTTTCAAGGATGGCCATGTACTAAGTAATAAAAATATTACATTTACTTAAGGATTAAAAACTCCTTATAAATCCACATTGCATTTTAAGGCATTTTATTTAAAACACATAGACTCTTTCTGACCATCAGAATGAGGATAGCTATAATCAGCCATGTGCACTGGATAAGAGCTCTGTCTCAGATTTCACCCCTACGTGCATGAAATGATTTGACTCCAACTAGCCTGCTACAGACCTGGTCAGCTTCTCCCCCAGACTAAAGGCTTTTCTTGTTCCTAGAATCTTCATCTTCATTTCTGATTGACCAAGTAGACTTTTACCACTTTTGTCTTAGCTTTCAATGCAGAGGGATTTGGGTGATTGAGTCTTTTATGTCAAAGGACAAAAGATTAAAGTACTTTGTACTATATGAGGGATAGAAACTTGGTTAAAACTCACAGGTGACTCTTTGACAAACGATTGCAGTAAGAATGTCTCCCTTTGTAAAAGGAAGGATCTATAAGTACTTGTCCTTCCAGAACATTATGACTACCATGCTTACAATCTTAAGTGACTATCCTGACTGTCTCAGAAAGGAGGTACAAAGAATAGATCTAAATGGAAAATGATGATTAAAAAACCTTAAGAGATTCCATTTGCCAACATAATAAATAATCATAAAATAGATAAAGGTGTAATTGGAAGTAAATTGAGAAGAAAACCACATAAGTTTCTGCTTCAAGATGCCAGTTTTTAATCAGTGAAGTTCATTGCCAACCAATACCAGTATTTCTGTTGTAGTCAGCTTTTTTGATGCTGTGACCAAAAGATCTGACAAGTATAATTGGAAGATGAAAAGTTTATTTGGGGTCTTACGGTTTCAGAGGTCTCAGTCCCTAGATGGCCTACTCTGCTATGGGCACGAGATGAGGTGGGACATCATGGTGGAGAGTAATGGTACGTGGAACCAAGAAGCAGAGAGACTCTCCTCACCACTGAGAAACTTCTCACCAAAGTCACACCCCCAATGATCCAGCTCCTCTAGACAAATTACGTGTCTATAGTTATTACCTAATTAATCCCTATAAGGGGATTAATGCACTGATTAAATTAAGGTTTTCATAATCCAATCATTTCCTCTCTAAATATTCTTGCATTGTCTCTCACATGAGATTTTTGGAGACATCTAATATCTAAACCATAACAATGTGTGTTCCTATGTATGTATGTATTATGTATGTATTTAATCTGGCTCTGTACTTGACTATTTGTTATTATCTCTGATACCCAAAGAGAAAAAGGTTGGAACATTTTTCATGGAGTATGGAGTTTTGTTTTTTTGTGGATTTTTTTGCATTTATTTAAATTTTCTTTGCGTTCCTTTATCGCCTCTCTTTTTGGAGTTCTTGTTATGTATATGTTTGATGATGTCACATATCTTTCTGACTGTGTTTGTTTCTCTTAGTTCTTTTTGCTTTCTATTACTAAACCATGTAATTGCAATTGACCTATTGTTAAGTTTGCTGATTCATTCTTCTGCTTACTTCTATCCCCTGTTGATCCTGTGGTAGGCAGAATAATGGTCATCGGAAATGTCCATGTCCTATCCTCAGATCTGTGAACATATTACATTACATGGCAAAGGTGAATTCAAATTTAAAATAGAATTAAGAATAACCCTAAAGAGCTTTTGCTGGACAATATGATAGACCCAATGTAATCCCAAGAATATGTGAATTGGGGGTGAGGGGAGAGACAGAATAGTTGGAGTTAGGGAAATAACACCATGAGAAAGATTTGGTCTTCCATTGCTGACTCTGGAGATAGAAAACAGCTTTGAGTGAAGGCATATAGAGAATTTCTAGAAGTAAAAACCTAAGGAAAATGGACTCTCTTTTAAAGCCTCTTGAAGAAAACAGTACTCTGACAATACCTCAATATTAATCTAGTGAAACCAATGCCATATTTCTAATCCCTACAATTATTTTTTTAATCCCTACAATTAAATATAATAAATGTGTGTTGTTTTAAGCCACTAAGTTTGTGTTATTTTTTTTTTGTAAAAACAATAGCAAACTAACACACATCTTCTCTATTGTTGTTTATTTCAGTTATTGGACTTTTCAGATTCAAAATTCCTATTTGATTCTTTATCTATTTGATCCTGTATCTTTATTCATGTTCCCTATTTGGTAAGACATTGTCTTACTCTTTCATCTCTAGACATGGCCTTCCTTGATTCTCTGAGCATATTTCAAGTAGCTTATTTAAAGTCTTTGATAAGTACAACATCTGTGCTTCCTGAGGGACAATTTATATTAACTACTTTTCCCCTCTGGACTTAAATTATACTTTCTTGTGTCTTTTTGCATATCCCTAATTTTATGCTGAAAACAGAACATTTAAACTTATAATGTCATAATCATGTGATGGTTAATTTTATGAGTCCACTTGAATGGGCTAAGAAATACTCAGATACTTGGTAAGATATTATTTCAGCATGAGTCTGTAAGGATGTTTCCAGAAGAACTTAGAAGTGGAATAATTAGACTGAGTGAAGAAGACATACCTTCACTAACCTCGGTTGAAATCATCCAATCCACTGAGAGACCAAATAGAACAGAAAGGTGGAAGAAGGGTAAATTCTCTCTTTCTTGAGTTGTAACACCCATCTGCTGCCTTCAGGCATCAAAAATCTTGGTTGACAGACCTTTGGACCTTGAAACTTAAGCCAGAAGTGCCCACCAAGTGTTCAGACTTTTAGATTCATACTGAATTTTTCAAGTGGCTTTCTTGTTCTCAACCTTGGAAACAGTAGACTATGGGACCTTTTTGGCCTCCATAATCCCATGACATAAATTCATAATAAATCTCCTCTTATTTATCTACATACTGTCATGCACTAAATAATGATGTTTTGGTTGACAATAAACTCCCTTACATATTGGAAATCCCATAAGATTATAATGGAGCTTAAAAATTCATGGCATTTGATGACATTGTAGATATCATACTTCTGTAGCACAGCATATTACTTATATGTTTATGGTGACACTGGGTTAAACAAATCTTACATGTCATCAGTCACATAAAAGTATAGCATAAACAATTACAGGCAGTGCATAATACTTCATTAGGATAATAAATGACCATGTTACAGGCTATTACTATACTGAAATTTTACTTTTGTTTTAGAATATATCCTTTTATTTAAAATGCTTGCTGTAAAATAGCATGCCCTGTTACTCCAGCAATAATAGCCTTATACACATTGTGTTTATCACATATATGATCTATATTCTTTGTGGGAGTGTATTGTGTGTGGGGGTGGGAGGAGGTTCTGGGGGGGGCAGTGTTGAACCCAGGGCCTCATTCATGCTGGGCAAACAGTCTACCACTGAGCTATATTCTCTAACCCTAATTCTAACCCTTAATACATCGCTTGATTGCATTATTCATTTAATTTCTTGTTTTCTTTTCTTTATAACCTTAGGAAAAGCATGTTCGTATGTGTGTGTGTATATATATATATACACACACACATTCACACACATATATATATAACTATATGTAAACATCATGGAGTGTAACCAAATAATACTGTACTATATATACCAGATATTATTAAAATGTACCATCTAGGTTTGCATATGAACACTCTATGAGTGTATGAGATCTATATGAATGACAATGAGGTTGCCTAACAGTGCATTTCTTAGAACATAAGCCCTGTCATTAAGCAACCCATGAGTGTATGTCCTATTGATTTTGTTTCTCTGGAGAACCTTGACCTGTTAAAAATCAGCTTCTTCCTCTTTCCTCAGGATTTGTCACTGTGACTATTTTGGTTTGCACTTTGTTTAATGACTTTTTTGAAGTAATTCTTTATAGCCTGTATTCTTTTGCATCACCACTGATGTGTTCTTGCTTGTTAGCTTAGTGGTCAGCTACTATTTGAACAAAAGTTTACTGAAATGCCTGTAATTAATAAATCTCCTTTTGTTTGTCATTTATTTGGGGGCTTGTGTGCATCTTAGGTCCACAGTTTACAACTCTGTCTTAGTTTCCACTTCCTGCTTGTGCAGATCTTCAAGGTCAGACAGAGGTAAAAGCTTAGGATCTTCTTGGTTCTTTCCTGAACATGCTCACAGCCCTGGATAGGTGCACAACCCTACATATGCATGTGGTCTTTCCAACTCTCAGCAATATATTGGAGCTTTTCAAAGCCCCTTTTGGGTATTTTATTCCCCAGATTTCCCGTTAAGCCTTTTGGTTCATCTGTTATATGCCCAACGGGTATTGTCTCCTTTAGCACTCATGTTGTTAAAAAATGGTCCTTTTTTCTCTCTCTCTTTTTTTTTTAAACAAATGTATTTGGGCAAAAAATCTGTTTGCACTAGGCATCTGTAGATCAGGTCAGAAAAAGATGGTTTTTCAAATGGGGTTCTTCCAGAGAACCAGCAGGCAGGAAATGACTCTTGAAAGGAGTTTCTGATCTGCCTTTTCAGTGACTGCCAAGTTTTTGGTTTTCACTAGCTCTAGTCTATTGATTTCCAAGATTCCTGCAAAGAGGGGAGAGGGGATTGGAATATGAATAACTACAACTCCACAAACTTGCTTTTCTTTCCAAGATGCAACCATTTTTCTTGAATGAACACTCTCTGGATTTTTTTTGAATGAACACTCTCTGGATTGCTTTAAGCCTTTGATTGATTCCTAGTGTCATAAAAATGTTGATTCTGACAACTTCTCAAGTGTTCTTATTGTGTTTGTGAAGGGGAGAGTTTTTGAACCTTATTCAGCCATGTTAACTGATGTCATTTTAAATTAGTTTTAATATTTGAAAATGTTAAGGTCATTAATTGTAATCTTAAAACTATGTCTAATGTAAATGTCAATCATAATTCCAAAAGGTATTATTAGATATAAATGACACAGCAATAAAAGCTTCTGAAGTCAAGTAAAAGGCTTTGTTTTCAAAGTAATAAATGTAAACTCTTTGTTGTTAGGATGAATAATTCTTTTTTCTCTTTCTGTTATTTCTGATTCCTAAGTTTTCCACAATGTTAAACATATCTAAGTACTTTTGTCTTGTTGATTATTATCCATACTTAGCAAACCTGCATATTTAGCCCAGAGAAATACTCATATTTATCTTTAAGGGTTAGACCCAAGAATTTACACAGTAGAACAAGTGATAACAAGTAGAGTTTCTATCCAAATGAGGACTAGCTACGTACTTACGAGCCTATGCAATGGAATATTATGCAGTTACTAAAAGGCTTACTGGTACTTTGTGTACTGACAGCTAAAATAGTCATGACATAGTTTTCAGTTTTTTAAAAAATAAACATAAATAATTGTATCCATGATATGATTTCATGCTAATTACATTTAAAAACCAAGAATAAAACATCACTCTACATATGCATATATGTTTGCAATTATCTGTTAAAATATCTCAAAATGCCCTAAAAAAGTTAACAGCCTTGACTATTTTTGGTGGTAACTGTGGAATTGAGGCCAGGACTGGGTTCAGATAGGAAAGGAAGAATCTGGGACAATGATGGATTATTCCATGAAATTAACCTTCCTTTGAGATTTAAAAAATCTATTATAAATATACTTGAATTAATTTAAATGTAAATTAAAATATTAATGTAGTGTAAATGAAACATCACATAGTTATAACTAGAATAAAATTTTGTTTGTGAACACCTAAAGTTATGGTCAGATGTACAGCTAAGTCAAACAGTAATTAATGCATGATTTAGGGATAAATTATACATTTAGTTTTTTTTTTAATTTTTTATGTACCAGGGATTGAACCTAGGGCACTTAACCACTGAGCCACATCCGCAACCATTTTTTTTTTGATACAGTGTTTCATTAAGTTGCTTAGGGCCTTGCTAAATTTCTGAGGCTGGCTTTGAACTTGTGATACTCCTGCCTCAGCCTCCCAAGCCACTGGAATTACAGGCATACACCACCTTAGCCAGACTATAGATTTAACTTTTATAAATACTTTTTGTTTTTCTATAGTTTCCAATGATAATTATATATTACTTTGTAATTAGAAAAAGACTTAAAAATGATAACAAGTAGATAAAAAAATTGATAACAAGTAGAATTTCTATCCAAATGAAGAGTAGCTAAGTACTTATGAGCTGATGCAATGGAATATTATGCAGTTACTAAAAGGCTTACTGGTACTTTGGGTACTACTAGTCAAGATAGTCATGACATAGTTTTCAGTTTTAAAAAAATAAACATAAATAAGTGTATCCATGATATGATTTTATGCTGATACAGGAAAATATAGATAACAAAGAGTAAACACAGAATTTTCAATTATCATTTTAAAATATTACTTAATAGATGGGATAAAAAAGATAATTTTGATTTCAAATTGAACATTCGGTCCTGTTGCATCTTGAAGAACATAGTATACTACTCGAAGAAACCAATTTATATGAAGCAAAAGCCTAAAAGCAAAACCTATTTATTTTGTTAAGAAAACAATAGGCAAAAGTTTTTCTCCTTTGTTTCAGAATGGAACTTCTATATACTATGACTGAAAATTACTTAGAGATTCCCAGAGGTTCTCCTTGAAAATTTTACCTCCAAATAACTCCAGCACATATTAAAATTCAACCGTGGGACTGGAAAATAATATGTACTTTAATTGAATATATGTGGTTAAAATCCCATAAGATAAACAGAAGTTTACTTTTTCATCATAAGTATCTAAGCCCTTTGAAGTTATAGATTGAAATGCATTTTATATACACATGACAGATGTGCCTCATGAAACTCCATTGAATTTTTGTAAATTTCTCAATTCATTGCCCAACCCCCCAATGCAATTTCTTATACTTTTGTGGTTTTTTTTTTGAGAAACTGACGTTTTTGCATAAAAAAAATCACTGTAATCACAGGATTGGCATCAAAGAGTTTTTAAAGATGGCCTGAAATGCAGTCTATCCTGTAATCCCTCCTGATGTGTCCCGGTCATTATATCTACCACATGACAGACCTGATGAAAGAACATGACAGCAGCCCCTCTCCTTGCCCTAGAAGAACCCCAAGTTGATTTAAATGTTTCAGGGTCCAAACATACTCACCTCCCCTACCAACCGACACCTCCACCCCCCTGACAAACTGGTGTGAACTAATGACAGCTCTCTTCCTGGGGCTGCAGAAAAGTAAATGTGAACCCAAATGAATAACGTATTGCAAATGTCAAAATACATTTCAGCCCAAAATAATATTTTTTCTTGGAGATCTAATGAGAAAACTGTTCGAAAGACAGAGTTAGAGTTTCCTGGTTCCGCATTTAATTAACTCAATCCGACTTTTATTATGCTTTGTATTATGTGTTTCCCTGTTCAGTAAACAAACAGCAGAAAATTAAACTAGGGCAACTGCCAACCAGCAGTAAATTTAATTGAAAAATAATGAATTCCCATAGGGTACCATAGGGTTTTGTGCAGATAAACTTATTTTTCCTGGAAAGTTTCCTCTTGCATTTGTCACAACTTGATGTATAAAAGGAATGAAAGAAGTGAAATATGGTCGTCGGTGGTAGATGTAGAAAAGAGGAATGGCCTTCGAGTATAATTCACAGGCTGGTTTCTAGAACTTTCAGAAGATCTGATGAGTTTCCTCTTGCAGAACAGGGCTGGCCACCCCGGCGGGGAATTGGTAACTCTGCCCTCATGGGCTTGCAGAACATGCTGAAACTGTGCCCTATCAACTTTCAGTCAAAGGGGCACTTGTTGAGGAAGAAGGGTGACCCTGAAAGTAAGAAGTGTGCATGATTTAGGGAAAAGAGAGCTTCCAGTCCAAAAAGGGATACTCCCTAAATAACTCCATGTGATGTGACTAATAACTGCTTAAGTCATTCAAACTTGATGTGAATCAAAGATATTGCTCAACATTTGGCTATTTGTTTTCTTTACTTGATATCTTCTTCTGATGGATAGGTACTCTTCTAATGATCCTTTCCTTGACTTTATGTCCAGACAGGAGAAGGTTTGAATTAAACCAGAAAAAATAGAATGTCTTTCTGAGTGATAGGAAAATGACGACATTTGGTTTTCTATCTCACAGTGTGGAGGGCAGGTGTCTACTTATCTTATCTGATTGTAGATTTTATCTTCCAGGTTCAAGTATTGGTAGTGGAACAAAACTCTCACTCCATCCCCCAAATCTCCACTGCCCTTGACCAGGAGGGAACCACTGGGTTCCACAGAAATGTAATCCTTCCTTTTTTCAATTCAGCTGCTGCAGAAGATATTAGTTATTCTTCCAGAATTCTAGCAATAATTCTCACAAATGGCTCAAGATTCTTGGATTTCTTTCAGCAGGTTCTTTGGTTAAAAAAAAAAAGAATAAAACCCCATGATTTGGTGTTAGAGACTATGCTTGGAGACTCTATCTACTGCTTACTTGTTCAATAGAATTTGGAGAATCACTTGTTCATTTAATAAAGATACTTACTAAGGAGAGGTGTGGAGAGTTCCAGAAGACAGCTGATGGTTGGGGTAGACCTCCCTTGGGAAGGGAGGATTGGAGCAAAGACCAGAAAGAGCAGGTGTGGCTTACAGGTATCTGAGGGCAGTTTTCAGGAGAGGGTACAACAGGCTGCACCTCTGTGCTATTCTAAGCAGGACCATGCCTGGTGCATCCCAGGGAAAACACAGAGCGTGTTGCAGAATGGAGGGAAGGAGGCGGGAGATTGAACCAGAGAGATAACAGAGGCCAGATAGAACCACTGCACGATCTTAACTGTAAGCAAGTTGAAGATGAGAGTTATGCTAGGAGATGGACCTTGAATAGAAGAGATGTTATTCTGGGCAACAGACTAGAGAAGACCTGGGGTGATGTAGAAAATCCAGTGAAACCTTTTGCAGTGATGGAAGGAGCCGTGGTGGTTTGGGTCGGGGAACTCACCATGAGCATCTGCAATAACTCAGCCTTCTTAAGCAACTTCATCAGCTGGACAATAAGGAGGTAAGACTCTGTTGTACTTGGAGCATTAAAATATTGTGTGGAAATTTCTTGCCACATAACATAACAGGGTATCAAGAAATGTCTGTTCTTTTCCATTCCCAAAACTTCTCACCTCAAAACTGGTGCGTGACAGAAAAAAATTTGAGGGGGGGATCTAGGGGATTAGCAAGGATGGTGGAATGTGATAGACATCATTATCCAAAGTATGTGTATGAAGACACGAATTGGTGTGAGCATACTTTATATACAGCCAGAGATATGAAAAATTGTGCTGTATGTGTGTAATAAAAATTGTAATGCATTCCACTGTCATTTATTTTTAAAAAATCAATTAAAAATTAAAAAATAATTTGAGAGGCTATCATTTATCTTTCATATACAAGTTTTTAAGAACACACACAAAGAACAATACCAGTTTCCTTAGTTAATGAACGTAACCATGTGCTGAAATTCTATTTTTTAAACAATATGAAAGTAATCATTGATAGTTATTTAAAAAGGAAGGGAAAAAAAGAGAAAGAGATTAGAGAAAGTGGTCAAGCAAAAACCATAACCCACCTAACTTCTTTCCTTCCTTCCAAAAACTAGGAGAAAAACATCAAGAGTTAAATGTGGGTGATACTAATACGAAGACATTTGCTATTAAATCTTTGTGTTTTAGCGATCTTAAAACATTTAAAAATTGTTTTAATTTTAAAATTAAAACAACAAAGTAGAAGAAAATAAGGAGAAAAGAAGAATAAAGGGAGTGGGGAAAAGTGGGAAAGGATTAAAAGAGAAAAGCAATCAGGTTAACCATCATCTACTTTAAGCAGATTTTATTTTAGTATGAAACACAACTTTCTAAATATTCACCAACAACTAACGGTAATTGAAAATTATCTGCATAATTGGTCACAGTTTCAACTGATGTGGGAATTGTCCTTTATAGATTGTGAAACCCTTTTATGTCAATTATGCATTCAGTTTTCAAAACAACCCTGAAGAATTATGCAGCTGTTATAGAATCTCCATTCTGCAGATGAGGAAGTGAATGTTGGACGTTGCTAAATGATTGTTTCAAGGTCTCATGAAACGTGGTGTGCAGAGACCAGCCTGGAACCTCAGGTCCAAGGTCTGAGGATTCACAAGGCTGCTCTTTTTTCAACCCTCCATATTAATGTGCGAGTGTGAATTTCTAACTTAATAGTAGTTTGTTCTTTTTTTTTCAAGAGAAACACATGGATTTTATTCTCATTGTAAAAAATCATGCTATAAGGGAAAGCTGAGGACCCATTCCCTTGATCCCCCGGCACCTCTTCCCAAGCCCTATACCTCTCTCAGCACCACTTGTCCATGAGGTAACTGCTTTTACCCTCTTGGTGTGCTCTTTGTAGACCTATTTCATCGATGTAAATGTACCTTTAGAGATATAATTTGCTTTATTCTTTAACACAGGTAGGATGAAATTATATTGTCATTTCAGTGGATATTTCTCAATTTCTCTTTCAAAATGATCAAACCAATGTTAACACTGTATAATGGTAAGCTGTTTCACATCCTTACTGGTACTAGCTATTAGGAGTTCCTTTTATTTTACCAATCCAAAAGGAAAAATATCTGATATTTTATGTTTTATCTCCTGGATTATAAGAGAGACTACACACCTTTGTATGTGTTCATTGGCCATTTGCATTTCTTCTGTGACCTTTGGTAACTTTACATGTAGATTGCCTTCCCTTGATTGCTTGCAGGATTTCTGTATTTGTCTGTCAGTTCTTTATGTTTACATTAACTTCAAAGATCTTTTTACAGTCTTCCTTTGCCTTTTAACCTTCTTCATGGTATCTTTTACCATATAGATAAATTTTAGGTGTTTGTGTAATCAGATTTTCTGTTTATGCATCATCTTTGGATCATATTTGAGACCATCGCTGTCCAGTAATTATAAACACTTTTATAGTGATTCTGCTTTTTATGTTTCACTCCTTAACAGCATTAGAAATTTATTTTTGTGAGAACTCAAGAGTTCTCTTTTCTATTGAGAAATATAGTAATTTCAGAACCCTGAAATGAAACGCTGTTGCTCTCCCCAGTGATCTAAAATACCATCTGTCTCCCATATAGAATTCTCATGTGCTCTGTGATGTTTTGAACTGATACATTTAAGCGGATTTTACATTGATTTGTTAAGTTAGACACGTGGATCCTATGCATTTGAAAACTCAAAAAGATTCAGATGATGGTGCTAAAGACTTAATTCCTTTTTCACTTACATCCCAATTACAACCCCAATTGTAGGCGCTTTCCCCCAAATAACCACTATCATTGGTATTTGTTTCTTTAAACCTTTTTTTTTAATTTTTCAGTCTTTAATTTGGGAATGTTAACAATAACTAAGGCTGTGGATGGAATTAAGTTTGCTAATCAGCTGACTTTGTGTTCTGTTAACAGTTCTAAATTATCCAGGTAGGATCAGTTATCCATAGACATGAAAGAGAGAAGGTGGAATGTCAGAGTTAGAGGGAGATTTGCAGATAGTACACTGATGCTGGCTTTGAAGATAGAAAGGAGCCACAAGCCAAGGAATGCAGGCCTCTGAGAAGCTAGAAAAGCTTGGAAAAGGACTGTCTCCTAAAGCCTCCAGGAAGAACTGCATTCTGCCAAGCAGCTTGATTTTAGGCCAGAGAGACCAATTTCAATTGTCAACTCCACAACTGCAAGAGGAATCATTTGTGCTGTGCTAAATCACTCCATTAGCGGTAATTGTTAGAGCAATTGGAAACAGATACAGAGGACTGAAAATACTGTATACAATCATGTTACAGTAAATTCATTTCAAACCACTCTATGTCGTTTCTGATCTCAAAATTCTCAGAAAACTGTCCTTTTAATTCCCTCCTAATTGTGACATTTAATAGACTGCAATTAGCTCTCATCTTATTAGATCTTGTGGCACTTGCCACTATAAAGCCTTCTTTCTAGAAAGTGCTTCCTCCTCCTGCATTATTTTGAACCCATGTGATCTCCTTTGACGGTCTTGCCCACTCACAGATATGGCAATGATGCATAAATGCTTGTCTCTAGTTAATTATTAAGATCAACACATTACTTGGATCTTCCTTCTCCACTCTGATTTATGATTTTGTAATCTCTAAAAAATAGAACATTGGGCTGGGGATGTGGCTCAAGCGGTAACGCACTCGCCTGGCATGCATGGGGTGCTAGGTTCGATCCTCAGCACCACATAAAATAAAATAAAGATGTTGTGTCCACCGAGAATTCTCTCTCTCTCTCTTCTCTCTCTCTCTCTCTCTCTCTCTCTCTCTCTCTCTCTCTCTCTCTCTCTCTCTCTCTCCTCTCTATCTCTTTAAAACAAATTGACTATTACTTGAAATTAGTTCAATATTCTTTCTCAGAAGAAGAATATGCTTTACCTTCTGACATCTCCTTCAGTTCCCTCAATTTACTCAGTTCCAAAGGAATAAGATGGGTTGGATCCCACATTTTTAGCCAAAGTGTCACAGAGACCAAGGGTGTTAGTTCCTGTTAGTGCAAAGACAAGACTTGAGGCTGGGAAAGCAAATTTCCCAACACATATGTGGAAAAGATAGGAAGTCCATCATTCACCATCACCATCGCCATCATCGTCATGGTCATTTCCACCACCATCATCACTACCAATATCAACATCATCATCATCACCCTCCTCTTCAGTACAACAACAAACCACATTTGAAAGCCATCAAAATCTCCTGCTACCCATTGCGTGGAGCTTTTGAGGAAGACTGAATCCATTTGAAAGAATAAAATAATGCTGTTTTTCCTTGCTCATCTGAATTATGGCAGGAATGATCATGTGATCTTACTATCTGAAGTGCCTGCTCTGAGAGCTATTATAATTGGAATATAGCATATAATTAGCATCCCACATTTATGACAAACTAAAAATACTGACCCAAAGAACCAAGTTATATTTAGGGTGGAATCCAGAGACAGAATGATTTACAGAGACAAATGTAAGAGACATCACATGAAGGAGCAGAGGGACCTAAAGTTATCATTTAGATCCTCATAGCCTTGGTATTTTTGGAAGGACTCAAAGTAAAAAGCATTCTATCCAGTAGCTGCTCCAAGCTATGTTTGTGCTGCCACTTCCAGGCATAATTGGAGACACTATGCTCTGGCCTTGTAAGGGTTGGGTTCCATGACTAGTTCAGAAAAAGAACTCTCAGCTGGTAAGACCAGATCTAATGCCTTCTTGAAAGATCTTGGTAAGCTAGAGAGAAGAGTCTTTCTAACATCCAAGACTGAACTTGTTCAGTATGTGCTTCTCCACCAAGTTAGACAATCAAAGCAACAGACAGTCAGGGACAATGGGGATAGAATGTCATGGAGTCAACACGAGGTAGCAGTTAGCTCATCTCCTCAGTAGTCTTCAAACAGAGACAGCTCCTTATTCTGGTTTATCCTAAGCAAGGAAAATTTGGACCTATGGCTGAGCTTCTTCGAACTATGTGGACTCTTGGGATCAGTTTAAGAAGAAGCCATGTGATAGGGAATTGGGAACAACTCTATTATAGGAGATATATCAAACTCCCTACCATTACCCACTTAACCCAAACATGTAGAAAGCCTGGTGGATAAATTGACAAATAGATTCTATGTGGAGGAAGACTCGAATTCTTCCATTGTGGAGTAATGAATCCTCTTCAGAAAGCATATAGGCCTTTGAGGTGTAATAGAGTATAACTTGAAGGACAGGATAGAGAGGAACAGACATAATTATTCTGAAAAGACATGTACTTAACTTTTGCATTTCTGGATACGAATCCTTCTCCTTAACCAATTCTGTTATAGGATAAGATGGGGTAGGGTAGACTATTTCTGCAAGAATGCAAGGAGAATGAAATATGGTTCTGGTATTTGTAATGGTTTAGATATGTGGCATCCTCCAAAAGCTTATATGTGAAAAAATGAAAGAAATTTAGAGGTGAAATTATTGGGTTATGAAAACCCTAACCTAATCAGTGCATTAATTCCCTGAAAGGCACTAGCTGGATGGTAACTTCAGGCAGGTAGGGTGTGATTAGAGGAGGGGTGTCATTGGAAGCTGCTTTTAGGGTATAAAGAGTGGAAGTCTCTCTCTCTCTCTCTCTCTCTCTCTCTCACACACACCTACCCACAAACACACTTTTCTCTTCTCTCTCTCTTTCCTGGTGCCATGTTACCAGATATTTTTTTTCCTCTACCACATATGTCCGCCATAATGTTCTGCCTTACCTCAGACTCCAAGGAATGGAGTTGGCCATCTATAGACTGAGACCTCTGCACCTGTGAGCCCCTAAATAAACGTTTCCTCCTTTAATTGCTCTTTCCAAGTCTTTTGGTCAGAGCAGTAAGAAAGCTGACTGAAATAGTATTCAAAGTAGAATTTTGCACCAAAATCATAGTCAGAAATCCAGCCTTCTCAGAAAATGTTCTATTCCACTCGAATCTTTTCTTCTAAGTGCAGAAACGATCCCGCTTAAGGTGGCAGGGCCCACCTGCCCTATTAGAGTCCTCTTGAACAAGAACAGAGAAGTTAATCAGGTGACCCTTTCATTTTGTTTTTCAGCCGGCTTTTCCATTCTGCTGTTCTGCGGCTGCTGCTTGGTGTTTGGGCTGGAAATCAGTGGTTCAGCTGCCCAGCTTCTCTCTCTTTTCCTGTAGCCACCCTCATGCATTGCTCCAAAATGTAGGCATGAACTCTCTCTTTAACCGAAGAAATGTTTTTTGGGGAAAAAAAAAAAGAACAAAAGACTGGGTTAAGACAATGGGAGCTTCTTTGAGATCTTTGAACTGCGTGACATGGCAGCCTGTCCTTGGCTGCTTGGAGGATCTAAGATCAACCATTATCAGCCACTTGGTTCTGCTGCTGTGGGGCAAGCCATGTAACATCACAGGAGTGACAAAAAACTGTGGTCAGCCTATAGCAATCTCACAATGCTCAGAAAGCATCCTGGTAGCATTCACACCCTCCCATCACCAGTCATCCTGAGGACCACAGGATTCTCCATCCCTACAGCTTAGCTGCAGTCAGTCTGTTTTCCTGTTTTGTCTAAGCTTGTTCAAACTCAAACTCATCTAAATTCAAACTCAACTAAGCATTTGCCCATGAGGGGGTTTTCTGAATTAACTGAATATTTCTGTTCTTCTAATGTCTGTGATGCCGTAGAAAACTGCTCCTGGTACATATTAGACTTTCCACAAAGGATTTGCCAAATGCTTGTTCACTTGTAGGAAATTTGAAATAGCCTATTATTTTATATCACTTTTGTAAACAATCATAAACTGTTTAGAATAAACAGACCAAAGGAAGAGCTGCTTATCAGAGATGTGAAATTTGATGGGAAACATCAGGACTTTCTGTGGAAAAAAAAATTTTGCTCTATTTCTATTTTTCAGAGTACAGACTCCTCCTACCCCACATGTTATTTTCTTCTCTGTGTTGTAAAGTGAATATAATTTTCAAAAAGACTTGTGATGGAAACCTGATTTTTTTTTTTTAGCCAAATTCTTTCAAACGCCATCACACACTTAGGACCTAGGTAGGGGAATGTCTTTTTCACAGTTATTTCCAATTCTAATGAGCTCTGAAAAAGTTTATTTCAAAATAATCCTTCTGTATTAAGCATTGGCTCATTGACAGGTTCTCTTTTATCATAATGGTGCGAGGTTTATTTTCTAAATGAAGGTTTATTTTTTCATGGAATTCCGAGGTTTTGCATTGTGTATATGAAGCAATTAGTTTGGGATTTTTGGAATTTATTTTAGACCTGACAGATGTCTTCAATTTACACACTCTAGGAGGTGACAAACCCTATTAACATTCAAAAGCTATCAATTTAGTTTATCTTTGTTCTTCAGTATTTCCAGCTATCATCCCAGCTAACTCTTTGTTTGTTTGTTTGCCTATTTGCTTTTTTTTTCATTCGTGTGTGTGTGTGTGTGTGTGTGTGTGTGTGTGTGCTGTGTTTAAAAAAAAACAGAAGGAATTTAAGGCAGCAACGAAAGGTAGATTTAGTAATTTCATCGCTGTCAAATTCTGGTAGATTATTTTCAGAACCATGAATTACATCTTTATTAGGAATGCATTTTTTTTCTAATTCCAATTTGTTCCTTTTAATAGTCATGATTATGTACATGATTGCTCATCTTTTATTTACACTTTTGTCTGTCATGTTGCTGACTTAAGTCTAGCACTCTTTACTGCACTCTTTAGTCAGTAGCTGTTTTTATACAGGTAATATGAATATATCTTTAAACTGTAGAGACTTCAGCATGAATTCGGGTGTTCTATTCTTTAATCAAGTTCCTGGTAATCAAAAGCAATTGCATCCCCGTTTTGAGCAAAGTGCGGAACCATGTTGATTTGGGAAGAGGAGTTCAAATGATGTTGTTCTCATTTATTTTTACTCTGAGATTAAAGACCTCACCAGTGTTTGTATTTTTATTTTACCAGGTGCATTCTGCAGCCACTAGATGGCTCAATAGTTATGCTCAGGTCTTCTCCAGAGTCATTACTTGAAACCCCTACAATCTCAATGTGATTCATTTCTCACATTGAAGTCTAAAACTACACCTGGATTTTGCTGACTATAGGATTTAAAAAAATGAGAGCACAACCGACCTGGGAGTTGATGGGAACAAATGCAGCCAGCTACGGGGGAGGAGACTGTTTACATGTTTGCTTTTTTATGATAGCTACCATATTTATTTTCCGTAAACATGGGGCATATTATTACTGGCAAGAAGTTTAGGGACTAACAGATGTCATCAGTAGTGTTAGAGCTAGATCAAATGTAGAATGATTATACATCCTGACACAGTTATTTCTGAAATAAAGGATAATCCATTATGTACAGACCGTCTGACAATTCTAGTTTTAGTGACATTGAACTGGACTTTGAACTCATGGCTGTTTCCTTTATCTTGGATTAAGTTATTTAGGAATGTCTCTGATAGAACTGAAAACACTTAGACTGAAGATTAGAAGGGTACTTCCTTAACTACTTCAACTACTTTGAAAGTATACATTAAAATACATTTGGTGGTGAAATATGGTGGGCATGCTTGCTAAAACGGGCCACAAATATAGCATGCTCTCCATCAGAACTTGAAATTTTTCTTCTGGACATTCTAGAGAACACAGCAAGTCCAGAGAGAAGGAAAAGCAATGATTATCACAAGAAGAGGGTCAAAAATCTTTATTGAGTGTAAGTCACAATATTTCACTCCTAAAAATAGGAGGGTAGAATACAAAAATATCGTAAGTGGGTGAGTTACAAAGCAATTGCACAAAATCAATTACATTTTGGAAATCAGTGCTGCAATAATCAACTTTCTATGTGCAGTAATTATCAATTAAAATATAACAAAAATATATCCCATTTTGCATCAATGCATAGGTATGTGAAAAAAAGAAATGCATATGATCATAAGAAAAATACTACAAACTTCCCTAAGGAGCATAAAAATACTTTTAGAAATAAAAAGATTATCCTCTTCCTCGATGGCGAAAATGTTGTCAACATGTTTATGTCAGTTTAATATTTTAAACTATTAATTTAATGCTTCAGTGATAGCCCAACAAATATTGCTTCAGTTTCATAAGACATTTGTTAAGTTCATGTGAAGAACTAGTAGAGGAAAAGAGGCAGAACGAGAGCACTTTCATTATTATGTGCTTTGTTTATAATTTATCATAAACTAATGTCAATCGCAAAAATTAAGGCACTAACAGTTCAAGACGAATAAGTATGTATGTGTGTATATATGTATAATATGAGTATATATACAAGCCTATGAATTAGTGTATAATAAGGAATCATCACTTCAAATTATTGAATAATAAATTGATTTTTAATGAATTAGATTCTTTAAATATTTCAATAATAATTGATTTAATTCCCTAACATAAGCTATTGTGCAAAATAAAACCCAGTGGGATTATAGAAAGAAACAGTTAAACATAATTATGTAAGAAAACCAAAGAACTGATTTAAACATTTACACAATTATAGGATTAGGAAAATCTTAAGCAATTAAATGGGAAAGTATTTACATATATGATTATTGGGAAATGAATGATTTTCTCTCAAAACTATAAAAATAATTATTGGCAAGGAAATAATTTTTAAGAGTTTAATAAAACTTAATCTCTGCCACATAATGAGCACTTACAAATTTATAAAAATAAATAAAACATCAGAGTAGAAATTAAGCGAAAAAGAAACAAACTGTCAAATTACCAGTGAAGAAATATAAATAGCATAAACACGTCTTAAAGTGTCAACTACACTAGTACACTAGTAAAGTTTCAACTACACAAAGAAATGAAAAGTATGACAATTAAATATTTCTTTTGTCTCCAACTGGCAGTGACTGAAAGCAGTTTGAGTGCTGGGCAGAGAACAGATAAATGGACATCTCATATTCCAATGGTGGTTATGCAATTAGAAACATTTCTGGAGGGTAGATTGGCAGTGTATTTCCAATACATTAAAATGTGCATATCTTTATACCAAGGAATGTCACATTTAGGAATTGATTAGATGTATATAAAAATAACTGTGCAAGGGTGATCGCTCTTCTTTTACTCATTCTTCTGAAAATTTAGGCCAAATTGAAGTGTTCAGAAATACCAGAAAGATCATGCAAACTCTAATATGCATGCACAACTCATAAAGATAGTCATTTGACAAATAATTATCTGCATTAAAATAACACAGACTCATCAGAGATTTCAAAGACTAACAGCTAAGAAAATGTCCATAAACTCACGACAAGTGACAGAAGAATGTCATGAAACAGTGGGCAAAGAGGATCTTCTTTTTGTGCAACCTGCATGCTCCAGAATTCCGGGGAGAGGGAGAGTTGGAACCCCTGCATTGTATGGGACTGTGGAATCCAGGAACCAAACTGCAGGGGTTTAGATCCCTCCTCAAAATTGCCTTCAATTTTTATTCTTAGATTCTCAGAAAATTGGATCCAAACCTACTATTTCATATCTGGAAAGAGGTTGAAAACCTTCCCAAAATTCCTGAGCATTTGAGGGATTTAGCTTTTTATGGAAACTTTAATGTTCATTTTTTCTGATCTTCTAAATTCTGAACCCTCATCCCAGTTTTGAATGGGTTTCCCCTCTGGGCCCCAAATCAGCCTAGACATGGACTATCACACCCCTCCATTTTTAAACAAATGTCTTTGTTACAGTCGAAATTTATCCCAAACTCACATGTCAGAACCTGCTCACCAAGGAGGTAGGGTCACTGGGAGGAGATTAGGTCATAAAGGAGGAGCTTCCATGAACAGACTCAGGGTGCTTATAATAATAGAGACCCCAGGGAGCTGCCTGGCCCCTGTGAAGACCCAGTGAGACAGTGGCTTCCCTCCCAGGATACCAACCTTCCACCCTTTGATCTTGGACTGTGCACTTCTCCAGAACTCTGAATAGTACACATGTGTGGTCTTTTCAGTTTTTTCTTGCAGTGCAAACACACGAAGACAGATCCTGATTCATCACACACACACACACACACACACAGCTCATGTGCATGCCGTAGACTTGCTGCATGTTCAGGATGATGTGGTAGAGTTTGATTTGCAGCACTCCAATCCCTCTGGCAACCCACCCTACCCAGGATGTTCTCCAGCTGAGCCAAGCCTGCCTCTTGGCAAGGACTGTATGATTATAGGCATGCATGTGTAGGGAGAGAGATCTCTTTATCAAGAGACTTATTTTCGTGAATTGGTTCACATGATTATAGGAGCTGGAATGTTTGAAATCTTCAAAGCAGGGCAGCAGGCTAGAAAATCAGGCAGGGTTTCCGTGTTGCAGTCTTGAAGAGAATTCCTCCTTCTTTGGTTATCCTCGGTCTTTGCTCTTAAGAGTTTCAATTGATTAGAGGAGGCCCACCAATATTATAGTGGGTAATCTGCTTTACTTAAACCTTAAGCTCTATTATCTATCTACCTGCCTGTCTCTACCTATCTACCTGTATCTGTCTTTATAGCAACAGTAAGATTAGTTTGATTTTTGACAAGACAATGGGCCACCATAGCCTAGTTAAGTTGACACACATAATTAATTGTCTAACTTCTCTCTTTCCTTTCTCTGTATTTTTTAGACCAGTGTATTTTCTTTGAACTGAATCCTGGAGCCTTCTCCTTTCATTCTCTTTAATCTCTCTGCAATGTTCCTCACATTTGGTTCTAGAGTAACTTCTTCAGGCAGAGAAGCACCAATATTCCCTCGAGGCCTCAAAACAACAATAAAGATAAAAATATCCAGTTTCTATTTTAAATAAGCCCAAAGCAATCAACTCTGATGGGTTGGCAGATGGGCCATTTTCTGTTCTATTTCTCTTTCTTTAATTTTTTATTTTCAATGCTTCTAGCAATATATCATTTTTGTCATGGGTAGAAGTTACAGAAATGCATTCATTTATTTACCATCTATGTTTTTATACTTTATTGCTTATTTACAAAATGAGACTGAGAGTATAATTTACATTTGGATAATAAATAAATAAATAAATAGATAGATAGATAGATAGATAGATAAATAAATAAATAAATAACAACCCTACATTAATAGAAGGCAGAGATGGTCTATCTGGTACCCACCTCTTTTTGCTATAGCAGCTAAGCAGGGAGAAGTCACAGAGATATACTCTGTCTTGTCTTTTTCCCTAATGATGTTGAATAAACTTTTTTTTCACTAACTTATCCTATGCTGTGGACCTACTGATAAACCTATTTGTGTTTCTAACATCTGAGAATTTCTCTGAGTGCTTAACAGAGAGTAATAGTTACTGAATCCCTTGCTACCCTCTGGCTCTTATTCTAACTTGAACTCACTATCAAGCTCTAGATCTTAGCTTCCTCATGATCCGACCTGTCAGGAATCCCTGTTGGAGTTCTACCTTAGGGAAAGTTTTCTTGTTCCTTCCAAACAAATGGGTGAAAAATTATGAAACCATTTGGAATCTTTCCTAGGATTTAAAAATCAATCATTAGGGAAATAGACTCTGGAAATCCACTAGTTTTCTCATTCGGCATCCCTCAACAGTGGTCTTAAAGAGAAATGATATCCTTAGTGGAAAAAAGCAATTTAAAGGCTTCAATTGCAAGATAAACATTAAGCTAACAACTTAACCTTGAAATGCAAGCTAACTGATTCTGCAAAATAAGAAAAATATTTTAGCTGTGATTTAGTTCTTATACATTGCTATGGATTGGATGTGGTTTGTCTCTCAAGACTTCATACATTGGAGGCTTGCTCATCAGGGTGGTAATGTTGAGGTGGTGGAGCCTTTAAGAGGTGGAGCCTAATGGGAGGTGTTTAGATCACGGGAGCCCTGCCATTGGAAGGAATTAAGGTAGTTCTTGTGGGACTTGGTTGGTTTCCAAATGAGTTGTTACAGAAGAGTCTTATCCCTGAATCTTTCTGTGGCTTTCTATCTTGACATAAAATCTTTCCTTTTTACAAGTACTTCTACCATGATGTTGTCCACCATGATATGATATAGGCAAGGTGACCTCTTCAGAGACCAAACTGATAGGGCTACCTGATCTTGGACTTTCAGCTCCCAAAGTGTGAGATAAATAGGTCTTTTTTTTTCTTTCTTTCTTATAAAGTACCCAATGTCAGGGTAAGGTTTTTTTTATATTAATGTATATGTACATTAATGTAATAGTATATGCTTTTATCTTTAACAAAGTTTGTATACAATGCTAACTTATTGATTTCTATGCACAGGCTGTATCTTATTTACTTTAACAATAATAATTCATTTGATTTTCATAAGGATGCTTTGAGATAGTGTGTTAGTCTGTTTGTTATTGTTGTGACCAAAATCCTGACAAGAACAACTTAGAAAAGTTTGTTTCGGCTCTGCATTTCAGAGGTTTGGCCCATATTAAGTTGGTTAAGTTGATTCTCTTGTTCTAGACCTGAGGTGAGGCAGAGCATCATGGCCAAAGGGTGTGGGAAGCAGAAGGCTTGGGAGAGAAAGGGACTGCTGAAAGAAGAACCCTTCTAGGGCACAGTTCCAGTGACCCAACTCCCCCAGCCATGCCCCACCAGTTTATAGTTACCCCCCAGTTAGTCCATTCAAACTAGGATGAACCTATTAGGTTACAGTTCTTATAATCTATTAATTTCACTTTTAAAAATCCTGCGTTGACACAGGGGCTTTTGGGGGACATCTCATATCTAAGCCCAAACAGGTAAATATTATTATGATTCCACTTTTCCCAGATAAGGAAACTGCTGCATGGAATATCTAAGTAACAAGGTCAAGGTCTCATAGCTGGGGAGAGGCAGAGATGGGAATTCGGCCCATAGTGCATTCTCATTAATCATGCTACAGATTATATATACACCATATGAGTCGTGACTTTGGATACATATACTCTTCTTGAACACATATTCTGCCATATTCTGTACTAGTAGTCTTATATATTATTACTTTCAAAAGGCAGCATTATAATGATTGAGAAAAGAAAGTCCTGAAATGGTAAGACAGTTCCTTGTTAGCAAAACTTGGATGCAAAAGATATATCCATGGGTTCTGCATTCTCATATCTGTCTGACTTGAAAACATGTGCTGAATTCATTCATATTTCCCTTGTTACTTGGTGTAAAATTCTAATTTAAGTAATGAAACGCCTGAATTTTTTTTCTTTGTAAGGATATTTAAACGATCCAAGGGATTGCCAGTGGCAGTTTCATATAATGGCTAAAATAGGATCATCAGGGAGAGACTGCCAATCCTAATTCTCCACATACTATTCTTACGGTTTGGGGAAGTTGTTAGTAAACTTCAGTTTCATTAGTGACAATGCTGGCCATAATAATAATATTTCTTACATGGATGTTGTGAGAGCTAAATGAGATAATCCATTCCTAGCAGTTAGGATGGTGTTTCTTTTTTTATTTATTTTTTTATTGGTTGTTCACAACATTACAAAGCTCTTGACATATCATATTTCATATATTAGATTGAAGGATGGTGTTTCAAACATTAAAGTATTTATTTGCTCTACTCATTTTGTAGGTGTGCAAGCACGCATATGGGTGCATGCCTGCATGCCTGTGTGTACACATGCATTTGTGTGTATATATGAAGGCATGTGTGTATCTGAATATGCATCCTTGTTTGTGTGGTGTGCATGTTACGGCTCCTCAAAAGATGCTTCAGCGAAGAGCCGATTCTGATCTCTAGAAAGTAGAATACAATTTCTCTCAACAAAACAGCTCGGAAAGAACACAGAGGAACACAGAATGCAGAATGCAGAAGATGAGCATCCTCAGGCAGAGTTGGTTAAAGATTTTCCAGTAACCCTTCAATGAGGATTTAAACACCAGGCTTTACTTCTCCTGGTTCTGAGTCTGGACATCTGAAATCAGGGTGTCAGTATAGTTAGGCTTTGGGTGAGGGTCCTCTTCCTGGTGACATCCTCACCTGGACTTTCCATGTATACAGACGGACCTCATGTCTTTTCCTCGCCTTATTAAGCCATTGAGCCTGTCACCTAGACGTCACCCTGGCGACCTCATCTCAACCAAATCCTCACCTCCAAATGTCCTATTAGGAGATTGGGGTTCAACATGTGTTGGGGGAAGAAAAATATTCAATTCATAGAAGATGAATGAAAGACTGAAAGTCCTCCTGCCAGATTGACAGGAGTACTTCTCTGCAAACCTTTTTGCTATGTTTTTTTTAACATGAAGTTGTGAGTTAAATAATTACCCTAATATTTTTATGGAGATATTTGGGCTTGCATTAAGTTATGCTTTAAGTTAAGTGATGGTGGATACACCCGATGAGTAGCTCATTCTTCAAATTCTGTTTTTCCAAAAATAATAGTTAAGTTATAAGGTTTTAAAACTTACTTACCTTGGTGTGTTTATACATAAAAAAGTTTTTTTTCAAAAGAGATTTTGCTTTATTCAAAGTGAAATATTATCCCTGTTGTATAAAATGTTGTCTCCTATGCAATTAATCGGATAATACATGGTATGAGTTCTCCCAAATTTACTGTTTATCTCAAAATTTATTCCTAACATTATTCTTAACTTTCTTCATGCATCACACACACACACACTCTCTCTCTGTCTCTCTCACACACACACACACACACACACACACACACGATGTAAAAGTATCAGAAGAAACCATGAGAAAGAAATACCAGTATATTTGCATAAAGATGGAAAATTTATCTATGTTCAAACATCTCCTGAATATTAAAAATCAAGAGAAAAACTGGAAAGAAAGCCAGCTCATGTCTCACTAGATAGAAATTACTTAGAAAACAGAGAAATGACAAATATCTTGGTAAAATGGCCACATCTAAACAGAAATTAATACCAGAAGCAGAATAGTCAATGCACACAAAAAATGGTCAAATTCTTTATCAATTGAATAATGGGAACTTGTTAAAAATTGAACACCATTTTCACCTGTACATTCTGAAGATAAAAATAAATTATAATACTATTACTGTTTAATATATGAAGAAATAATAGTCCAAGTTATTGATAGTGGAAGGTTAACTTAATACTCCTTTCTAGGTAGTCTATAAAGATTAGAAACAAAAAAATGTCCATCTCAGTAATTGTTTTAATAATCAAGTACTTAAAATATTTATTATCTAAATCTATCTGCATTTGCTTAGTAATATACAATGTGATACTTTTTTAGTATTTAGTTTTAGTTATAACAATATCTTTATTTTATTGTTATGTGGTGCTGAGGATCGAACCTAGTGCCTCATGCATGGTAGGTGAGTGCTCTACCCCTGAGCCACAACCCCAGCCCTGTAATGTGATATTTTGATCAATATTTATAAGCATAAGCCCAAAGGAAAATGGTTTGTGCATGATATTTTTTTAACTTAAAGTAAAAAGCATGCTAAAATATGATAAAATAGGTGAACTGGAAAAGAACAATTATAAATGACTAATGAAAGAATGAAATACAAATAATCAATAGGCATATAAGAAATGGCAATAGTAGCCAAGAAAATTGTGACAAGGGACAATGGTTACAGATATATATTGTTTTTTCCACAAAATTGTAATTGTTCATTCTGATGAAATTATGACAAGTCTCTCACATTGCTTGTAGTAGTTTAAGTTGGCAAAATCTTTCCAGAGGAACAATTTTTAATATGTTTCAAATACCTAAACAGTCACATCCTTTGATTCAACAATAAAAACATATTGGAAAAAAACTAAACTTTTAAAAACATGCATAGGATATTTGTGGAACTGTTATTCATAATAGTTTGAAATTAGAAACTAAATAAACATGTAACAAATTTGGTAAACAACATGGTAGGATACTATGCAGTCGTTCAAAACCTTTGGTGGGATCAAAGGAAAGATGTGGAAAGTTTAATAATGTACTAGATGTTACCATCAGTAGGTTTAGATGTGCATAGAACACATGTATTTTTCATTGTACGTGAGTGTATACATACTGACCTGTGTGTGAGAGATTAATCAGAAGGTGGACTGACTTGATTGAAGCTTTTCAGCACCACTGAAAGGAATTGCTATTTTCTCACAATTGTATCTAGAGATATGATATTATGATCGTCATGAGAAAGAAGTATCCCCAAATTATAAAGAGAAATTCTTATGTTTGTTGCTGGGATCATTCTGGCAACACTCGCCCAGAGGTAGATGAATTTATACTATAATAATAGTCCCACCAGTCTATATACAGGAAACTAGAAACAATCATAATCACTGTTATCATATGGTAGTGTTTCCCACCACCCCTAATGTTCTGCCACCACCTGCTCACCCACAAGTTGAGTGAGGAGACTCTAAGGTAATGGCTCATCAAGATGAGGATCTGTCTTAGTCTCTCTTGTCTTAGTCTTAGTCTCTCTTGTACTGCTGTAAGAGAATACCTCAAGCTGGGTAATTTATCAAGAAAAAAAATATTTTGTACACAGTTCTGGAGGTCAGAAGTCTGAGATCAAGGTGCCAGCACCTGAGAAGGGATTTCCTGCATACCACATGCTGGAAGGTGGAATGCAAGGCTGTGTCCTGTGTATTACAAAACTGTGTAGTACAGAGAGTACTATAGCCTAGTATATGGCAGAAGAGCCAGAAAGAAAGAGAGAGAAGATCCAATTCTCCAAGCGCTTTCTATAGCAGCATTAATCCACAGGATGAAGGTGTCGGTCTGCCCTCATGACCTTCACATCTCCCTTTAGACACTGCTCTCCAACATGGTTGCATTGGGAAATAGGTTTCACCAATGTATGAATTCTGCATGATCCATTCAAGCTTTAGCAGAGTCTGAAAGAGGGGGGTCCTGGCATTGGGGCATCTGGCTGAAAGCTTGTCAAGCTTCCAAGATCCAAGAGCTCATGAGTATGCTCTCACCAGAAGTGGGGACAGTAAACTCGTTTTAGGGGGGGACATTCTGACAAGAGTCACTGGGAGTTTGAGGGCTTCCATGAAGATGTTCTTCCTGCTCAGAGAGTATTACCCGACTATATTATTTGATCTACCTATGATGGCAGGGTAGAGGGAGGGAATGTAGAGATACCATCTGAATTCCCATGCTTGGGGTAAACGAAGGTACATTTATTTTATTTTGTTTTATTTTTATTTCATTTATTTTAGTGTTTTGGGGGATTGAACTCAGGGGCTCTCAGCCACTCAGCCACATCCACTGCCCTATTTTATATTTTATTTAGAGACAGGGTCTCCCTGAGTTGCTTCGTGCCTCATTTTTGCTGAGGCTGGCTTTGAACTCACGATCCTCCTGCCTCAGCCTCCCGGGCCACGGGGATATACACTTATTTTAAAAGGTAGCTTTTGCTTTCATTTCAGGTATGGTGAACCCAGCTGCCAATGGAGAGATGGTTTGTGGTTCACAGTCCCTCAAGAAGAGGGGACATGCCATGCCAGGAAAGGTCACCTGTTAAAAGCTCCAAGGTCTGTCTGGAGGCACTCCCAGAAGAGAAACTGAGCATTTGGTCTCCTCTTCACGTTATTACTTTGCTACAATGAGGGCTCCATCCGCTGACTACGATTTCAGTGAGCATCATTTAAGCAATGAGAGAAAGAACTTTCAAAGCTATGCCAATGGAGTCCAGAGTCTGGGCCTGATCCTAGAGAGAGTGACCGTGAGCTGCCTCCAGGCATTGAACCATGCCCCTGGGAAGGTTGAATCTGCACAGCCCCGATGCCAATCCCAATCCTCACTGTGAGCTGAATGTGCCTATACCTCTAAGCAGTCCCCACACCAGCATCATTATTTTCTCTTAGGCTCTGCTTAACACTAAGCCTTGCACATAGGGTGCTAACTCAGCAACTATATATTGCAGTTTGAGGAAAGAATGTTTTCCTATATGTTTCTTTTAATCCAGTGCATTGAAAGACTACCCCCTTCAAACCCTGTGCTGTGAGTTCTATTTTTTTTCCTTTTAAATTTAGTTCATTCTCTAGTAGTCAGCCTCTGTGACTGAGAGGCCCTTGAATCCCTTGTTTCTTATAATTCTTTTTAAATATTTGATACATAATCCATAAATGCTAGTCGTAACCCTTTTAGTGTATACAGTTCATTCATCTTTTCTAGATTTACATAGTTGTGCAACTATTATGACTGTCCATTCAACTATCATGACTATCTATTCAAAAAGAAACTTCACAACCTTTTGTGGTCACTTCCCATTCCCCCTAGAAATCACCAATTAACACTTTCTGTGTGGATTTACCTATTTGGAGCATTTCATATAAGCAGAGTCTTCCAGTATGTCATTTTATTTTTTATCTTTTTGGTCCTTGACACATTTCTGATTTCAATTCAATAACTGAATCACTGCTCTGAATGATTTGCCAATTCATCTATTAGTCACCAATAGAAAAAACAAAAAAGCAAAAACCAAAATATAGTTCATTCAAAATTGGGTAAACAGCTCCATAAGAACTTCTATCTTCAATATTTGAAAACGGAATTAGGCCACAAGAATAATGAGATGCAATTCTCACTATATCACAGTCTCAGTTCTTCTGATTTATGATGGCCTAGGAAGTATCAATAAAACAAATCTAAAGTCATAACCCATATTCCTCCTCAAAGACAGTTTCACGTTGGAGATAAAGAGCTCAGATTCTACAGGTGGCTCAAATCTTCTCTTACTATTTCGTGGCTCTTTCATTCACCTGTCACTCTATCTGCAAAATAATAGTGTTTTACTTAACAGGACATAGCAGAGCAAACAACAGTCTCTCCTACTTTCCTCTCCCAACACAGAACACTTCTAACACCAGACGGGTGGGGTATTTCCCCACATGTCAAACAAGCAGACAACTCTGTAGTCAATTCTTCGTGGACACGAGCCATGGGTCCTCAAATTCAATTCAATTTTGAGAAGAACTACGTGGAAATAGTGTCAGGTCCCAAAGATTGAGGGCTTCGGGCCACAAAAATGGCACCCAACTTCTGATGCCAATCACAAGTTCCCAGGTTGTTTTACCTGCACTCCTACTGGCTCTAGATGGAGGTTCTCACTACCCTTCTAATTCTAATAATCTAGGAAACTGATTCATATTTTAGAAAAGTTTCTTAATTCAGGCAAGCACTTTAAATTTGTCAGTTTAGGATGAAGAAAATTGTAAAGGATACACATGAAAACATGAACAGGGCAAAGTGTGTGAGAAGAGGCACAGAATTTTCATGCTATCTTTGGTGTGCCAGCCTCCAAGAACCTCTCTGAAAGTGCTGCAAATTCTGTACTTTTCACTTTAGGAACACTTCATCCTATAGGCACGATTGATTACATCTTTAGCCATTATGGTTAACTCAGCCTCCGATTCCTCTCCCCTCCTTGGAGGCTGGGAAGTGGAGCTAGAAGACCCAGGCCTCTAATTCCACTTTGGTCTTTCTAACTCCCATCCTGAAGCTACTTAAGGGCACAGTCTTCAGTCCTCTCATTAGCATACAAGATGACATCACTTTGGAAATTCCAAGGATTTTAGGAATTGCATAGCAGGAATTTCAAAAAAATAGAGTGATGATTTTCACTGGAACAAAGGCCAGGTATATATTTGTCACAGTATCACCGTATTCACGGAGGGCAGTCATGGAGATTGTGAGTTAATTTACCTCAAGAACAGTGAAGAAGGCTCATCCCACTTATCATGCTCTCAACGGCTCTCATCATTATGGGAGAAATAGAACGCGGTGGAAATACAGTATTCAGTTCTTATGTCTGTTCTGTTAATTAACCATGCTAATGTATCTTCTGTTAGGAACAATCTCTCTAATATTCAGAACCACGTCAGTCTTTAGAAAAGCTTGTGGTCAAATTGAGGCCAGAGATCCAAAATATGGAAAATGTCTCTAAGGGACAGGCACTGAGCAGTCAGAACCCAGAGACACTCCTTTAATGAACCATCCCAGTGTTACCCTTTAATGGCTGGGAGGGCAGGGAGAGCGGTGGCTGCCCACTGCCAGGAATGACAGTGAGGGTCTCCAGGCACCTGGGAAGCATCTTCACCAACTTGGAGAGGCACACGAGGTGTCCGCCTGACTTTTACAACTACTGTGTAAATCATGTTCTTTCTTCCTTTCCTAAACCACAATGAAGCAGGAAATTCATATACTTATAGAACAGCAAATATCTTTTACATTCCACCCTGTTTCAGAGAAGCTAAAATATCTATTCCTTTAGTGGAAGAAAAAAATAAAAACTGTGCTGCAGGACTCTTTAGATTCTGTGTATCTCTTACATTTCCCCTCAAAGAGGAAATAAGACAGAACCTGGGAAAGTAGCCCTTAAATAACAAGTTGCCTCAGTTAGTTGTTCTGTGTAGCATAGGCTGTTGAATGAAGAGATGGTCTAGGTCCTTTCCTCTCTTTAAATTCGGTGATATTTTTTTCTTCTTTAGTTTCCTAGCTCCAGCCTGAGTTATATCTCAAGGCTCCAGGGCCCAGCCTCAATCCAGGAAGGTAAGACTGTTCCCATGAATCCACTGGGTAGAAAAATGCATCCAACCCACAGAGTAATTCATTTGCCCCCAAAAAGGGTTTTGCTGCTACAAATTTTTTTGTCCAGAACATTTGAACCAGCAGTAGTTCAGTCTAGACACGAAGTGGCCAACCTGCTTTGAACAAATCTGCTTTTAATGTGCAGAGTACTCTTGTTTCCAGTTATTATTCTGAGTGATTAAACAAACTGCCAAACTTTTACTGAAGCAGTCATCATTTATTACTGAAATGCTTATTGGGGGATTTAATAGTGCTTCATTGGAGACAATATCTTGAACCTTCTGAATTCAAAAAGAAGAGAGATGTATTTTGGGCACAAATTGATAGAGTTTCAAGATTTCTGTAATAGATACATACACAATCATATTGTTGAGTTGAAAGAAATGTGTTTCCAATAAGCAGTATTTACTGGGGTTTAACGACAATGTAATAGTTACCTGTCTATTACATGGTAGTCAAAGCAAAGGAAATGTGTTTTTAATCATCAATTGGCATTTCAAATATATAAGATAACTGCCATATGAAATCTGAGCCTACATACAAGCCACATTGTAGACTTGTTCCTGAGAGTCTCATTCATGAACCTGAAGTATCAATGATTGGGCATCATAAAAAAAGGGTATTATTATCAAAGAGCTTGAATTTTTTATTCTTTTGCAATTTCTTAGCTTTTCTTTTCCCATCCTTTTCTTTCCCCTTTGATTTAGCAGCTATTTCATTATGCCTTGGTATGGTAACTATGTGGAATTGCATTCTGCCTATGAAGAAAATAACCCTCCTCCCAACCAGAAAAAAGAGGAAAAAAAAGTAATGAAAAAGAAAATAAAAAAGAAATAAAAACAAGCAAAAGTAATCCTGAACTCTTTAATAAATGCCTGGAGAAATAGGTAACCCAAATCTGAGAGAGAAAAGGGATGGAGATGCAGGTAGTGACAGATTTCCTGGTGATTCAATCCCCTTCTAATTTTTGCCATAAGGATTTCAGCCCCTCTCCTTCCTTGGGCTACCATGAAAGTAGCCCAATCACTCACACAACCACAGCTACTGCTGCTTCTTGGATACACACATTTGTCAAATGTTCATCAAACACCTACTCTATGCTAAATTGCTCTACCGGAAGTTAGTACTTTCATCAATAAAAGCCAGGGTACCTGCTTTCAAGGACCTGTGATTCAGAAGAAGAGAGACAAGATAACACACAATGACAGGGCACGATAAGCAAAGTACACCAAATGCAGGAGCCCCCGAGGGAGAATTATGCAACAGAGCTGGTGGGCTCCACTCTACAGAAAACATGGTCAAAAGGGTGCAGGGTAAGGAGCAGTCAAATATAATAATGGCACTGAAGAACCATTGCTCTCTTGTGTACTTGTGGCTCATAAACCACCTGCCTCCACAATCCTTTCCTAACAGAGGTTCTCTTCCTCTCATTGTACATGCATAAAAAAAATTCAAGCTGTTGGATAATAAAACCCTTTTGACGATGCCCAGTCATTGATACTTCAGGTTCATGGAATGTTCTATCCTTACTGCTCTCCATGGCTTTGCCCTGCTCAACCAACATACCTCAGCTTCCCTCCAAAGGTGTCACCTGACCACCCTGTTAAAAGTGGTCTTCCGAAGGTCTCTGAACATCTGACAACAGTGAAAACTTAGTCCTCATTTGTTGGAAGAATGAGTTTATGAAGCTATCATGCCAGGTTTGGGGCAAGAGAATGCTCTCTTTGTGAGCAAACACACCAGAGTATGGCAGCAAAGGCTGGACACTGTGTCATTTGGTACCCACCACGGGCTTGCTTGCCACCTGTCCAGTCAGCGATTCTTTTATAGAGGATGCTCAGGGTGCTTTTTAGGAAGATCCCTGGAATTTGTATTGGATGTCTACTTTTCCCCCACCCACTGGACTGAAACCTGGCAAGACACGCAGACCTCAATCTCCAGACAGACATGGTCTCATGTGGCATCTCAGCATCTAACTAACTGCTGATTTCTCTGCCCTGAAAGCAGGAGCAGATAACCAGAGGAAGCATACCTCCTGCCATGCCAAAGCCTCTTAGGAATCAGAGCTCATTAAGAGCATGTGCCTCACTCCCTGCCTCTGCCAAGTGTCAAACTTTATTAAGGGACTGGGGAGGAGATGCGTTGCAGAGCATGGTTAGTCTGAGCCAAGGTGGGAGTGCCCTCCCCAAGCTCACAAGGGCTTGGTTAGCAGCTCTACAGAGATTGGCAACTGCGGTCGAACTTGTCAGACTGTGAGCTTTCTGCAGGATTTATCCATCCCAACATGTGCACATTTTTAAAAGAAGAGATCTGTTGAGAGGTGATTCATTCCTCCTGGGGTCTTCTAATTCTACCTCCCACCACTCCTGGCCTGCCCACCTTCTTTTGGATTCTGAGAAGTGTTAGGAAGTGTTCTTTGCTGGTTTAAGGTTATTGTTTGGTGGAAGCAGTTTCTTTCAACAATAATAATAACAATATTTTGAATTTGTACAGTATTTTGAAAAATGAGATTTCCTGTTTTTGAAGATATTGGTACACACATGTTAGCTCACTTTGAGTTTTGAGCCTAATAAAAAAATTTCTGAGATAAGAGATTATCATTCCAATTTAACACAAAAGGAAATTGAGACTCAGAGAGGTTAAACAGTTTTCCAAATGTCACACAGCTAATACCTTTATTATTATCAGAGAGGGAGGCATGAGATTTCTAGCCTCTCTTCCATTACAACTTAATATGGATTAGTTTTTGTAATTTCTCTCTAAGATACAGTGTAGAGAAAGAGAAAAAATGTTTATTAACTTGCAAAAAGTCCTATGTACTTTGAAAAATAGTATATTCACAGATACAGTGTGAAATTAAATATACCAACAAGAATTTACACACAAGCCTGTATAAGCACAGCTTACTCAGTGGGGCATAAGCAGATTTTCAGAGACATTTTTAAAGTCTCAAAATATGTCCCTAAGGACAAATTCTTTACAAATACACACTCAAGTTTCTCACTCTATAAAAAAGGCCACCATTTTGTAACTTAATATTTAAAAGAAGGTGATATATAATTTTTATAGTTTCCCTGTTTTGTACCATATTAAAATTATTGTTTGATATTTTAAGATGTTATGAATAGTGATTCTATTCCATTAGTTTTATTAGTACACATAAAAATGACTTAATCTGAACTCAACGAACATGATATTCATGATCATTCAGACATACACTTTTACCTTTGTTTGGTTAATGGGGAAAACAGGTAGGCAGATGGAAAATGCAAACTGTTTTAGGAACTTATGAAAATACATATTTCAATCTCTTTTGAACCAGCTGCTAATATTCTATGTATACATTATTTATTTATTCATTAAAATTAATCCCCAAGAGCTTCTATATGCCAACAATTATTGGCTTAACTATGAAGTATGGCTTACTTTTGAGAGTAATAGTGATCATTCATTTTAAATTTTATTTGCAAAACTTAACCAATTTAGGTGACTACTGCAGATTAGTAATATTTGATAGCAGTGTTTGGGGCTACCCAGACCTAATTTGAATTTCACCACTGCCATTTTTTTTAACTGATTATCCTTAAACAAATGACTTAATCCTCATGAGTTTCATCATCACCCAAGCTGAGACACTTTGGGTAATAAAAGGAGGTGTTGTCAATTATTCTAGAACAATAAGTAGGACCTGGGATCAGCTGGGCAGCCAGATAGATGGTTACTGTCATCGAAATGTGACTCACCTCTTAAATTTCTTGTCTCCAGCTTTATCTAAGGTATAGGTAGACGGTGTTTTGTTTCAAATTTTTTTTTTAATCATTGCTTCCAACTCCAAGGAATCAGAATTCCTCATCCCATTCCAATGACAACACCTTGAATTTGTCATATTCAGTCACAAGAATATTCTTATGATGGCTATTAAGACACAGTTTCAGGCTCAGAAAAGTCCTTTGGTCACCTTGAAAACTTCGGATGTCAGTAAAAGCTTTTGCTTACCCTGATGTCAGAACAGACTTGTAGTCCTAGTGTAGGGCAAGGGTGAAATCTTCTTTCATTTCTTTGTTCTTTGTTTCTTTATTATTTTTCTTCTTCTCAATCTAATGCTCCTTAGCTTCGCCAAAGCAATATACTACTATTCAATCTACTGTTTCTAGCTCCCTGAGAGCAAGAGGAGTTGAAGAGGGGATTAGGGGTAAAAGGCCTTATCTCTGTCTGCTCCTAGTCCTTGAGCAGTATGCCCCTAGGAACCACATACATTGTCAGAAATCTATGCTAATTGTGGCTTCAGTTTGCATCCTTTTGGCAAATAGTGAGGTGGACTATTCTTTCACTTATCCTTTGCAGATTACCCACTGATGCCCTTGGTTGATGTATCTTTCTTGAATTTTTGTAATATTTTTCTTTCAATTTCTTAAAAGAAAAATAAACCATCCTCATGCCTACAAGTTATAACTATTATTATTTTATGGTATTTTCTGTTTTTTTTAAGTCTTTATATTTAGAGGAGCTTTAGATTCACAGGGAAATACAGAGGAAGGAACAGAGATTTGCTATATACTTCCAGACCCCCCCCCAACACACACACATGGCCTCATCCATTATCAATATCCCATTCCAGGGGGGTGCATTTTTTTTCTACAGTTCATGAATATTCACTGACACATCGTTGGTATTCCAAATCTAGAGTTTACTATAAGGTTCACTCTGGAAGTTATACATTGTGCAAGTTTGAACTAATGCATAATGACATGTACCTGCCATTATAAAATCAAATAAAGTATTTTAGTGTCCTAAAGTTCTCTGAATTCCTCCTACTCCTCCATTCCTCTCCCCAGCCTCTATTTACTACTGATATTTTTGCTGTCTTCATAGTTTTGCATCTCTATCAGGTTTCATAGAATAAAATAATACAGATAAAACTGGGTAAGCTTTATTGTGATACTAAGCCCAATCTCTGAGTAGTATACTGTTAATATGTGCTTTAAATTTATGTGAATAGTAAGATACTGGATATATCCTCTATAATATGTATGCTTAATCAACAATAGGCTTTTTAGACTGGGTGCAGGGTGTAGGCTTGTAATCCCAGCAACTCGGAATGCTGAGGCAAAAGAATTGCAAGTTCAAGTCCAATCTTAATATTCAATTTAGTGAGATCTTGCCTCAAAATAAAAAAAATAAAAATGGCTGGGGATGTAGCCCAGTGCTAAAGCATCCCAGTACCAAGAAAAAAAATATTTGCTTTTTATATCTTTCCATGTATATGTAAAAAAAAGACATTCTTTTAAGTGTATTTTAATTGTTATACAATATTCCATATGTATATATGTTATTGAAAACCTTCTTAACTACCATAAAATTGACTCCCATGTTCCCAGAATTTGACTACTACAAGCAAGGCTTTAGTAAACATTCTCCTACATGTCTCCCTGTGTTCTTGTGTAAAATTTCTTGAGGATAGTTACTTAAAGTGAATTGATAAAATATGTGCATTTTAATCACATGAGCTTCTGACAAAATATTCTGCATAGGAATTTTCCACTACATTACTCCTGCCTGCCAAGTTAGGGACTGCTCATTTCTCTACATTTTGACTTTAAGTGATATTAACAAACATTTCAATCTTATTAATCTGGTAGTTAAGATTATTCAGTTTATCTAAATGCCTCTATATATGGAATGTCTAGAGAGAACTGTAACCTAACTGAGTATGTAAGCAAATTGAATGCTTAATTAGGATTAGACTCAGCGAATCACAGCAGGCAAGTGTTAGCTGAACATAACATGGCAAAAGTAGAGTTGTTACTAATCAAGCTGTTTCTGAACCTCACTTCCCCTTGATGTCCATAAGTTCACTTGTATTTATGTATTCAAATAGAATAAACTGAAAAGCAGTAGAAAAGATCATAAAGGAAAGGTGACCTATCAATGCACAAAATATTAGCATTTTAAAGTCTGCCCACATGGTGGAGGAAAGTTCTCTAAACTTCTTTTTAGTTCTGGTGGGCTGATTGTGAGATGCAATGAGGTGTAGGTTCTTTGGCAGATCTAAAGAATGAGATCCACAGACAACAGAGGGTAAGAGCAAAGTAACAGAATTCGGTTTTAAAATGGAAAGGAGGTAGAGTCCTACAGGAGAGGGGTCACAAGAGAGGGTTGCAGCTGAGTTGCTACTGTCTACCGGTTCATATGGTAATGTTAGATGTGACTCTTAAAGCTATTGGCTAATGACTTCAGGAAGGGGAGCCTCTACATCCAATCAGAGCAAGACACTTTTTGAACTTGTGCCTCCTGTCCAATCAGAATGTTGATCATGTGCTGATCACAGCGCTTGATCAGGCCACTCCTACTCAGGGATTGACTCGGGAGCTTACCTTTGGGTGCCAATGAAGTTACTACTCAGAATCTGCTACTTAGTGAGTTCCTGTCTTAACTGCATATCAGACCTCTTAACTCCTGCTTTCACCTGATTGACAAATCGTTTTGCTTGATTAAACTGCATTGCATTTGTCTAAAGGTATGCTTCTGAGAAAATAAAGAACTGTTTTACTTTGTAACTGATTTATTTCCTGCCTCACTGTCCATTATTCAATTAATATTGAGTGAGAACCAGATTATGTATCGTATTTCAATTGTTGATTTTTCCCATTTTTCTTCTTTACTCAGTTTTTTTCTTTAAGGATAATAAATTTTACTTGTGTTTTCATCAATTTATATTTATTGAGCATCCTTGGTGTTGTTCCATCTTTTAAATCTTATTGTGGTGTTTTGGATACTTAAGAAATGTAATTTGGAGCAGTTATCATTTGTCAGCCTTTACCTTTATGATTTTTTAGGTGCTTTTATATTTAGTATTTAAATGGAGGTAAATAAGACTGCAATCCTATTTTCAGACCAAGTGGAAATTTTATAAAAGAATTCATTTTGTATAAGTTTACAAGTAAAATAGGGGACAAAAATCATATAAGGAAGTTAATGCTTAATGTGGGGAGAAGTAAATATATTGCCTGAATCTGTAGTACTGTATATTTGAGTAGCATATTCCTCAGAAAAATAAGATTATTCCTGGATTAATCTGATCCAGCTATAACATAAAGAGGAGTAAATTATCATGAGGACAAACATAAACAAATAAAAGCCTAACCAACCTCTTTTAACAAGTGACACATGAGCCTTCCTGTCAGTCAGAGACATCGTCTGACTGACATTTCCTGTGAGCCAACTCTACTCCATCTGGGATTGTCAGAACTGATTACTGAAGAGTCAGTTGGATGCTGTACTTTTCTAGACCTGGCATGTGTCTTAGCCACTGCCTCCCAGGATGCAGTCCTTCTTTCTGTGTGTGCTGTTATTCTGCATCTTTCTAAGACAGGACACATGGAAAGAAACCCTGCAGTACTCGGTTTTGAGAAAATGTTGATCACTCCTTGACTCACTACAGATGAAAGTTATCAGTAGTGACTAGCCTGAAAATATAGGAAGACACAAGTTTTTCTGCCCGCAATTACCAAATATTAAAATGACCCCAAATCCAAGTCCTAGGCACTCATTATTAGAGACACTTCATGATTCCTTCATTGAAAACCAGCTCTACACCCAATGGGAATCTTCATAGAAATGCCAGCATATCTGCCATTAACCAGCTGAGAGCTGTGAGTTCAAATTTCTTTTGCTGTGGATATTAAGACAATCTTATTATCTTATTTTAGCTGACTCTTTGAATGATGATTATTTTCTCTATTTTCCCTGCAGATGTTGAAATAATGTAATCATTTTTGTTTTGCGGAGAATTCCCTTTTCTATCTGGTGGCAGCAGCTCCTGACCCCCAGAGGTGGAGAACAGACCATTCCTGCCTGAAACCCCAGCAGTGATGTGTTCCCAGCCATGGGCTGTGTTTTTAATGCAATTTGTTATTTAATCCTCACAACAGCACTGCATATTTGATATTGTGGGCCATAATATTTAAAGATCAGTCAAATGAATCCAGAGAAGCCACAAATTCTCTGTTTATATGTGGGTAGCCCAAGGTCAAATCAATGTTTGATGAATAATGACTTCTTTTTTTACTGCTTTGCTTTTATTGTACATGTTTGATGCCCTCATTTAAAAAATATAAGAAGAATTGAGAGTGCTATCAGCCAAGCTACTTTATCTTTCTTGACCTACTTCATAGTGAATAAAATGAGGAATGAACTAAAAAATTAGAAGCATCTTTTCTATAACATACAATTCTTCCAACATTTAAAAAGAAAAATGAAAATCTTCAGGCTTCCAGATCAATAACTTGATGTAAACATTACTATTAGAAAGAGCAAGTCTTCAAGAAAACATAGATATGATTTCATTCCATATTAAATGAGACTTATCTATTTTAAATTTTTGTAATATACAAAATTGCTGGAAGATTTACTGTGTGTTTCACTTTTGGCAGTAGTAATGATTCCAAAAATTTCAAGTTTATGACCCTTTTCAAATTTGTTTTTCCTTCAATTTTTTTCAGTACATATGAAGCACAGATTATTAATCTAATGAGAAATAATAAATTGGCATTTCAGTATCAACAAAATTTATAAAATTTATCTAGGAACTAGAAAAGCATATACTTTACGGGCAGAAAAGGAAATTGCAGTAACTACATAGAAATAGTTCACTGTAGAAAAGTGATAGCTTATGTTTTCATTAGTATAAATTAAATGAAATGTCAATAAAAAATTTCACATCGTTTTTTAAGAAGCTTATTTTTGGCGACTTCAACATTTTCTTGATGGAATAAAGACATGAGAAATACATGAGAAAAGCCAAAAATATTGTTTAAATGAAAGTCAGTGAAGACAAGGAAGGATTCATGCTAGACTTCAGTGGCATTATTAGTTGTGTTTCTTAAACTGGCAGCTAGTAAGAATACAAGCAACAATAAGTGTTGGCAAGGATATGGGGGAAAAGGCACATTCATATGGCTGGTAGGATTGAGAATTGGTGCAGCCAATAGGAAAGCAGTATGGAGATTCCTTGGAAAACTGGGAATGGAACCATCATTTGACCCAGCTATCCCATTCTTCGGTCTGTACCCAAAGGACTTAAAAACAGCATGCAACAGGAACACAGCCACATCAATGTTCATTGCAGCATAATTCACAATAACTAAACTGTGGAAACAACCTAGATGCCCTTCAATAGATGAATGGATACAGAAAATGTGGCATATATACACAATGGTATATTACTCAGCAAAAAGAGAGAATAAAATCATGGCATTTGCAGGTAAATGGATGGAGTTGGAGAATATTTTGCTAAAGTGAAGTTAGCCAAACCCCAACACCAAATGCTGAATGTTTTCTCTGACATAGGAGGCTGATTCATAGTGGGGTTGGGAGGGGGAACATGGGAAGATTAGACCCACTCTAGGTATTGCAGATGAGTGGGAGGGGAAGGGAGGGGGCAAGGGGGTAAAAATGATGGTGGAATGAGATGGACATTATTACCCTAAGTACACGTATGAAGACACGAATGGTGTGAATATTCTTTGTATACAACCAGAGACATGAAAATTTGTGCTGTATATGTGTAATATGAATTGTACTGCATTCTGCTGTCATAGATAACAAATTAGAATAAGAAAATTTTTAAAAAGATAAAAAAAATTAGAGTAGATGTTCTTACTTATCCAATATATCAACTAAAGATTTTGGAGATTCAAATGAGAGTATCAAGGAATCCGGTGATAGGTTGTTGAAGATAAATGAGATGATACTCTTTTAGAAAAGGGTGAAAGAAGAAGAGTTGGAGTTCATTGTCTGCCACATACCAACACATATATAGGATGTATCCATTTATAAGGGTAGATAAAGGGGTATATTACCTTGAATGGAATTCAGCTGTGAGCATATAACCCAGTGACATAGAATACTGTGTTTCAAAATATTCTCAAATTTCTCATTCCAGGTCACATTTTGTCCTCAATAGAGGATAAATCTCTTTTGATCCAAGATGGCAATGTTTGCATGCTAGACTATAAGAGCTAGGTAGAGGCTGAGGACAAGAAGAGGGAATATGTCCTGCTTCTTTACATCATGTTGGTCAAAGACTGTTTCTTTTTGAGCATCCCATTACATAGTTAATATTCTCCTGTCATGAAAGAAAAAGATATTAGAAGACAATCAACCGTCTCTACCTCAAAAGGAGGGACCTGTAGAATTGAACAGAGGAAAGTTTAAAAAAAAGGTATCAAAGTTTGGGCTTTTGGAAATTTGAAGCAACCTACAATGAGCATAAATGGAGACATTTCTTGGCTGTCTTGGCATGGGTGATATACATGAAACATACATTCCCTAAATTCCTAAAACCTAGCCATCCAGAATCACATCTTCCTGTAGCATGAGTTCATGTTATTCCAGAAACTAAATAGCATAATTCTAAGAAAAAGATGTTCTTGTTTTAGAAAATAAAAGAAATAATTTAGGAGGCTGTAATATTATGCTACATGTTATATGTTACTCTGTTTAAGACTTAAAAAATTTATTATATTTATTGTATTCATTAAGACAGTAGTCATTATAGAATGAGAAATTCCCCAAATAGGTAAACATTTTTCTAAATCATTATCATTTAATGCCTTCACTTTGTTTGACCCTCAGTTTACCCAGGCCCCCTGGCTACATCTCCACATCCATGTTGTCTTGTCATAGCACACAAGGCAGACACCAGATAGATCATGAGAATGCCTCTTATTATCCAAATCTCACAAACAACTGCTTCATGTTGCCGAATCTGTTTTGCTCAAGCCTTCTGTTCTGTTTCCTCGATAGCAATTGTCTTGGTGAACTGTTAATCCCAAATTGCTAACTTGGCTTTAAAGAATTTTTTCTCTCGTTCCCTTTAATAAGTGCAACCAAAGGAAACCGCAAGTAACTTTGACTCTCAGGTATCAAAAGCTGTCTTCCAGGTCTGTGGCAGGTTAAACCAAATCGAGGCATGGGCAGGTCTGGTACCCAGATGGCCTCCCAAGTCTTGTTTTGTTTTTCAATTGAGCCAACATACAACAATCAGGATGTTTGACATAAACATCTCGAGTTCTGGCTTCTCTTAAAAATCTGACAGTCCTTGATCCATAGGCTCATGTAAAAACAATGAGTAGTGACTGGGTATTGACCATCATTTTTTGGAGCATTTTTAGAGTTCCCATATCCTTGACTCTAAGACCAAGTGTCAGCTGCATTTACAAGCACACATGAGGGTAACTCTCATTATTAAAATGCTAAAGGATGAGATGGTAAAGGATCAAATAGCAAAGAGAAACCTTTCTCTCTGACCATGTCTTTCTCTCTAACTGGAGTCTCTAATCAAAGACTTTTAAAGACAGACAAAGATGCTTCTAGAAAAATATGACAGAGTACTTTACGTGGTGGAAATGTATGAGCTGTCATAATCAGCTCATATGCTGTCATGGTGACCAACCTCATGACACCATAGTGTCATGGTGACCACCCTTATGGTCCCAGAAGGTATTTGATTTTGAGACCCTCTGGTATCCAGCTGGTTCCTGAAATATCTACCCAATGGGGAATCTGACTTCAAGTTCCATCTAGTAAGAGAAACCATCTCTGAAATGCTGTCCATCCTGTTCTCCATCTCAGCCTTGTTCCCTAGGTGACTGTCTCACTTCCCTGGCCATGCTTAGCCTCTCATTCATCCTCAGCATCTGGGAGCTGAGCTTCTGATGCCAAGTCCTTCTAATTTTCACATCTCTTATTTTTTTTCTGCACAGAATCTCATCAGCTATAAAGAGAGCTGATACTTCCCTTGACGAATGCTGTATTTTCCTTTCAGTGCCCACATACTTGAGTACATAATGTGTAGTCCCTGCTTCTGGTGCTGGATCAAAGCTGCCATCTGCTACACTTACCTCGAGCTAACTTGGATTTTCTGCCATCAGGACCATTCCATCTACTTCCTTGGTAATTCAAGATGACCAGTGGTGGCCAGGGCTTTCTCTGCGTGCTCTGGGCCTTTTTAGCAAAATTGAGTTTCCACACTCAAGATCTTAAGACCTTGATAACCTTATATCCCATTATACATAACCCAAATCCCCCTGTCACATAACTGTGACATCCTTCTTTATTGCTGTTTATAGTTCTTATTGATCACATACCTCTAGTATGCCCCCGATATATACATCTTTATAAAGCTTTTTACCCCAACTTATGTACTTTCTTTTAGATTTTAAGAGCTGGTCTTCACTTTAAAATTGACCCCATGAATAGTGTATCTTGTTCCTCACTGATAATGTTCAGGCTGTGGTTTGGATGTTGAACATCCCCATAGGGAATTGGTGATCCTGCAGGAGGTGGGGCCAAGTGGGAAGTTCTTAGGTTATTGGGGACATGCTCTAGGAAAGTAGTTCTCATGTAATTCCTTGAGTTTTCAAAGCTGACCTCACCTGTTCCCTGTTCTCTCTCTCTCTCTCTCTCTCTCTCTCTCTCTCTCTCTCTCTCTCTCTCTCTCTCCTGCTCTGGCTTGAGATTTTGTTCCTATATATCCCCCTGCCATGAGACACTGTCATCTGCCACCCTCACCAGAGGCCAAGTGAAAGGAGGCCACCAATCTTGGATGCTCCTCCAAAATTGTGAACTAAATAAACCTTTTCTCTTTGTAATTTAGCTTGCTCAGGTAAAGCTAACTAATACAGCTGATATTATTATTATTATTATTATTTCCATTTTAGGAATAAATAATTTCAAAGATGGTAATAAGCATCTGCTCACAAATGACCAGGAAGTAGTGTACCTTTGGGTTGCTGGCTGAAAGAATGTGGAGCTGGGGAAGACAGCAGCTAATGAGGTGATTAAAGATGATGAATGGTGGGATAGGAGGTCCATTCAGCGATGGAGACTGAGACTCTGGTTTGGCTCAGAGAATCTTAACCAGCTGCATCACTTAATGGTTATAGGACTTTATGAGCCATCTTTTGTATTGGTTTCTTATCTTTAAAATGAGTAATATAATGTTATTTAAATTACTGGAAGCTAAGAAACACACTTTTTGCTTTTGGCTTCAAGATGCTTATGAAAGTCTTTCTCCTGTTTGTGTTCTGCTTTGTCCTGTCTCTATCCCTGGGATCTCCTGCCTTCCTGTCCCATGTCCCCTATCTTCCCATGGAGGCTTGACCTGAGTATGATAGAGAGTTTGCCACCTGATGTAACACCTGCTGGAGGCACAGACTTGTCAGGAAAATGATTGCTCTTTGGCTCAGTCAGGACCACGATGAAATTTTATGTTGTCCATGTGGGTGATGACCCCTGTTGAGATACCCATGCAGCTATGACCCACCCTCACAAGAAACTACCTTGGATTCTGAAATTAGTTCTTTGTTACACATGATTTCATTGAGAGCAAAGACTAGCTCAGAATTTCTACATGGGAAGGCTGGAAGGTCAGTCTTTTGTTGGGGGGAGATGCTTGTCTGAGAGCCTACCTTAAAGTTTTTCTTTTTTTTTTTTTTTGAATACACATTTCTTGCTTGTTTGAGAAGATCTGGCGATGCTAAGAAAAATCCGCTTTCAGGTACTCTGATAATCTCTGTATTTTAAATGCTGCATTTGGACCATTTACATATACACTGATTATTGATGTAGTTGAATTAACATATAACAGGTTTGCACAGTTGTCTCTACATTGTTCTTGGCATTTCCTTTTCTTCCCCTTCTTGCCTTCTTTCATTTTAATTAAACATCTTGTATGATTTCATTTGCTCTCTCATATGCTAAAGTTGCCTAATATAGTATCACTGTTATTGCTTTAAATAAAGTGACTGGAGGTCAATTTAGAATTCTAAAAGAATCATTATTTTAGTATTTCATTTTGATTCTTAGAGTTTTTACATGTTGCCTCTATTTTCCACTAGAGCTCTTAACATGCTAATAATTACTTTAAATTCCCAGTTTGATAATTCAATGTCTGTATCTGTATCTTTGCTTCAGTTCTGTATCTTCAGAATTTATTTTTTCATATTGTTAATATGTCTGGAATTTTTTTTTTTTGGTTTTTGAAAGTGAGACATGATATGTTAGGCAATAGAAATGAAGTAAATAAGGTTTCACTGTATAATTTTCAGTTAATCTGCTTAGATAATGGGTTTTGCTTAATGTTAGTTTTTAAATACATTGTGTCCTTGCTTTTATATGCCATGTTGATGTTGCACTTTCCTAAAATCTCCTCCCTGAATGATGTCTGTGTCTTATACTATAACACTGATACTGATCTTGAAAATCAAGATCATGTCTTCATTCCCCCAGTGTTGAAGATTAAACACTGTAGAAATGCCGAGGCAAGAGCAAAAAGTAAATTTTATTTAAGAAACAGAGAGAGAGAGAGAGAGAGAGAGAGAGAGAGAGAGAGAGAGAGAGAGAGAGAGAGAGAAAGAGATATGAAGAGAGAGAGACTCTTCCAGGTATGAGGGGACCCAGAGCTGGTTCCTGCAGGTGTGAGGGTGTCTTACCACTTTATAGATTTTAGGTTTCCTTTCTTCTTATGCCTATGTGTCCGAAAGACAGGAAAAGAGCCATCCAGTGGGTGATTGCTTGGGTTGAAACACCCCGCCTTCCCAAGAGGTGTTAGCACTATCTACCCATTTCCTTTGCTTTGAGAATCATCTATGTGTTCTTTGCCTTAGTCTAAATGCCTTGTTATGTTACACTAGAGCCCAGGATCTAGGAATGTGACTTCATGATAGAATACTTGCCTAGTATGTGCAAGGTCTCTCATATGGGTTTGATCTCCAACCCTGAAAAATAAAACAAAATACTAGAACCCAGTTCAGGTAATAGCCAATGTAAGGAAAGGTCACAGTTTTAGTATCTTATCATTAAATCTCATTTTTTTGTAGGCATGTGTTTCTTAGTTCTGTCTCTCTTCCCATTCCCTTAGTTGAGACAGGAAGTCTAGAAAGGGCTAGAGTAGAAGGAAGGCCATCCTCAGGTAAGATAAGAACCTGGTCAAGTCTTTTTCCTAGAGAGTAAGCCTTCGTAATAGAGAATGCTTTGGCTTATTTCACAATGGTTATTCTTTCCTTTCCTCTTTTTCCTCTTGAACCATAAGGAGCTCATTTTCACTCTTCATGAGAACCAGATGGGGTTCATGAGAACCCATGAACTTTTGTCCATGCTCTGCCCCTGCAACTAGCTCCCAAGAGTTTCTCACTCGGGTTGGTTTATTTTCTGAGTCCAGCATTTCCTCCCATTTACTATTTAAGTATTCCCCACACTTGACATCTTCCCCAACTTCTGCTCCTGCTAGGTAGAACTCTTCTATGGAGTCTCTGGATGTGTACATCTCTCCAGATTTAGAGATGATCTCTTGGACCTCAGCTCTCTGGAGAATCCCTGAAAGTCAATTGAAAAGTTCCCAATTTCACATTTCTATTGTTAAAAAATATGAGAGTAATGACTTCTATACTTTCTTCCTGTCAGACTTGAAAATTAAAATTTTTAACTCACTTTGAATCTTGTAGTCTACTACTTCTCCAAGTAGTCTACCTACCACTCTTTTTATAGGTCTTCCTAGAAGTCTCTGAAGTGACCATTCTGGCACAAGCCTTTTATATTTCCTGACATTTAAAACATCATATCTATTCTGTCAGTCCTCTGCTCATCAACTTCCAAAGACCACTGGTTACCTACTTAGGAAAATCCAAGCTTCTTTCCCTGATATTCAAGGCTGTTGGCAATCTTTCCTCCAAATTTACCTTTGGCTACTTTCCAAAAAGAAATTGGTGAGTTAGGTCAGGAATGTGGCCTCATTGACTCTCCAACCTTAGCTACTCATTGTTGACTGGAACACTCAAAATAAACTTTGTCAAATAAATTCTCCCTTTCCTTTATGTATTGGACAAATCCCATTGGCTCAAATGACGTATGTATCTATTATTCTCATTTTAAACTGGGTAGAAGAAAATAATGTTCCTGGAAGAGATTCTAGAAGCTTTCAGATTCATGAGACAGAAAGACAGTGGAGTCAGAACTGGGCTTAGACCCACCCCCTTATTTTTTCCACCCCTTTTGGATCTGTGAGAGTCTTGATTCACAAATGTCAGCGTGTCTAAGACTCAAAGGGAACATGTCTGTTGTTGGTTAGAAAGTTCTCTGGAACCATGCCCTGAGATCCTGACTTGGGGAATAAGAGCTGGTGATCAGAAGTGTGTCGTTGGTGGTGGTGATGATCAGGAGTATGCAGGAGATCAGTTGGTGGCTGAAGAATTCACTCTGACCTCTTTAGAGTATGGAATGGTGTTTCCCATTTAAGGAGAGACGGAGTAACTGAATCAGTGAAAGTGTTCATCTAGAGGAGGAGGTTTCCATAGAGTTCTGTGTAGCTTGCCCAGAAAATTAAAAAAAAAATCTTCTCTTGAACTTTTGGACATTCAAATCCCCCCCCCAAAAAAAATCCAGTTTTCTTTGTTAAGCATGAATTGAGAAATGGCTTAATGTAAATCAAAATCCCTATTTATGATATATGTATACACTATTGAGAGTAAAAAACTCATTTGGACCTTTATCATCCACTTAAATAGAGGTTGCATATTTGTGGGAAATACTGAAAAATACAAAAATCTTTGCTACTTTTATTGATTTTTTTTTCCTGGGGCAGTGTACAGTGACTCTAAAGATCATCTTATTTAACTCTTATAACTACTCTATGAAATAGATCTTTTTGGATTTCTTTTTTATAGTGGAAGGAAGTAAGGGTTAGAGAGGTTAAGTGACTCACCCAGGGACACACAGTAAGTAAATTTAAGTGCCAGGATTAAATTACTGCAGGTCAAATTCTGAAGCCTAGATCCTTGAATAGTAGACTTTCTGCTGCAAAAAAATAAAAAAATTGTCATTCCCCATTAGCATGTTGTGTAGTTCCTTCTAGTCTTTCTGATGGCATATGAGGATAATATTGAAGTCTGGGCTTTGGATAGACAGTGGGCTTGGTGGAGTTTCTGGCTTTGATACTAACCTTGACAGTTTGAATATCTTCCCTGAGCCTCAGTTCTTCCAGCTATTAAAATGGTGAGGATGATGTTTATCTTGTGATAGAGAAAAATTTAGTAAGATAGTGATGGTGAAGTACTTAGCACTGTGATTACCTGAGAAAATGTTAATCTGATGATATATTTAACTTACACATATAAAATTGAAGTCATAGTAAAAATGTAGGTCCATAGACCATTCTACATATATTTATGATGTAGTGGAGACAATTGTCTCCATACAGGCACCATATACACTACTGTTTAAGAAATTTTATAGTGTCCATAGTCCCTGCTATTTGGATAGCCCAATGTTATCAGCAAACTCCACTTTTCTATCTCCCACCCACAGCTAGTTAAATGGGGATGGCATCCGATATAAGGTGGGAAGTCAGCCACTGGATGTGCCCTATGCTGAGCTTTTAGAAAAGCAAGAGGAGAAAGGCTAAGAGACTGGACCAGTTGACAGTAAGGTCTGCAGTAAAAGACCAAAGAGTTAGAACTGAGTCTAAGACATCCATGATGCACTGAGAGAAAGGCAGGAGCCTGCAGAGAGTGAGGAAATGTGACAGAGGGGGAGGAAGAGGGAGAAGGAGCATGGCATCCCCAAACTGCGTCTGAGTCCCTTCATTGCCAGAAAGTTGTCTCAAGGATATTATACTGGAATTTCCATACCATCCTTAAGGTAATATGGAACAGAAGAACACGTAGAGACAATTATAATGGGCTGTTGCTGACACCTCTGCTGTCGCCTGCATGTTTTTTTTCTGGATGCTGCTGCCTCACCTGGTTCTGCGGGTGTGGGTGCTGCTGCTGCTGCTGCTGCTGATCTGCCACCCTCTGCCACAGATCTGCCACCACTACTACCACTGCCATCGCCACCCAGAGGTCCACTGCCTGTAGGTTCGGTTGCACGTGGCAGCCTCAGTCTTGGGATGCAGGCCAGTGCCTGGGGTTCAGGGTGCCAGCTGGTTTGCCACTACCATCATCTAGCGGCACAGCCACCTCTGTCTGGAGACACCAGTCAGGACCTGGAGGTCCAGTGTCAGTGTGCCTGTGGGTTTGGCTGCACCTGGGATCTTCCTCTTGGTGACTGCCATCTTGCTACTGCTTCTCAGGGTTGCTCCTCTGTGTGAGCACATCCCTGGTGGATTCTCTGCAAATTGGAAAGGCATTAAGATCTTGGGACTGCAATGTAGCCTAGTCTGGGGAATCTGAAAACCAGGATCTGTGGGATAGTGACTGGGACTGCAAGGGCCAGTGTGGGCCTGGCAGTCCCGTGAAAATTCAGAGACAGGGCTGAGAAATTTTTGAACATCAAAGGAAACATTTGTTCAATTTTTCATTAAGATTTTCTCTTTTTATTCTTTAGTATCTATACCACATATGAAACTAGGTATTTTTTATGCATCTGTTTATTGAAGACTCTGGTAGATGAATGGTATTTTGTAGTTTTGTTCTGTGTTCTTATATTTTTAAATTCGTTTTTTTTGTGTGTGTGTGTGTATAAATCTGCAATCTCCAAAAGAAAATGAATGCTAACCAAAAATTTTAGGTCCAGCTAAATTAAGTGTCAGATTTGAAGATGAAATTAAAACTTTCCATGATAAAAAATTAAAAGAATTCACAACTAGAAAGCCTGCACAACAGAACATTCTCAACAAAATATTCCATGAGGATTAATTTTAAAAAAAGAGCAAAGAGAGGCACTACACTAAAAGAATAGTTAATCAGAGGACTCAGTCAAATTAAAAACCAGAAATAAGCTGGACATGGTGGTGCATGCCTATAATCCCAGTGGCTTGGGAGGTTGAGGCAGGAGGACTATGAGTTCAAAGCCAGCCTCAGCAAAAAGCAAGGCACTAAGCAACTCAGTGAGACTCTATCTCTAAATAAAATACAAAATAGGGCTGGGATGTGGCTCATTGGCTGAGTGCCCCTGAGTTCAATCTCCAGTACAAAAAATAAATAAATAAAACCATCCAGAAATAAACCAAAGTAACATGAAACACAAATCACATCTCAATAAGAACCCTGAATGTTAAAGGCCTAAATTCATCAATCAAAAGACATAGAGTGGCAGGTTGGGTTAAAAAATAAGACTCAGAAATATGCTTACTCTAAGAGACTCACATCATGGGCAAAAAATTATACAGACTGAAGATGAAAGAATGAAAAAAAATTAAAAAACATATCCTTCATATAGATTATGTATACAAGCACAGAGGTTCCTATCCTCATATCAAATAAAGTGGACTTTAAGCCAAAGTTAATTATAAGGAACAAAGAAGGACATTTTAGATTGCTTTAGAGAATTACTCATCAACAAGCCCTAAAAATTATAAATATATATGCCCCAAACAATAAAGCATCTTTGTACAACACACAAACCCTTCTTAAATTCAACAATCAAATAGACCACAACACAATAATACTGGGTGAATTTAACACACCTCCCTCATTATTAGATAGATCTTCAAACACAAACTGAAATAAGAAACTATAGAACTAAATAATAAAAATCAATAATTTAGACTTAACAGACATATATAAAATATTTAAATTACTTTCATTGAGTGAATACACTGTTTTCTCAGCAGCATATGGATCCTTCTCTAAAATAGACCATATGATATGTCATAAAGCAACTCTTAGGAAATAAAAAAAACAAATAGACATAATACCCTGCATTCTATCAGATCATAATGGAATGAAATTAGAAATCAATGATACAATAAAAAATAGATCCTACTCCAAAATCTGGAGACTAAATAAAATGCTAATAATAACTAATGGATAGGAGAAGAAATCAGGGAAGAAATTTAAAAAATACTTATAGGTAAATGAGACAAGGATTCAACATATCAAAATCTCTGGGATGCTATGAAAGCAGTACTAAGAGGAAAGTTCATTGCATTAAGCTAATTCATTAAAAGGAATAAAAAGTCAACAAATAAGGTCAACATTACATCTCAACCCCCCCCCCTCTCGGGAGGGAACAAATCAACACCAAAAGCAGTAGAAGACAGGAAAAAGTTAAAATCAGAGCTGAAAGCAATGATATTGAAACAAAAGAAACAAGTTTACAAATTGGCAAAATGAAAAGTTGGGTCTTTGAAAAACAATAAATAAAATTGAAAAATACTTAGCCATACTAATGAAGAGAAAAGAAAAACTCAAATTACTAAAATTTGTGATGAAAAAAGAAACTATCACAATGGACACTACTGTAATACAGAAGATAATTAGAAACTATTTTTGAAAATTTATACTTCAATAAGATAGAAAAATCTCAAAGACATCAGCAATTTTCTAGAGACATATGATCTACACAAACTGAATCAGGATGACATACAAAATTTAAGCAAATCATTTTCAAGCAATGAAATAAAAGACACCATCAAAAGACTACCAACCAAGAAAAGCCCAGGACCAGACAAATTCTCAGCCAACTTTTATAAGACCATCGAAGAATTAACACCACTTCTCTTCAAAGTATCCCATGAAATAGAAAAGGAGAGAACCCTTCCAAACTCATTCTATGAGGCTAGTATCACACTGATACCAAAATCTGACAAAGACACATCAAGGAAAGAAACGTTAAGAACAATATCCCTGATGAAGATAGATGCAAAAATTCTCAAAACAATTCTGACAAATCACATACAAAAACATATTAAAGAGATAGGGCACCATTATCAAGTGGGGTTCAACCCAGGGATGCAAGGTTGGTTAAACAAAGGGAAATCAATACACATAATACATCACATCAATAAACTTAAAGACAAGATTCATATGATCATCTCAATAGATGCAGAAAAAGCATTTGACAAAATACAGCACCTCTTCATGTTCAAAACACAATAAAAACTAGGGATAGTAGGAACAAACCTCAACATTGTGAAAACCTATCCATGCTAAGCCCAAAGCCAATGGAGAAAATTCTAAATGGAGAATAATTGATAGCATTCCCTCTAAAAAGTGGAACAAGACAGGGATGCTCTCTTTTACCACTTCTATTCAACATAGTCCTTGAAACTCTAGCCAGATCAATAAGACAGGAGAAAGAAATTAAAGGGATAAAATAGGAAAAGAACTCAAAATAGCCCTACTTGCCAACAACATGATTCTATATTTAGAAGATCCAAAAATCTTCTCTAGAAAAAACCTAGAATTAATAAAAGAATTCAGAAAAGTAGCAGGATATAAACACCATAAATCATATGTGTTTCTATATATCAGCAATGAATCTATGCAAGAGAAATTAGGAAATTTCCCCATTCACAACAGTCTCAAAAAAAAAATAGGAATCAATCTAACAAAAAAGATGAAATACCTCTACAATGAAAACTACAGAACACTGAAGAAATAAATTGAATAAGAACTTAGAAGATGAAATAACCCCTATATTCCTGGATATGCAGAATTAATATTGTCAAAATGGCCATACTACCAAAAGCATGTTACAGATTTAATGCAATTCCTATTAAAATTCTAATGCCTTTTTTATTGAACTATAAAAAGTAATCAAATTCATTTGGAAAAATAAGAGATCCAGAATAGTCAAAACAATTCTTAGCAAGAAGAGTGAAGCAGGGGGCATCACAATACCAGAACTTAAAGTATACTACAGAGCCATAGTAACAAAAATGGCATGGTATTGGCACCAAAGCAGATATGTAGACCAATGGTTCAGAATTGAAAACACAGAGACAAACCCACTTAAATACAGTTATCACATACTAGACCACAGTGTTGAAGACATTCACTGGAAAAAAGATAGTCATTCAACAAAAGGTGCTCGGAAAATTGGAAAGCCACATGTAACAAAATGAAATTAAACCCCACATGTAACAAAATGAAATTAAACCCCACATGTAACAAAATGAAATTAAACCACTATCTCTCACCCTGCATGAAACTCAAAATGGATCAAGCTTAGGCATTAGAACAGAGACTTGCACCTAATAGAAGAAAAAGTAGGCTCTAATCTTTGCCATGTCTGCTTAGGATCTGACTTTCTTAACAAGACTTTTCAAGTACAAGAAGTAAAATCAAAAAAATAATAAATGGGATGGATTCAAACTAAAAAGCTTTTTCCCAGCAAAAGAAACAATTAGTAATGTGAAGAGAGAGCTTACAGAATGGGAGAAACACTTTATTCATATATATCAGATACAGCTCTAATCTCCAGGATATATAGAGAACTCAAAATAATAATAATAATAATAATAATAATAATAATAACAAACAACCAATTAGCTAAGGAACTAAACAGATACTTCACAGAAGAAGATATACAATTGATGAACAAATATATGAAAAAATGTTCAACATATTTAGCAATTAGGCAGCAGCAGTCTACAGGTGGTTTGCAGGCAAACCGCAGGGCGTCAACAGGGGAATGTAGGGTAGAGGGCGATGGGAAGGGAAAGGTGGGAAAACAGGCACAACCTGGTGGTGAGCAGCTCTCAGCCAGTGATCTGTGCACAAAAGGCAGGTGATATGCTGGCAAAGGGCTGGTAATTGTAGCAGTGGAATAGGGGCAAACAGTAGAGGATCGGTGGGCAGCAATGGCTGCCTTGCAGAGTAACAGTATTCCCTCTGCTTGACTTCTAAGTAATGGAGGGGCAAGGAATGCAGCCTCCCTCTAGTGGGACATCTTGGATTCCCCTCTACGCTACATTTTTATTCTTTTTTTTTTTTTTTTTTTACCAAGGATGGAACCTGGGGGTTCTTAACCACTGACCCACATGCCCAATCCTTTTTAAATTTTCTTTATTAAATTATTTTGAGACTACATCTTGCTAAGTTGCTTAGGGCCTCACTAAATTGCTAAGGCTGGCTTTGCCTTTGTAATCCTCCTGTTTTAGCCTCCTAAACCACTGGGATTACAGGTATGCCCCAGCATGCCAAGCCTGTTATATATAACATTTCTTTCAAAATGAAGCATTTGTATGTATCCTTATATGCACATATGCTTTTTGTAAAAATATTTATTTCAGGGATGGGGATGTGGCTCAAGCGGTAGCCCACTCGCCTGGCGTGCGTGCGGCCAGGGTTCGATCCTCAGCACCACATACAAACAAAGATGTTGTGTCCGCCGAAGAAACTAAAAAATAAGTATTAAAAAATTCTTTATCTCTCTCTCTCTTAAAAAATATTTATTTCTGTAAAACAGAAAATGAATATATTTTAGAGTTAAATAAAACTAACTAAAGAGGTTGATCATACATTATAAAAAATATAATAGCATCATGGGTATTTTTTATTTTTATTCCCTTCTTTTTAATCTGTTGGTAATTTCCAAGTTTTCAGTCACAAACATTTTACTTTCTGAATGAGGAAAAAAAATAGACACTGGTAATGCTGTATGTATACACGTGTCTGTATAACCAATGTGATTCTGCAACCTGTACACTTGGACAAATGAGAAATTATACCCCATTTGATTTAAACGTATGCTATGTCAAGATCATTGTATCATCATGAGCAACTAATTAAAAAAAAAAGTTCTAAATAATTGAAGGAATCTGAGCCATCAGTTGAACCCCTGATTTTGTTGGGCCATCTGATTTTCTCAGAATGCTTCAATTCTGGTGACAAGAGAATTGTTAAGGAGACGCACCAAGGTCATCGGCCTGGGTTCACTGGAGCCCTGCAGTCAGTCCTGAGCCTTGGCTGCAAGGTTGCAGTGTGCTGCACAGAGAAAGCCATTGTAAGAGCTGGACTCCTGGGACCTGCCCATGACTGAAAGGCGTGTTCTTGGGAACAAACCCGAGCATAATGAAGAAAGAAGGGATTGGAGCCACAGGCTTATATCACAAAAAAAAAGAGAAACAAGGACTCTCCAGAACTTTCCTAGGCGTTTCCAACTTGACATTTCCTTCCTTGACCTTTCAGCTTCTTGCTTTCTTTTCCATACACCCATCCAGAGCCAATTTAGATTGATCTTTAGTTTTCTCCAAGAACTCAAAACGGCAGAGCTCTGAATTCAAGCAGGCAGATCCAGGGACAGACTTGCCCTCCGTTAACACATAGTGACCTGACCTTGGAGTAGCCCCTGCCTAACTTAGGATCCTGAGTCAGGGGATGGATTTCCCAGACTTGAGGGAGACCTGGCTATTCTGTGGTTTCTTTTCCTGTACAAAAGTATGGTACACTGGATCACTGATGAGCTCCTAATTCCATCATTTTGTGGGGTTTCACCATGGATTTCCCTTGAATTGCATTCAAACATAGATAAAAAGAGATTACTTTTGCCTTTAACCCTGATGGCAATATTAACACTTGGAGGGATGGGGACAGGGGCAGAAGCCAGCAAGGAAGAAAAGGCTTTATGATTTCAATCTTGCCTGTTGGTCCAGGACCAAGCTCTCAGGACACTCCAGCCACTTTCTGTTCCCTGTCTTTGTACTTCTGCAGAATTGTTTTGGGTTCTTTCAGCAAATTTTTGCTCTTTGAAAGCTTCTGATTGCTCTCTCTAAGAACCCTGACCTCTCCTCATCCTGTCTCCTGATTAATTCCCCCAGCAAAGCACGCACGATCACTTAGCCTTGCTCAGACGCTCATGACCAACTTTCGATTTCCTGGAGCAAGAGTGTATATGCTAAATGGCGGTGTCACTTCTCCAGCTTAATCCTGTGACCCACTTAACCGCCAAGGGGTATCACAGAAGCCTGACAGTGTGTCCCAGATCTAGCATCGAAATGACTGTTTTCCAATCTCCGTTGCCTGACTTACAACGTTAGCTGTGGGCATTTGAGTGGTCCATCAACTCAACCCATTTCCATCCCTTCTCTCATTTGCAAAATATGGATGACAATGATGATTATCTTGTAAGTCTAGCATAAGGTTAAAGCATGTGGACAAGTTAGCCTTTAGGGTGTGGTTCTGTAGCAAGAGGTCAGTAAGCATTAGCCAATAGAGCTAGCCAACAATACCTTTTAGCTCAGAGCATGGAATCTATCACATATTACACACTATTCATATTCCTGTTTTGCCAATCTTCCCTGTATTAAATTTGTCTGGCCTTGTTAGCCTGCAGTCTGTTCCTAAAATAGTTAAGACTCTTCCTTACCTCAGGGGCTTTGCACTAGTTATTCCCCATGCTTGAGCGTATTTCCCTGTATTCCTGAATTCTACTCTCTTTTTTTTGTGGGGGGAGGGTGGTACTGGGCTTGGAACTCAGGGACACTCCACCACTGAGCCACATCCCTAGCCCTGTTTTGTATTTTATTAGAGACAGGGTCTCACTGACTTGCTTAGCACCTTGCTAAATTGCAAAGGTTGACTTTGAACTTGCGATCCTCCTGCCTCACCCTCCTGAGCCACTGGGATTGCAGGTGAGTGCCACCGCACCTGGTCCTGAATTTCTACTCTTGTGGAGGCTCCATTGTCACTTCCTCTGAGAGGCTTTTCCTGTGTGAAGTCTACAATCGCACGCCTGTTTTATGTGTTATTGTGGCACTGGATTCATTTCCCCTATAATTACTTTATTTATTACTTCTAGGTTGCCTTGACCCTTACAGTAGTAGCCTGTGAACTCTCCAAAAGAGGCCTACTTTCCTTACTTCTTGCCATCACCAGCATCTACACGGTGTCTAATACTGCATACGTTTTTTTTTTTTCAATGAATAGATGAATGAGTTAATAGCAGGGCTGGAGGAATGCATGGCTTTCACAAAAGTTAACAAATGAAATAGTTGGCACACACCAAAAGGTCTTGCAGGAAATCCAAGTCCTCCTTCAGCGTCAGCTGCTAACAGAGAAGTTAGCAGCTTTTTCTTATCAAGACGGACAAGACTACATGGTCCTTTGAGCTCCTTAGAAGGGGGAACAGCAATGCATAAACACAAAAGATAATCTTGTTTCTTTTTAGGAATTCAAAATAATTTTTGAAAAGGAACAGGCCCTCCCAAAGTATGACGCCCATGCAATCTTAGCTTTAAGTAGCAAAAAAATCCCCCAAATAGTTTTATGATCTTTAATGTGATGCAAATGTAAAAAGTAAGAATTTGATGGTCAATTAATTTAGAAAATATCCAGGGCCTAGCAGAGGTTCAACTTATTGACTTTGAAATTCAACTCATGATTACAAAGCCCTCCCCCTCCTCTCTTCCCCATCTCTAGATATAAAAAGAAAGGAAAGCTTGTAATATGGCTTATGGAATGTTCTAGAAGGGTTGTTAAGCTGTTCTTCATTAAAAAAAAAGCCTCTTGGACCAAGTTTTCCTGTCTCTTTCCAGTTGGGATGGTTCCTGACCACTGAAGTGAAGTAATATTAAACTGGATGACTTCTGAGAGCCAATGATTGTGGGGAGTTGAAAAGAGAGGGCTGGAGTCTTTGGGCTTCATTAATCTTCGAAGGAATGAAAGCTCTGGCCACTGGACTAAATGCCCACATGTCAGAGCTTGATTTCCTGTTCTTCTGGGTTTTTTGGTCTGAATGTAAAGCAAATGTCTCAGGGAGTTCTGAACAGCTAGGGGGCATGCTCCTCTCTGCTACGTGACTAGACCTTGAATTTGAGAATTAATCCCCAGCCCCAAGAAAGGAAAGAGCTATCAAGGCTAGAGGCAATGAGATGCAGTCCCTGTTACTCATCAATCATCCATCAATCAAAATCTTATTGAGCCTTCTTAATACTGTAGGGGCAACGTAATGTGCTCTTCTTTGCATTCAACCTTTTTCACATGTACCTCCAACACTGTCATTTTTCACACCGGTGTTTTTTTTATATAACATTTTCCTCCAGGGGGAACAAACTAGGCATACGCTTTTGTTGATAACAGACAGCTTTGTTGAGGTACAATTCACACACCATGCAATTCATCCATTTAAGTGCATGACTTCATAACTTTCAATAGATCCAGAGTTAAGTACCAATCAAGAACATCAATATTAAAATTTTTCATTCCCCCAAAGGAAACCCCATATTCTCACCCAAACCCACATCGCCTCTACTTGAGCCTTCTAGGCAGTCACTGATCTACTTTCTGTCCCTATAGATTCTCCAAGTCTGGAAATCGCAAATAAAAGAGTATCCCATAATATGAGTTCTGTTTTTGTGACTGGTTACAATAGCTTTTTATTTATGACTTGTTTATCTTTGTGCCAAAGTTCTAATAAAATTTATTTGAATGGATGGTTGTGCTTCTACTATCAATTCACCATGGTGTGTAATTACATGGGAGGAATGGAGGACATAAATTTTGACTACAAGTTATTTTTAATCCAGATGATGAGAGAAGATTGATCTCAAACACCACACTGAGCTAAATCATATGAACTCAGGTAAGGGGTATACATGGATTGGAAGACGAAGATGATATATTGCAAAGTCCCCCCCACCTTTTTTTAGAGCAAATGTAGGGGCCAAATGTATCAAGTAATAGAGATGTCGTTTTTTGGCTTCACAGAAAAGGGAAACCTTTGGATTCTAGGTTAACGTCTCACCAAAACATTCCTTTTAGCCTTGCCATCTGTATCTATATCTAAATGTCTGTATAATCACCTATTTCTTTTTTTTTTTTAAATATTTATTTATTTATTTTAGTTCTCGGCGGACACAACATCTTTGTTGGTATGTGGTGCTGAGGATCGAACCCGGGCCGCACGCATGCCAGGCGAGCGCGCTACCGCTTGAGCCACATCCCCAGCCCATAATCACCTATTTCTACTTTAATTTCTGCTTCTCTGTCTTCATCTTTTTGTATAATATTCATCTTGATTTGGGGGAAGCACCACAGAGTTTCTTTTCCTTTCATTCATTACCATGGTTCTCCTCCTAAAACATGAATAAAGTGACTGACAATTTGATTGATGAATACTAGACAGCTTCAGATGAAATCATCTTCAGCACGTCCCCCATTACCCTCTTTCTAATCTCCTATATTCCTGGCTGGGAATTTTCCAAATCTCACCTTTGGTTTGCTTATTGACAATGCAACACACTAACTTCGTAGAATGGAGCCCAATAGCCTTTCCCATGTGGATCTTCCATCTTGCTTCACACTCTGTGTGTTTAAAACAAAATTGATTTTTTTCCCCCTTAGAACATACTCTTCACTCTAATTCAGTGAAACCATGAACCGTTGAAACCTGAGAATCAACGTCTGACTCCTCCAGTTCTCCGTAGTCCACGACCTACTTATCATCAGTCTATTAATGTCTGCCTTAGATGGTATTTGACCAGTTGTTTATTTTTTTGTGTCTAGCTCCTTAGTAACAAATTGCAGATAACTACTGAAAAAATTGCAGACACTCAATTCTTCTTTGGAGTCATGAGAACACATTCCTAAGCAAGACTTCCAACTCTATCACCTGCCTCAGTGTGGCTGTGTGGTCTTGGAGAAGTAGTTTAACTTCTACCATAAAATAGGAACATTTTATATTAGTAACAGCATAGGGCGGTGCAAGAACCAAAGGAAATGATCTCTGTAAAGTACTTAGATAAATTCCTGAAGCAAAGCAGGAACTCAGACCATGCTATCTGTTTGTGGACATTGGAGTAGTATGTCTCTATCCAGTTTTGCTTTCAGCAGACTCAGTTACCTGCAACCAACCAAAAATTGTATATAGAAAATTTGAGAAATAAATCATTTATAAGTTTCACATTGAGTATTGTTTTGATAGTATGATGAAGTCTTGCCTCATCCTCTTCCCTCCTTCTTGGAATGTGAATCATACCATTGTTCAGCATATCACCACAGTATATGCTATCTTCCTCATAGGTTCTCATCAGTCATCTTGATGATCAGATTTACTATCATGCTATCAACAGTGCTTATGTTCAAGAACCTCTTATTGTTTTTGATGGTGACCCTAATGCACAAAATGGGATTTGCCAAAGAGAAACCATAAAGTACTTCTCCTACATGAAAAGGTGGAAGTCCTAGACTTTAGGAAAGGAAAACAAAAAAATCAAGTGTTGGGCTAGCCAAGATCCACAAGAACAAATTTTCTATGCATGAAATTGTGAAGAAAGACAAAAAGCATTCATGCTAGTCTTGCTGCCTTCAAACTGTGAAAGTTATGGCCTCAACCTGTGATAGGTGTTTAGTAAAGATAGAAAGGGCATTAAATTTGTGTATGTAAAAAAAAAAACATAGTATGTATAGAACTCAGTACTTTGGAACATTTTAGGGATCCCTTAAGGGTCTTGTAATGCATCTTTCAAAGGTAGGGGTGGCTCAAGGTCCCCCATCTACTATGAGCTTTCCTATGTCAGGGTGGGAGGTGTGTGGCCTTTGCTTGCATTCAAATCTACATGAATGAATACAAATTCATGGCTGAAGCTCATTTAATGCCCTGGCCATTAAGAAACAGAGATGATGCTTGGTGCCCATGAGTTTTTCCAGAAGTATTAAAGCTGCTCATTAATGAAAATACACTTATAAGTACTTAATGACAATCCTTGTTTATGTATATGTATGTATGCATAAATATATAAATTCATACACATAAATATATTTTAATGAAGACTTTGGAGTTTGCTGTCATAGCAAACATTGACATCGAATACATTTCTACTGGCCACTTTAAATGAACAAATTCACTTTAAGCCAACTTCAAGTGCAAGAGCAAATCTCAAAAATTCTGTAGGAAAAGGAAGTCATGCCCAAACACCAAAGTACCTTCTGATTTTATAGCTTTCTCTCATATGGACTCCTTCACTCCTTTGTTTTTCTTTTCACTTTTTTTTTAGCTTAAAAAAGAAGTCTCCATAATAGTGATCCACCCTTCAACCCTTTCCACAAGAATGTGTCACAGACTTAGAAACCATGCCCATAAAGGACTCCAAAAGGATATCAGTGAGGAAAACATGGTTTTCATAAGTTCATGGCTTCCCCAGGGACTTACATTCAAGATTCCTGAACTCATTCATGCTCATAATGTCTGGAATGTTGGATAAAAGAAATCTCAATCTTTATACCTACATAAATTGCAAAGAAGAAAAGAAACCGCACAACAACGTTAATGTCTTTGATAAAATCGGCCTGTATTTATCCTGGTGTACAGCCATCTCCAAAATGCATTTTTTTTGGCTGTTGATTCTATGCATGTTCACGAGGAGCTCTTAAAAAAAAAAAGCCCATTCAGCAGGAATGATAATGCTAATGTGGCTTGGGAAGGAGTGAGAATTCTTATAAATGTTCCCCAAAAAGAGCCAGTATGCTATTGGACTCCCAAATCCTTTTTCCACTGTGAATATCAGTTACATATGCATCAGGAGGTGTCCTGGTTTTACCATCTTCTTCTAACACAAACAGCCAACGTAATCACACATGGAGGCTTGCTCAGGTACACTGGAGTCTGCAGGCTCTCTAGTGGCAAACAGCCACCATCCTCCAAAACAGTGGCACATTCTCTTCCCCCTGAGGCTTGAGCAGCAAATGGCTCATGCTAAGGTTGTAAGACTGCAGAAGTAAGACTTGCCCTCTCTTGGTTCCAAATGGCAATCGTTAAGGAAAGATCGTTGCTAATAGCATGTTTAGAAAAGTCAGCCAACAGTCTGCTTTCCTTTTTTTAGCCCTCATGAAAGAGTGATGGAAACCAGCCCTACAGTAATGGAACTGCTTTCAAATAATTCCAGATACTCCCCAATAACAGCCCGAGAAGGAGGATGAAGGCTGATTTAAGAGAATTATCCCTTACACACACTTTTCTTTTAGTATTTTGATGAGTGATCATTTATTGTGCACCATAAAAACCAGCTGGCATCATGGCCATTGGACCTAGCCTCAAAGAGCTTACATTTTGATGGGGTTATAATTTGGATAATCAGCTTTCTATTACTATAACAAACACTTCAGATAATTAACTTATATAGATAAAAGATTGATTTGGGCTCATGATTTTAGAGGGTTTCACTCCATGATTGGCTGTCCCCATTGTTTTGAGCTGGGTGAGGTAGCAGTACATCATGTTGGGGAGCATGTGGTGGGACAAAACAAGGGACCAGGGTTCCACTGTCCACATGGAGAACACATTCCTACATGACCTAAATTTCTCTCACTATGCCCCACCTAATAAACGTTCCACACCTCCCAACAGTGTCACCTTGGAATCCAAGCTTTAACACATGGGCCTTTGAAGGTTATTCCCAATGCAAACTGAAGGAGTTATTGGAAAAGGGTAAGTTAGGACTGTAGATGCACATGGAGGGGCATTTATTCCCACCCTTGAGAGGGTCAAGGATGTTTTGTTAGAGAAAGTAAAACCTAAAAGAAGATCCAAAGATAGAAAAGAGAGAGTTAGGAAAGAAAGCATATTCTAGGCACAGAAAAAGCTGAATGCAAGAGAGCAAAACACATTAGAATAGCTGGACTACAGAAAGAGAATAGAGGAAAGAGTTTCTTGGAGGTAATATTAAGGCATTAATATTAGGAATCTGGGGTCAGTATTTGTGCATGTTGGCAAGGACACAGGGAATGAATCTTCCACAGTTGTATTTCAGGCAAGCATTGAGCAGAATAGATGGGAGGCTCTAGGACTTCAAGAAAGGATGCCAAGGGGAGGCTGGTATCAACACCTAGATGGGTTGAATTAACGTAGCCACCATGGTGATGAGTAGGTCTAGACAAGTTCAAGGTGCACAATAATAATATTAGCATCCTAGATGCAAGATGCTCCCTCTATGGAGATTGGCTCCATGCTATTAATGGAGCTTCTAAGATTTAGACACAAATACAGATTACCCCTGATTTACAATTGGACTTTGCAATTTTTTGACTTAATGATAGTGCCCAAGGAACACCTATTCAGTAGAAACTGTATTTCAAATTTTAAATTTGCATCTTCTCTTGGATCTGTATCCATTACAATACCCTCTGGTGATGCTGGGCATGGGCAGCAAGTATAATTCTGAGTGACCATTCAATAACAAGGGAAGCAATCGGTGTTCCTCAGTGTTACTAAGCTACTGTACTTGGTTGGCTAGGTGAATTAAATGCATTTGGAACCTATAATATTTTCAATCCATACTGGGTTTTTCAGAATGTTACACCATCTTAAGTTGTGGAGCACCTTTATTACTGGAGATACATGTCTGTGGATATGACTAAACAGCAGTTGACTGTGACCCCCAAATGGAAACATATAGTATGTTAGAGTTCTTGGGATTTGGAATATTGGAACATACTAGAGGTATTGAGTATTTACCTTCACACTGATATAACATTTTCTTCACTACTACAGCTTTAAAGCAAGTCCTGAATTAGAGGAATTAAGTCTTCAAGTTTGTATGTTTTTCGAAGTTGTGATTATTCTAGAGCTGTTGGGTTTCCTATGGATTTTGGAATGAGCTTGTCCATTCAAAAAATATGGCTAGGAGTTTGATTACTATTGCATAATGGCAAACAATAAGGTTTTCCAAGAATGCAAAGATTAAGAAAATTTGCCTTTCATGTACCATTCTGAGGAAGTTATTTGAGGATTTACACCAGCAAAAATAGAGAGAGATCAAAGAGAGGAAGTCGTGGAATGCAGGAAACAGTGATAGAATGCAGGAAACAGTGATAGAGCCCAGGAAGCATCTGGTCTGAATTGTAGCAAGAGGTCACAAGGGCTGATGGATGTCCCTAGGAAGAAAGTAGATTCCATATAGTAGTAGACGACATAATGGAAAGGCTGAAATATTTTTGAGGATGTAGTGGGGGGCACATTAGGTTTCTGAAAACATTTTTTTTTTAAAAATGAAAACATTTAAAAGCTTCTGGCAAGGTGAGTGGGAAACTATACAGGAAACCTGTGGTTGAGAATATGAAACAAAAATTAAAAATAGCATTAAAAAAAAGCAACTGCTAAAGCATAGGAAAAAGGAATGCATTTAACCTTAATTCAAGAAATATTCTACTTTGTGTGCTGCAGAGCTCATCTTACTTAAGTAGTAATGAAGAAATATAATACACAAGACTAGGCTAAGCAGAGAAGTAACGTTTAATGTGTCTACTATGTGCCTTGGGTTAATTACACAATCCTTATAACTCTAGGGAATAGATATTTTCCTAGAGATAAAGGAGGGAATAAATATTAAATGACATGTTCAAGAACGCAAAGCTAGTAAGTGCCCCAGCAAGATTCTCAAATGTTATATGCTATCTCTGCAAATATATAATTAGACATACTTACATATTAAAATGTTTGATATATATATATATATATATATATATATATATATATATATATATATAAACAAATAACATTTGTGGTTTATGATGCTTAAAGTCAACTTACCGATAAATCATGGACTAGTGTTCTGCAATAGAATACCAATGCTGTAAAATATTCACAATTTAAAAGTACTGATATGGCTAGTGGGAGTCCAGAGGTGAGAGGAGAAAGGCAGAAGAAAGAATGAAGAGGGTAATAGTCACTCATTAAATAGTAGGGAATGGGAAGATAATGTCTAAGTTTGATGAATACCTAGAGGCATAAACGTATTTTGAATTATAAACGTAATCATTGGGAAACTCTTAATAATCATTGGGAAGTGAGAGAAAAAGGAAACTATGAGAGTTATATAGGAAATGAAGTCTTCACTTCCCATAAATAATGAATAGTGTCCAAAATGGAAGTCAAGCAATCATTGGGCAAATGAATAACTCTCATGATTCATCAAGTGTAATTATTGGGCATTAAAAATACCACCATTGCCATTTGTGTAGTCTGATTTTTATTATATGCAAAATTAAATTTTATAAGTATCTAATAAGTTTATAGATATAATTTTGTAAAAATAACATTTAAATTTAGATAGTATGTTACTAAAAAAAACACACACACACAGTACAAACAATATCATCCCAATTTGTTGGGAAATGTTTTTCACAAATACATCAAAATGATTTCTCTGGATGTTACCAATAAGGTTTATAATTTTGTTTGCCTTCTCTTTTATGTTTTCTGAATTTCTCATAAAAATATTTATGCACAACTTGTGATAGAATCCTATGCCTCTCCTGCCTTTAAAAAAATATCATATTTATACATATCTCAGAGAAGATGCCAATGGACCCATAACGATACACATTGCTCAGTTTGATAAAAAATTTCTCAAGATACTTAAGACATATCCTAGGAAAATGTCTTTCAATTGTGAGTTATCAGGACAAAGCATTTGTTCCTAGTGATTTTATAGCAGAATTTTATAGTAAGGTTCCTATGCTTAGATCACAAAAGCTAAGAAAAATATAAGGAATCTTAAGCATCCTCACTCTAAAAAATCAGGGTGCAGGGTCCTCAAAAAGATTGCAAAGTTAGTTCTGACAACATTAGTCTATCACCCACCTTGAGGGTGTGAAAGAGAGCAGTAGACAAGCTGCTTTTCAGAGAATTATGGAAGACCTTGGTCCTTATTCCTCTTCCTCCTTCTCCTTTTCATTATAGAGGGAGAGGCACCTTAAGGCACCTTAAGGCACCCTGCACCTTAAGAGAAACAAAAGCTTTGGAAGACTTTGATCTGTGTTCCCTGACACTGGAGATAGAGTCTAGTGTGTGATGCAGACCTGAGAAAATGGAACCAACCAAAGAGAACAGAGATGCACCATTGGGAGTGGATTGAATTTCTTTTGATGGCAGAATCAGCAATGTGTGTTTTCCTTGGATTAGGTGGGGAACCGATGGAAAGGAAACATCCTATAGATAGCTATCAAAGCTTTCCCATCCAAGAGGATGATGTCTGGGGGTAGAAAAAGGAATTTCATCAAAAACTTGGACTAACTCTAAGTCATAGAAACCCCATTTAGAAGAGACCAGAGGGAGACTGGTGGGAGACCTACAATGCCACATGGAAGACTCCATCTATGAAATCTTCCACAGACAGAAAGTTCCAAGACAAGTTACAATGCTGTCATCAAAGGAAGCCTTTCTCTGTCCTTTCTTTCTCTCCTCTCCTGCACTGTTGGAGCTGAAAGCTGCTGATAAGGCCTGGGAGAAGTGTGGAATTAAGACTGGGTGAAGAAGCCCATCACTTCCTTTTCTCCCCTCTGGACTTTTAGGCTGGAAGGAGTATTCTATAACAGAATGCTGCAGACTGGATAATATATAAACAACAAAAACTTTTTCAAAGTCTTGGGGACTGCCTAGAATCAAAGAGTTGGCATCAGGGTAGGGCTGCTTTCTGCTTCCAAAATGGTGCTCGAAACAATGCCTCTTCCAGAGGGGATAGAACTCAGTGCACTGACTTGGCATAAGATTGAAGGATAAAAACAAGGGAGTGGGTTGGGGATAGGGAGTCTTTCCATCAATAATGGCATTAACCATTGACTCACTCATGAGATTGATGTCCTCATGATATAAACCACCCCACCCCCAGGTTGGACTCCCAATGGTGTTACTGTAAAATTAAGTTTCCAGCACTGTATACATTCAGACCACAGCACAAGTTTCAAACTTGAATGGAATTTAACATTTTGAAATTACTGTGGATTGGTGTTATGTGTTTATTAAGACAGGACTGGGTTTTCTACTTTAGCTAGTCACAGTAAAAGCAATGAAACCGTGTGAGATTAGAACAAGGAGAGGATAAGGATCTGTTTCACAGAACAAGCTGAATGGAAAACTGTAGAAAGAATAAGGTAGATGTTGGCCTACGCCCTGTCAAGTCGGGCTCATTGAATTTACAAAGTAATGTTCTTGAGTTATTGCTAGTAATTTATGTTTTTTTTTTAATTAGCTCGAGGGTAGTTTCTGTGTGCATAAGAAATCATTCAGAGATTTATCTGGTTTCCAAAATTAATATTAGTTCTGGTACGAAATTGAAACCCTAGTTCTTTCTTATGCTTTTAAATTCCACTTATGAATTGTATTATTGCCTTTATGCTCCTAGCAATTTTTCACATTCACTCTTAAAACTCTTTTTTGATTAATACTTGTTCCCAATTATAAACTGACATAATTAAAATCCCTTTGAATATATTAGACTGAATATGTTAAGTTGATGTTTGATTTCCTTCTTGAGTGTTTTAAGTAACTTAACACTTTCTGGTAAATCTAATAAATAAAATTATGAGTATAATGAATTTTTGAGTTCTTTTAAATGTTCCAGCAGGGTTCATCAATTAAGATTTTAAATTAAAATCATAAGTTTAAATTAAATATTTAATTGTACATTTAATTTTCAGTTATTGAGTAGATACTCTAGCAGGACAATTTTTTTAAATATTTAGTTTTTAGTTATAGGTGGACACAATATCTTTATTTTTATGTGGTGCTGAGGATCGAACCCAGTGTCTCATGCATGGTAAGCAAGCGCTCTACCTCTGAGCCAGAACCCCAGCCCCAGGACAACTTTTTTAAACACAACAAGTTTGTAAGTATGAAATATTAAAACTGTTGATTTTTTTCCTCCACACGCAAATGTTTAATTCTAATTCTTCTCAGTTTTTTATGAGAGGCTTGCTTTTAAGGAAGACATTTACCTTTTTGAGTAAGTGCCATGAATTTCCACACAAGGTTTCTGATGGATGTGAGTACAGAGTGGCATGCATTCTACATAATTCTTTCTGCCAATTAAGGACACTATTCTATTATTTCATGTATGGTGCCGGTGTCACTTCCTCAGCATGTTTGGGGTTGCAAAATAAAAAAAGAAATATTTCAGCTAGGATGCTGATGGAATTCTTATCAGCAACTTTGATGTGATACATTAAACCTCTTGATAATTGTTACTTCAAAGACTCTATAACTCAAAAGAGGTTTTCACATGGTCTAAGAACTCTGGATTCACGTGTGTCTCACACATTACCTAATTCTTTTTTCTACTCGTAAACATCTGCAACTTGAACTTAGGTTGATTGCCTCATTAGATTTTCTATTTCCCTAGATCCTAAGTTATGTAGGTATATCTTCTGTCTACTTCTAAACACCTTTGAATTTGATGGAAGCCTGCATTCTTTCATTGTCCTGGACCATCCAGCTCTTACAGATATTAAAAGGATAACCAACTGCATTTTCAATGTCTCATAGCTGCAAAGTCATTCTATTAACTATTTGTACAGTGAAAATTTAAATAAAAATAAAAGCTTAAATACAAACTTAGTTGGAAAGACTCAGCTGTAATCAGTTTTGTCTTTTTTCCATTTAATAGAGAAAACAGGCTGTCCAGATATCATTTATTTTCTATCTTACTGGTGAATACATTTATATGTAAAGATGCTGGATAACTTATTCCAAAACATAGATAATCAGTGTCAGAATTAAGACCCTAAACTAGTTATGATTTTAAGTGTACTGTGTATTCTGCTATATCTCCGTTTCTCCATAAGATCTGCAATCCCGAAAGAAAAAATACTAAGAGAATGTTTTCTGATACTTTTTGCACTTTGTTTTAAAAACATGCTTCAGAAAAGGTCTGTGTAATCGTTTTCAAGTCTATCTCACCAACTCTGATCCTTTAGGAGCATGCTGTGGTAGATGCCCATTGCAAGTGTTTTGTATTATCCCTTAGAGTAGACTTTATTAAGAGTTGGTCATTTCCATGGGCAGGAGCATGGGCATTTTTTTATTGTTAATTTAATTTTTTTTTTTTTTAGTTGTAGATGGACACAATATCTTTATTTTATTTATTTATTTTTATGTGGTGCTGAGGATCGAACCTAGTGCCTCACATGTGCTAGGCAAGCACTCTACCACTGAGCCATAACACGAGCCCTTTTATCGTTAAAGTTTTTACAATTAACTTGAGGGTACTTTTTATGTGCATGATAGACCATTCAGAAGTTTACTAGCTTTCTAGAATTAATGAGACTTACAAAGTTCAAATCCTAATTATTCCTTATGCTTTTAAATTTACTTAAAATTATACTATCCCATATAATAATAGACTAATGTGTTTCAAACCCCATAGAAACATTTTCCTAGCAGATTAACAGAAATTCATGCATGCCATGTGTTTTTTTTTTTTTTTTGATGTTGTCTTGAGTGGCATGAGATCAGAACCTGAAAAGCACATTGCTTCATGGATCTGATTTTTAAATCCCCTTATTCCATGTTTTTAATTGGTTCTTCAGAGTTATGCATGACAGCAGAGAGCAGTGGAACTGTTTCTTCATATTAACTCTTAGGTAGAAAGCCAACGTTTAGAGCGCTAGAAGCAGAATGATTCTAGTCTACACACCAGTCAGCAAGATTGCTTACTCCTTTCCCCTTCTACCTTTTTATGGGAGCACCCATGAACTTCCCCAGCACCCACAATATTTCCTGGAGGAAGGTTTAAATATCAGGCTCATAGAAAGTGCATGATGTTCTATGCACAGCATTTCTCCAGAAACAATTTATAGAACTCGCTTTCTGCAAGAGTCCTCTCTACCTTAAGGCGCTGGAACACAGTCTCCATAGAGGCAGTTGTCATTCTGACCCCAACTCCACCATTTAATACTACAAACAATCGTGTCATTGTTTAGGCCCTACGGAAGCCTCGTGTGATGTTTGCCAGATGCAGCACGTCCCAACCAGTCTGTCTAAGGCAAGTGTGTGCGTGTGCGCTCGTGTGTATGTGTGTGTGTGTGTATACATAATTTGTCAGAGAATAATTGGTAAGTATGACGGTAGAGGCAGGTTTCTGTGAGATAACTTTCTCCTCTCCTCTGTTTTATCTCTCAGTCAAATGTGATTTCTGCAAGCTCGGGGAGTCTCTCTAAACAAAGATTTCCATGAAGGGAGGGGAGTCCAGCTAGTCCCTAATTCTGCTTTTAATTGGCTTTTGGGCGTGTGGCAGAAAAACGATGAAAAAGGAGGAGAGTGGGTCCCGGGCAACCTTGTTGGTTAACACTGGCCTTGTGGAGACCCAGACCCTGTTGTATTTAAATGCTCAATCCACATGTAATTTATTTCGCAGTTATTGATTGCTTCTGCTACCTCGGAATGATGGAAGCAGACTTGCAAAGTCATCAACCAGAAAGGTAGAGACTATTATTAGAGCGCTTACACTATCCAATAGTTTGTGGTTTTCCTTTCACATCAACTTGGGAGTTGAAACTCAAAGCCAAGTGAGAATCACAGCCATTAAAAAAAAAAAAAAAAAAACAACCAGGGGGCATCCATTTTATTCCCTTAAACTATATTGAAGAGGTTTAACTCGACTATTCACCCCCAACTACACCCTCCCCAAATTTCAACCCCAAATCCCCTTAAAGATTAACAAGCTGACAAACCTTGCTAATGTCAAAGGGAGGAAAACAGCTATCTGCTAGATGCTGGAAATGGACTCCAGACTTCCTCTTTCTTTCTTGAAGGGAGGACACTATGTAACTGTTCAAAAATGTGAAGGTTCCTTAAAGCATGATGACTATTATAGGACCGAGACCCAGGCTTCTCCTGCAGCCAGGTAGCGGCACTCAGCCAATGAATCAGACCCTAGTCTGGCCTGATGCTCAACAGAGAGATGATTTATAATGGGAGGCAGGGGCAGCAGCAGATACACCTCAGAGGTTAGATAATCCAGACCAGCTGGGCATAGATTGTGACACTGCTCCCCAAAGTCCCCACCCCCTGCATGTCATTTTCTCCCAGGCAGGTCTTGGAGAGGGCAACTTGGAGACATTCAGCACACAAACATGCAGACTTATCAAGAACTGGTTCCACTATGTCTCCCTGAAACCAAGGTCAGCACAGGAATTAGACTCAAGGGAATTCTGGAAATTGGAAGAAAAAGTCACAGTGTATAGAAAAAATCAGTTCTCTTTCTGTTTTTTAAAAACAATATTCTGTGTGTGAGGATGTGGCTGAAATCATAGAAGAGAATCTTTTATTTCAAATATTATTAATTCCAATAGTATGTAATACATTTGGACCATACTAATTATATCCTTTTTATTTCTATAAATACATGATAATAAATTTTACTTATGTTTCATATATGTATTCTCCATTTACTAGCCTAGTGATATACTTGTCACATAATATTTTTAGTCCAATCAACAAACCTGCTTGAACAATAATCAAATGTTATTCTATAACATATGAAGTCTATGAACATAAGTTTTAATATGAAGGACAACCTTGACAAAATAGTGTAACATGCATATTGTATTTAGAAATAGCACTAACATTTTTCTAAAAGAAAAAAATATGAAATTTCATTGTGATTTTATTTTCAGCACTTTGACCGCACCTGAAGCTATGCATTTGGGGAATCATGGGTCAATTTTCAATTATTTTCAACCCAGTGTGGCAAATCCCCACATAGAGAACCTGCAGATGCACACCTGGACCAACAAAGGGTAACTATAATACTATCACAACAACACACAAAAGACTTTCCTCCCTAACTCATACCACAATTTCCATCACAGTGCATTTTTATACTTTGGGAAGAATGCTCTCTAAATAGATTTCTCTTGGTTTTTATAATAAATTATCAGGACTCAAGTAATAGTTATGCTAAACTTTTACAGTCAAAGTTATATTGTAAAGTTCACATAGAAGGTAAGCTTGTTGCACCAAGAAAACTATCCGTAAAAAGAAAGCAAGGACTGAGCATGGCTGAGATGGCTCTTCTTCAATGTCAGAGGCTGAAAGACACTGGAGAAATTCATAAGATTTTCAAAGGAAATTTAGTAACCCTCAAATTCTTGGACAAACTGTTATTAATGTGTGAAGATAATAGAACGAATTTTTAGATATGCTAGTGTTCATAAAGTATACACTCCATATAACTATCCTGAAGAATGTAACCCAAAGATGAACTCAAATGTCATAAGAAACCAACAATTTTTTAAAACTCAGAAATGAGCACGAGAATAAAAAGTTTGGAAGCAAAACCCAAAATTGTTTAAATATATATCTAACTTAAAATAAACTTAAAATATAGTTAAAATCACTATGAAGTGCCATAATTTAATTTGAAAAAAAAGAGTAGACTTTAAAAGGAGAAAAATAGTATTCAGTGGCTCCCAATCTATGTCATTAGACATAAAATGGGAAAAGAAGGAATTTTCTTATTTTCTTTCCTGGATTGAAGTGAATTCATAGAGGCTATATTCTCCATAAGACTGATAATTAAGGAATGAAAGGAAGAAGTTATTTAAACTAAAATTAAACTACAATTGAATTAAAACCAAGGTTTGTATTTTACAATTCCTTTGAGAAAACAAATATATATGCATGCTCCATACAGCAAAACGTGAGAAAAAAACAATGTACAGCATATGAAAGAAAGAATAAAGCATATGATGTGCGGACAAAAAATACAAATTGGAATCTGGTTAAACATAAAAAGGTAAAGGCCATCAACTTGCATGATAAAAGAGACTAGCTATATTCTGTATACACACATTGTATGCACATTCTTTATGCTGATTGGAAATAGGCATCTAGAAGGGATTAGCATTCAAAGGACCAGAAAACACACCAAACCAATGCAAATTTAAATAAACAAGGTATCTTATTGTTGTTTTGTGGTGCTGGGGATTAAATTTAGGCCTTGCAAATGCTGGGAAAGTGCTCTGCCGTTGAGTTATTCAACCTCTGCCCAGGTATTGCATTATTAATACTGAAGAGCCAATATAGAATTTAGAACATTAATTAATAAAAAATATGAAAAGAATTCCATAATTCCATACATATATATATATACATGCACACACACATACATATATAATACACACACACAAACACACATTTATATATATATATATATATGCATGGAATATATATATATATATATATATCTACATATATGTGTGTGTGTGTGTGTGTATATATATATATATATATATATATGGATGATACTTATCTAATAATGGGGACATGCTGAAATAAGTGGTAGAAGCAACATCAACAGAGGGGGGTACATTGAGAAATGTCTCCAACAGGGAGACTAAACAAACAATGATGAGATACTGACGTCTTGATAAAGTGACCAAATGTTCAATGAAGAGTAGACATACAGGTAGCAATGACACTAATGATCATTAACTGCCAATCAAAAAGAATCATTCTGTAATTTGTTTTATTAAGGTCAGAAGACAGTAGAACATCTTTTGCTCAAAAGGGGGCATGGTGGTAATTCTACATGCAGGAACCAAACCCTTCAAAAATAAGAGTGAAATAAAGATGTTTCAAGTAAGAAGAAAACAGGAAATTTGTTACCAAAAGACCTGAACTATGGTATATATGAAAAATATGCTTTTGGGGCTGAAAGGAAATGATACCAGATGCTAAATTGCATCTACAGGAAAGAAAAAGAGCCTCAGAAATAGTAAATATGGAGGGAAATAAAAAACAACTGTACATAGAGGTAAAATATATTCAAGAAAGGCAAGAGTATAAGTGAAATTACAGAGTTGTAGGCTTCTTGCACAGTAGGTAAAATAGCCTAATATTAATCCTAAATAAACTGTGATAAGAAGCACATTGCAGTCCCCAGAAAAGTTTGGTAAAGATGTCATAACAAAAGTAGGCAGTAATCAAAAAAAAAAAAAAAAAGGAAAGAAAAAAGAAAATGACATAGAAAATCAACACAATAAATACTTGGTGCATTGAAGATATTTACAAAAATTAATACAGCTTCTAAGAAGACAACTCAAAAAAAGACAAGACACAACAGTTTGAGCATCCCTAATCTAAAAATCCTAGGCCAAAATCTAAAACTTGTTGATGCCAACATGATGCAATGAGTGAAAATTCCACACCTTGTAATGTTGCTTCATGCACAAAATTATTTTAAAATATTGCATAAAATTCCCTTTGGCTTTGTGTGTAAGGTGTCTGTGAATCACAAATGAATTTTGTGTTTAGATTTGGGCTCTATTTCCAAGACATTTGTTATGTAGATGCAAATATTCTGTAATTTAAACAAGAAAATCCATATCTGAACTAGGTCTGGTCCCAAGCATTTCAGAAAGAGATCCTCTACCTGAAGCAATTTTTTATCAAAATCGTCATAATCAAAATCATAGCAGATTTTTGGTTTTGCTTCATTTCATTCTGTTTTGTTTTTAGAAATCAATTGGTGATTCTAAAACTTAATGGGCATACAAAAGACCTATAATTACAAAACAAATCTGAAACAGGAAAACAGGGCTGGGGGACTTAAACCACATGGTGCTAAGATTTAATATGAAACTATGCATATTAAGTTAGTGTGGCACTGATATAGAGATAACTAGATCCTTGGCATACAACCCAGACCAGACAAGACTCATGTTTAACTGATTCTGACATGGTACCAAATAATTCCAGCAAAGGAAGAAAAATCTTTTCAGTAAAGAATGTTGGAATAATGGGTGATCCTGATAAAGGAGTGTGATCTTTCACCTTCCTTCTAGGATGCATGCACATTAATTTAAATGGACCATATGCTTAAAGCATTAAATCTGCAGCCATAAAGATTCTTGTAGAAATATAGTAGAATATGATCATGACTTTGAGATAAGCAAAGATTTTTTAATTAAGATCTAGGAAGCACTAATCATAAATGATTTTAAAAATGAAATTCATCAAAATTTAAATCTGCTCATCAAAAGACACCATTAAGTAAAGCCACAGACAGGGAGAAAATATTCACACTACTTTTACGTTGCTAAGTCTTGTATCTAGCATGATGAATTAACGGTAAAAAAAGATAAGCAATCAAGTTTAAAAGGGGGTAAGACCTAAGAGGAGAACTTCAAAAAAAAAAAAACATATGACATCACTCGTCTGGAAAATGCTAATGAAAACTATAGGTAAGGTACTATTTCACACTTCCTTGGAAGTGACGATATTAAAACAATCACCAAGCACAAAAGTCAGTGAAGATGTCAAACAATTGGCACTCTGATACTTTACTGCTGGGATGCAAAATGGTAAACCTAATTCAGAAAATCGTTGACTTTTTAAAAAAGTTAATCATACATTGACCTGGGAACAAGCAATTTTACTCTGATGCATTTACCCAAAAGATGTCTCAGATCAAGGACCTCATCCCTCACCACTGGTAAAATGGTGGCTGGTGGCTCACACTACTCAGCTGATAGGTATCACCTGTTTAAGAAGTATACTTCCAGAGGGTATCCAAGATGGCAGAATAGAGGAGGTACTGTTTCTGGCTGCTCTGTGGAATTAAACCAAGAAAGCAGTCAGGTGGCGTCTCTGCAAGGTCTCACCTAAATGGAATACAACATCTGAGAGCATAGGACAGGACCCCTGCACAGCGGATTTTCCCAGAAACCACCAGGGCTGGACTACATGCACAGAAATCAGAGCCTCCCGGTTCCAGTGAGACTGCAGACTCTGGACCCAAAGTCCGCAGAGCTAGTGCACAAGGCTCTCAAGTGGGTACCAGAGTCACCTAATCAGCTGTCCTCTGCTCCCACGCAGGTCACATGGCTGCAATCTAGCCACAGCACAAGGCCATCCCAGCTCCCCCCCACACACACACACACACACCTCACCAGACACCCTAGCACTGGAAGCAGACCAATGCCATCTTGGAAAACCTCTCTGGCCATATTTGGTGGGCGTGGCTATCAGCAGGGACCTGCATTTGAACAGGTACCTGGTTTCCAACTTCCTCCCCCTCACGCCTCCCCAGCTGTGATTACTCAGCACGGTGACTGCCCAGCACCAAAGCTGCTCTCAGCTGAATGGGAGCAGGAGCTCGGTGCAACCAGGGCAGCACCCACCTGGCCCAGGCCTGAGAGTGAGAGGTCCCCAGTTGGGACCTGATAAGCAAAGGAGGGGAGTGGTATAGTGACATAAGAGTGAAAAACCTGAAGCAAATCAGTGAGACCAGGATTGGGAAGCGCCAGGCAGGAGAGGGAGACGATATTGGGGGCTCAAGTCTTCTCACCCTGGTTAAGACAACTCTACCTAGTGGAAGAGAAGAGAAGCAAAAAGGAAATGGAATTCTAAGAGTTTGTTTTTTTTTGTTGTTGTTGTTGTTTGACCTTCTTATCCTTATTTGTCCTCCTCTACCCTTCTATCCCCAGGCCCCCACAACCCCCACATATATGAAACAAGAACTCTACATGAAAGAGAACTATGAGAACTGAGTCACATGAATAATATAATATAGAGTAATTGCATAAGCACCCCCCCCTGTTTTTTTATTATTCTCTTTTCTTTTTTTTCTCTTTCTTCTCTCACTTTTTTTTCTTTATTTCCCATTTTTTTTCTTCTTTCTTATTCTTGCACCCTCCAAATTTTACTAGTCTAACAGCCTGTAATTTTCTAAATACATATTGTGTGTCTGTTTTTATGTGCTCTACTTTCCTCCCACATACTTGTTTACCCTAAATTCTACCTCTTATCTATTCCTCTGCTTCTCACCCTCTCCATCAGAGTTCTCCTAATTTCCTAAGGTATATTAACCCCATACCCTCACATCTTTCCCCCCATAGCATATTGTCCTACGCCTGACCCCCAGTTCACTCTCTGCCACCAGAAACTGTATACCTTTTATGAAACTACTGATTATATCTTAAATAATAATTAAATCCAACATTTTTGGACTTTGAAACTAACTATAAATGTCTTAATAACAATAATTTGTTTAAGGTGATGTACTGTTGATACTAGGATCTGTTAACAATATCCTTCCCTACAAAGGAGGGATCTTGGAACCATACAAGAGCACTGCAAATCTGTAGGGTAAAAACAATAACACACCAGTCACATAGAGCTGGAAAAAAAGAAACGAGAGCAACATGAAAAGACTAGGGAAGAAAGTACCATAAATAATTCAAGACAACACAACATTAGAATAATTGACAGCTACAGAAGAAAGACTGACAGAGAAAGATTTCAGGATATACATGAATAAAATGTTTTGGGATGTTAAAGAAGACATTAAATAACAAATACAGTGAAAGATCACATTGACAATGGGCTACATAAACAAATCCAAAAAGAAAAGGATCAACTCAACAGGGAGATAGAGTTTATACAAAACGAACAAACAAACAAAAAACAAACATATATACTTGAAGTAAAGTAAATAGTAAAGCAAATTAAAAACTCAAATGAGAGCATCACCAACAGAGTAGATCACTTAGAAGACAGAAAATCAGACAATGAAGATAAAGTATATCATCTTGAAAAGAAGTAGATAGAACAGTGAAAATGATAAGAAACCATGAGCAGAGCATCTAAGAAATATGGGATAGCATTAAAAGACCAAATTTAAGAGTTATTGGGATAGAGGAAGGCATAGGGGCCCAAACCAAAGGAATGAGCAATACAGAATAAGTAGAGATTTTTAAAAGCCACAATAGAAAAGAATCAGATTACATATAGAGGTAAACCAATTAGAATAATGACAAATTTTGCAACACAGACCCTAAAAGCTAGAAGATCCTGGAACAACATATTTCAAGCTCTAAAAGATAATGGGTGCCAACCAAAAATCTTGTATCCAGCAAAATTAAGCTTCAAATTTGAAGATAAAATAAAAACATTCCACAATAAACAAAAGTAAAATAATTTAAATCTAGAAAACCAGCACTACAAAACATCCTTGCAAAATATTTCATGAAGAGGAAACAACAATAAAAATCAGCAGAGGGAGATAGAACCCTAAAGGAAAACCTAATCAAAGAAAAAAACCAATTCAAGTAAAATAAACAAATATGGCTGGAAATACAAACCATGTCTCAATAGTAACCCTAAATGTTAATGGCTTAAACTCACCAATCAAAAGGCATAGGTTAGAAGATTGGATTAAAAAGATTCAATAATATGCTGCCTACAGGAAACTCATCTGCTAGGAAAAGACATACACAGACTGAAGGTGAAATGTTGGGAAAAATCATACCACTCACAAGGACTATGGAAACAAACCAGGGGCTTTCATACTCATATCAAATAAGGTAGACTTCAAGCCAAAGTTAATCAAAAGGAATAAAGATGGACATTACATACTGCTCAAGGGAACCATACACCAAAAAGACATAACAATCATAAATATGTATGCCCCAAACAATGGTGGAACTATGTTCATCAAACAAACTCTTCTCAAGTACAAGAGTCAAATTAACCACAACACAATAAACTTGGGTGACTTTAACACACCTCTCTAACCACTGTATAGATCATCTAAACAAAAGTTGAATAAAGAAACTATAGAGCTCAATAGCACAATTAATAACTTAGACGTAACTTAGATGTAGAATATGTCAACATGCATCAAGTGGATACACTTTCTTCTCAGCAGCACATGAATCCTTCTCTAAAACAGACCATATTCTATGCCACAAAGCAACTCTTAGCAAATACAAAAAAGTAGAGATACTACCATGTATTTTATCAGATCATAATGGAATAAAATTGGAAATCAATGACAAAATAAAAAATAAAAATTTATTCATCATATGGAGACTGAACAATATGCTATGGAATGAACAATGGATTTCAGAAGACATAAAGAGGAGATTTAAAAATTCTTAGAGGTAAATGAGAATACAGACACAACATATCGAAATCTCTGGGACAGTATGAAAGCAGTACTAAGAGGAAAATTCATTGCATTGGGTTCATTCCTTAAAAGAAGAAAAAGTTAACAAATAAATGACCTCACACTACATTGCAAAGCCTTAGAAAAAGAAGAATAAATCATCAGCAAAAGCAGTAGAAGTCAAGAAATAATTAAAATTAGAGCAGAAATCAATGAAATCAAAACAAAAGAAACAATTGAAAAAAATGACAAAATTAAAAGTTGGTTTTTGAAAAAATAAATAAAATTGACAGACCCTTAGCCACACTAATGAAGAGAAGCAGAGAGAGAACTCAAATTACCAGCATATGTGATGAAAAAGGTAATATCACAACAGACACTACAGAAATACAGAGGATAAATAGAAATTATTTTGAAAACATATACTCTAATAAAATAGAAGACATTTACAGCATCAACAAATTTCTTAAGTCATATGATCTGCCCAGATTGAATCAGGAAGATATACACAATTTAAACAGACCAATATCAAATGAGGAAATAGAAGATGTCATCAAAAGATTCCGAATGAAGAAAAGCCCAGAACCAGATGGTTACAGAGCTTAGTTCTACAAGACCTTTAAAGAAGAACTAATAACAATACTCTTCAATTTATTTCAGGAAATAATAAAAGAGGAAGCATTTCCAAACTCATTCTATGAGGCCAATATCACCCTGATTCCAAAACCAGACAAAGACACTTCAAAGAAAAAAAACTTCAGACCAATATCTCTAATGAACACAGATGCAAAAATTCTCAATAAAATTCTGGCAAATCAAATACAAAAACATATCAAAAAGATTGTGCACCATGATCATCTGGGATTCATCCCAAGGATGCAAGGTTGGTTCAACATACAGAAATCAATAAATGTAATTTATCACATCAATAGACTTAAAGATAAGAATCATATGATCATCTCGATAAATGCAGAAAAAGCATTTGACAAAATACAGCACCCCTTTATGTTCAAAGCACTAGAAAAAGTAGAGACAACAGCAACATATCTCAACATCATAAAGGCTATCTATGCTAAGCCTGGAGAAAAATTGAAGGCATTCCTTCTAAAATCTGGAACAAGACAGGGATACCCTCTTTCACCACTTCTATTTAACATAATTCTTGAAACACTGGACAGAGCAATTAGACAAAAGAAATTAAAGGGATATGTATAGGAAAAGAAGAACTTAAATTAGCACTATTTGCTGACAATATGACCTAGAAGACCAAAAAAACTCCAACAGAAAACTTCTAGAATTAGTAAATGAATTCAGCAAAGTTGCGGGATAAAAAATTAACACCCATAAATCAAAGGCATTTTTGTTTATCAGTGACAAAGCTTCTGAAAAGGAAATGAGGAAAACTACTCCATTCTCAATATCCTCAAAATAAATAAGATACTTGGGAATCAACTTTAAAAAAAAAGAGGTGAAAGATCTATGCTGCTGAAGCCAATGTCTCGGCTTGGCACAAGATCACAAGCCACCACAAAGCTTTGTAGGTTCAAACAGCAATTCTTTATTCCCGATCTCACACCAGCCTCCACACAAGCTCAGGGGAATTATCCTTCTGCTGTCTGCCTGCACAATTCACCTACTCCACGAGGCTATCTCCAAATCCCATTTTATTCTCACGAGAACTCAACGGGAACAAGCAGCAGGAACACCCTAATCCCAGCAATAATCTTCAACCTCCAACTTCCCTAAAACCCATTGTCTTAAACTGACAACGCCTTAAACTCAAGGAGCTGGTTACTTCCTCAAACCTAATCAGCTCTAAACCCAGATCTGCCTTGGTCCTTGAGCAAGGTCACCTTATTAAAGCATGCAAGCAATGTCCCATCGAATGTCCTCTAAGCAGCATGGGGTACGCTGGCAAGGAAATTTCGATGTGTCATTCCTACTTGACAATGGCCCTCAGCACTATGCAATGAAAACTACAGAACCCTAAAGAGAGAAATCAAAGAAGACCTTAGCTCTTGGATAGGCAGAATTAATATTATCAAAATGACCATACTACCAAAAGCCCTATACAAATTTAATGCAATTTCAATAAAAATCCCAATGGCAATCCTCATAGAAAGAGACAAAGCAATCATGAAATTCATCTAGAAAAATAAGAGACCCAGAATAGCTAAAGCAATCCTAATCAGGAAGAGTGAAGCAGATGGTATCACTATACCAGACCTTAAACTATACTACAGAGCAACAGTAACAAAAACAGCATGATATTGGCACCAAAACAGGCCGGTAGACCAATGATACAGAATAGAGGACACAGAGACTAACCCACAAAATTACAATTATTTATTTATTATGTCTTATATTAGACAAAGGTGCCAAAAACACACACTGGAGAAAAGATAGCATCTTCAACAAATGGTGGTGGGAAAAATGGAAATCCATATGCAACAAAATGAAATTGAATCCCTATCTCTCCCCATGCACAAAACTTAACTCAAAATGGATCAAGGATCTAGAAATTAAATCAAAGATTCTGTGTTTAATAGAAGAAAAAGTAGGCTCTAATCTTCATCATATGGGATTAGGCCCGAGCTTCCTTAATAAGACCCCTATAGCACAAGAATTAAAACCAAGAATCAATAAATAGGATGGAATCAAACAAAAAAAAAGTTTCTTTTCAGCAAAAGAAACAATCTGTGAACAGAGAGCCTACCTCCTGGGAGCAAATTTTTACCCCTCACACATCAGATAGAACAGTAATCTCTAGGGTATATAAAGAACTCAAAAAGCTAAATACTGAAAAAACAAATAACCCAATCAACAAATGGCCCAAGGACCTGAACAGACACTTCTCAGAAGAGGACATAAATAAATATATGAAAAAATGCTCATCATCTCTAGCAACCAGAGAAATGCAAATCAAAACCACTCTAAGATATCATCTCAGTTCAGTCAGAATGGCAGCTATTATGAAGTCAAACAACAATAAATGTTGGTGAGGATGTGGGGGAAAAGGTACACTCATAAATTGCTCATGGGACTGAAAATTGGTGCAGCCAATTTGGAAAGCATTATGGAGATTTATTGGAATACTAGGTATGGAACCACCATTTGATCCAGCTATTTCTCTCCTCGGACTATACCCAAAGTCTTAAAAACAGCATACTACAGGGACACAGCCCTATTAATGTATCAGTACAATTCACAGTAGGTAAACTGTGGAGCCCACCTAGATGTTTTTCAGTGGATGAATGGATTAAAATAATGTGACATATATTCACAATGGAATATTACTCAGCATTAAAATAGAACAAAACCATGGCATTTGAAGGTAAATGGATGGTGTTGGAGAAGATAATGCTAAGTGAAGTTAGCCAATCTCAAAAAACAAATACCGAATGTTTTCTCTGATATAAAAAGGCTGACTTATAGTGGGATTGGGAGGGAGAGCATGGGAGGAAAAGATGAATTCTAGATAGCCAAGAGGGGAGGGAGGGAAAAGGTGGGGCCAGGGGATTAGCAAGGATAGTGGAATGTGATGGACATCATTATACAAATGTACATGTATGAAGACACGAATTGGGTATCAACATACTTTATATACAAACACACATACAAAAATTGTGGTATATATGTGTATTAAGAATTATATTGAAAAAAAATAGTGTTCCCTTAGATTAGGTAGAGGGAGGTGGAAGGAGGGGAAGGCAGGGGATGTGGGGATAAGAAAGACAGTAGAATGAAACAGACATTATTACTATGTGTATGTATGTGACTGTATGACCAATGTGATTCTATAATATGTTTACTCAGAAAAATGAGAAATTATATCCCATCTATGTATGATACATCAAAGTATATAAGTGCATTCTACTGTCATGTATAACTAATTAAAAACATTTTTTTAAAAAAAAAGTATACTCCACCCATCAGAAGAGTCTCCACGGCTGATACAAAGTATGAATTCCCGTCCCCATGCCTCAAGGCTGGTGCAAAACTCAACCTGTGACCTCAGCCCTGTTCTTCTCACAGCCTCATTGTGAGTTCTACAGAAAGCACTCATGCAATAGATATCTTCACCAAACTGCTTAACCAGCTCTGCTTCTTGGGCTTAACCTAGGACAAGATGTGACTATTTTAAGAATCTCCCTACAAGAATGTTTATAGTAGATTTATTTGTACAAACCAAAATGGGAGGGCGATGACTCACAAATGTCCATATCCCCTGGGATGGCTAAACAAATGGTGATCTAAGAATTGACTTGAGTTCTAAGGAACCGAATCAAAATGCAAGGGCAATCGATACCACTTACAGAATTGAATAATACTCCACCGTCCACATTAATAATCTCACGCTACGAGGAACCACACAGGCGATTCTCAAAGCCAAAGCTGTGAAGCAAAGCAAATTTCATTCTTAGGAAAGAAGGTCAGTTGGTGGTTGATAACAGCATCATGTTAATGTGCAAAGAGAAAAACTGCAGGATCATCCGAAGAGTTTCCACACCTGTTAAGGACTAAAAATACCTTGATATAAGTGAGAAGAGGTGGTATTAAATTCTTTCCCTGTCCTTCCTAATGAAAGCATATGTTATAAAATCGCCTTTGATATCTGGCAAGGTTTTCAACTTTTTCTTGAGTAAAATTTCATAAACTTATTTTACAAGTTTATTTCATTGAGATTTCTTATTTTTCATCGTGTGTGTGTGTGTGTGTGTGTGTGTGTGTGTGTGTGTGTTGCCCTACATCTTGAATTAATTCTTTTAATAATTTTTTGGGTTTTTTTCAGACTATTATCTACTTAGATTTTAACGTTTAAAATCTTCTTTATATTTTACTGTTATTACTGTCTCGTTTTTCACTAGTAATTCTGTTTTTCATTTATTCTTTTTTATAGATGCTATTTAACTTACTGTTTTTTTTCTTGAAAGAACCAGCTTTTAAGTCATTTCTATTACCTCCTTTCCTTCTAATTGTTTTTATTTCTTATTAATTTTTTTATTTTGCATTTGAGTTTGTCTTGTTCCTTATTTTCCATCTTATTAACACGAAAATTTAATTTTGATTTTCTTATTTTATATGAAAAGAATGCATTCAATCTATCATTTGTCTCAAACATGGTTTCACTAAATTGTGATATTTTATATCAAATCTTCTCAGTTTTGTTTTCGCTTAAATGTTCCATAATTGACCTTTATACAATCCTTTTTCCATGGTATTTATGGGACAATGTCCCTCCTCCATTTCTAAGTATATTTGGATTTTGTCACTGTTTTGACTTTTGCTATTACCTAGTTTTATTGCTCTGTAACCACATAAGGTAGCCTGTGCAATCTTTCCCTTTTAGATATCACTGATAGTTTTTTGTATTGTAGATTATAATCAATTTTCAAAATCCTCCCTGGGGATTTGTAAAGAATATGTATTCCCTGTTGGTGAAAATAGTTGATATATTTAGTAAATCAACCATATTTCTTTTATTATCCAATTATATGTGTTATGTCAACTTGACCAAGTGTGTTGTACTAAGATCATCAACACTCATATTTCTGTTAGTGCTCTCTTCTCAGATTTAACTTTTACCTTATGTTTTATGAAGACATTTCCTCTATGGATAGTTTCTTGCCAGTTATATCTTTATTGTGGTTGATAATAATTATCAAACTAAAATGATTTTTTCTCCTATTAATACATTTTGCATTGCACTCTGAGTTTTATGTTGTCTATTGAAAATTTTACCTTTTTGCTCAAATTATATCTAACATGTGCTAAAAGCCATGATGCACATTTTCTATGACACATTGTTTTGGGTGTTTTCTTTGCATTCAACACATAGCTGAAATTCTTTAAATTAATTCAATCATGCCTACAATTTTTAGAAAGTGTTTTGAAATAATTTTAGATTATCAGAAGAATCTAAAGTTCAGACAGTGCCTAAATACTTTTTACCCAGCTTCTAATATTAGCATTCTTGTGTGACCACAGTTGATATGCAGATTTCACTAGTTTTTCCACCAATGTAATTTTCCTGTTTCTGAGGCTAATTCAGGATGCCAGGCTGTAATTTTTAGTCATGTCTTCTTAACCTTCTCCAGTCTGGGACAATTTCTTAAATTTTCTTTGCTTTTGATGACTTGGACACTTTCAAAGAGAACTGTTTTAAGTATTTTGGAGAAGAACCCCCAATTTAGGTTTTTCTTGTGTTTTCTCATCCATAATTAGTCTAGAGTTGTAGATTTTTGTAGGAAAATGTTACAGAGGAAGTGCCTTCTTATAACATCATATCAGGAAGTGCATGATATCAGCATCACTCATGGATGGTATTAAACTTGGACACTGGTGGTGTCTACCAAGTTTTCCACTATAAAGTCATTTTTTCCTTTCTATGTGCTATTCATTAGAACCAGTCACTAAATTCAGTTCAAATTCAAAATGAGGGAACTTAAGCACATTTTCTGGAGGCAAGAGTACCAAAGAATCTGTGGATATGTTAAAACCAACACTGTAACTGGTAAATACTGTGAGGGTAATTTTGAGTCTATGAAAATATACTAAAATATCCTTAAATTTTTACTTACTAGTATTATCATTTGTCAATGAATCTTGTCTGCTGCGATTTTTATTTTGATGTTCTACTACTGATATCTTAATGCCTTCATTCTTTCTACATTTATTTATTGGAATTCTACTATAAGGAATATTTATCCCTTCTTCAGTTGTAGGTTGAGTATTATCTGAAATATTTAGGAATAGAAGAATTTTGAATTTTTTTATATTTTGAAATATTTGCACATATACAATGAGATATCTTGAGGATAGGACACAAGTCTAAGCAGAAAATTCATTTATGCTTCATATATGCTAAATACACAATACATGAAGATAATTTTATACAATATATTTTTAGTGCACCTGCATTTTGACTGTGACCTATCACATGAGGTTGGGTATGGAATTTGCCACTTGAAATCAAAAATTTCAGATTTTTGGGCTGGGGATATAGCTCAGTTGGTACACTGTTTGCTTTGCATGCACAAGGCCCTGGGTTCAATCCCCAGAACCGCAAAATAATAATAATAATAATAATAATAATAATAATAATAATAATAATAATAATAATAATTTTTGAAAATTCAGATTTTGGAGTATTTTGCGTTTTGTATTTCCTTTTATGGATGTTACAGCTTTTATTTATTTATTTATATAGGGATTATTTATTTTATTTATTCTAATCCAATACTAAACACTACCACTATTTAAATAGTTCCTCAACCTTTCTTAGTTTGGTTATTAGAATTCCTTTTGGACTAATTCTTTTGTCCTTTAGAAATGTCCCCATTGTTTCCCTGTCTATCATCTATTCTAAGATCTGGGTTCTAGATGTGTTTGTTGCTGATGAAATATTACTTCAAGAAAGCACTTTTTTTAAAAAAAAAGTAATATATATGTTTCTGTTTCTCCATTCTTTTCTATATACTAAATAACCATGAATTCATACTGGAGGGTCTGACCTTCACCAGTACCTAAGGGATAATTTGATCTTTCTCTTATTGCCTGATTCCAATTTCTTTTGATAACAGTGATAGACTTAATTCTCCTATCTTTATTTTGCTTTTCTTTTTCTTCAATTACAGCACACATATAGTTTTAGAATTTCTTACCCATGTGAGAAACATCTTTGCCAATGTTTGCATTTAGTTTCATTTTCCTTATAGTAGTCAGTCAAGACCTTGAGATATCTTGGGGACAGCACACAAGTCTGAGCATAAAATTCATTTATGCTTCCTATATACTAAATATACATTAAAGGTAATTTTACACAATATATTTTTAGGGTGCCTGCATTTTGACTGTGACCTATCACATGAGGTTGACTTAGACCATCACCTTTTCTTCCTAATGCTACTTTAGTTTTCATGGAGGGAATAAACCACTTTCAATACCTCTGTGATTTTTTTTTTCCTACTCTTTTCTGGAGTTTCTGAAACAGGAGAATTCTGACACCAGCCTGATTTTAGCATTTTTGAGTGTGGAAAATTTTTTTTAACCACTTGGATGTATTCATAGCAATTTCTTAGAAACTCTAGAATGTCATCAAGATAAGTTTAGATGCTAGCCTTCCTTATTTCTGAAAACATTCATGAAGTTTGCTAACCGAACTTGGTCCATTCACTGTGATCTTCCTTTGATCTAGAAAAAAAAATAATTGCATTTCCATTTGAGCCTAAAATGAGAATACTCTATGTGAAAAAGACCTATGAGCCTGGGTAGACTCCAGAATAAGGACAGTGGTTGCTTCTGGAGAGATGCTGTGGTCTTGACCTTACCCCCAATGGCCCACGTGTTGAAGGTTTGACCTCCATATAGGGTCTCTAAGGAAGTGGTGCTCTCTTTAAGAGATGAGCCCTAGAGATCTTGGGCTTTGGGGGGTGTACCCTTGAAGTGGGAGATTTCTTGGGTCATTGGGGGTGTAACCTTGAAGGAGGCCATGGGACCTTGACACCTTCCTTACTGTCCTCTGCTTCCGAGCCATGAGATGAGCGGTCTTACTTTACCCCATGCTCCTGCCACAGTGTTCTACCTTCCTGTAGACCCCCAAGAAATGAGCTCTAATGATCATGGTTTAGAACCCACCAAAGTGTTGGCCAAAATGATCCTTTTCTCTTTATTAGTTTTATGATCTCAGACATCTATCATCGAAAGCTGACCAACACAGGGAAAGAACATGAAGATGGGCCACCTGAGTCAGTTTTCATCACTGTGACCAAAACACCTGATAGGAACGACTTGGAGGAGGAAAGGTTCATTCGGGCTCCCCAGTTTCAGAGATTTAATTCATGGGAGGGGGGCCTGACTTGCTCTGGCAAAGTGAGGCAGGACATCCAGGTGGAAGGAAGGATGTGATGGAGGAGGACTGCTCCATTCATGGCAGCCAGAGAGCAGAGAGAAGGGGAATTGGAAGGAGAAAGTGATTGCAGAGCAGATAAAACTGTCCATTAATTCACCTCCTTGAGTCACACCCCTCCTTCCTGTCGTCCAATCTAACTAGGATGGACTGGTGAGGTGACAACTTTCATAACCTAGTCATTTCACCTCTCCCTTAACATCCAGAGCTCTGGGAGGGGTGTCTCATATGTAAACCGTAACACTGAGCGATAAGCGTCTTGTGTCTCTAGTCTCCACAGATTTTCACATGGACCTGCAGCTATTGCAGTTCTTTCAGAAAGCCCCGTTGAAGGCCAGGGAGCCGCTGCTGACATCATCACGACCCTAAAGCTAACAGCCACAGCTATAATCAGGGTGACTGTGAATGAGATGTCACTTATGTCAAAGCCAGTTAAATGGCCCTTGAGCCGAAGTCTTCCTGGAAAGCTGACTGGTATTTTGGTCTTCTTACAACAGCTGATTCAACATCTGTACAAAACCCTGTTAGAAGTTGGTGGAAAGGCATATACTTCCACTCCTAGGCAGACAACATGGAGAAAGGGAGTTTTGGGGGGATTAGCTAATGTGGACTTATGAGAGAGCATGAACTTGTATGTAGATGTTCCGACATTGCCAAGTCCAGAGGGTCTGAGTCACAAACACTTCTCAATGGGAGGTGGAGGTCTTTGGAAGGCAATTAGGATTAGATGACATCATGAAGTCGGGGCTCCTATGGGTGCATTAGTCACTTTAGAAAAGGAAACGAGATCAGAGGTAGCACATTTGCTCTCTCTAGCCGTGTGATGCCCTCCATGTTATGATACCACAGAGAGCCCCTCACCAGATAGATGCCCCTCACCGGATGCCAGCACCATGCTCTTGGTTCCCAGTCTCCAGAGTCATGAACCAAATACATTTCTCATCTTAGAAATTACCCAGTCTCTGGCATTTTATTCACAGAAACAGAAAATAGACAAGTTTGTATGCCGCCTGGATCATTCTACAGCACAAGTGAGTGTGTGTGTGAGAGAGAAATTGCAGAGGTAACAGTGGGTATATGAGTAATATTAGCTTCACCGCTTCAGGCTGGATAGAGTGTTTTCTCAGTTCTTTCAGTTTAGTATCAGAACTTCAGGTTTCTTAAAACACTTCTGGAGATTTTATTGCCTTAATCTAGGATGCTGGTCCATGCTCTGTCTGGATTTAAATCCTGAATCTTTCTTTTGGCACTCCAGGCAGATCATAGAGTTTCTTTGACTACATAATAAGGACAGTAATCCTGTTTCCTATTCACCACCCAGGGATGTCCTGATGCCCTTCCAATAGACAGATCCACAGGGTGTGTGGAAAGCCAGCATTGCTCACTTGACATCCCCCATCGTGCGAAAGAATGCTATAAGTAGTTAAGGAAATGACCTCTGGACTCCAATGACCACATGATCATCTTGGCCTTGACCTTTAGCCGATGTGAACTTGGAAGGTTACTTAGTTGCAATGCCTTAGATTTGGGGGAAAGAATATTATCAATCCCTAAAATTCCATTGTGAACATAATATGTGAAAGTCACATTTCTCTGTGCATGGCATAAGCCAATATACAAACACAGATCCTGTTAGCTTGGAGGAGCTATCCACCTTCTAAGGTCTTCGGCATCCACTCAAAAACTGGAACTTTCAGAAATTGCTAGATCTCTCCAGACTAATTGGAAGAAAGTCACAGAACTGCCCTTGGACCACTTTGACATACGTATCTTTACTTATGTCTCCACAACTCCGCGCCCCCCCTATTTGTTTTGTTCAGATACACATTACATGGCTTGTCTATTATCACTATGAATAGTGATGTTGAAAAACAAAAGTGGTTGCTTTGATTTCTCCAACCCAAATCCATGCCTTGTAGAGAAGGAAATTAAGTCACAAACTTCAGGCAGACTTGACCACAGACATTTAACTAAGTTTTGGCTAAAGCCAGTTCTTCTCACCTGGGGGCCAGTACTCTTTCCACTAATGCTTGACAGGTTCCAGCAATATTCACAGGATTACAAAACCTTTAGCATCTACAAAAGACTGGCCTGCACCCTCCTTCCTCATGACTCCTGGAAAGTCTGAGACTTCCCTGACCTTAGATTGTTATGTCCCCAAGAATTGTCCTCAACTATTGCTGCGCCCCTCCCCTGACTCAGGCAATGGCAAGGCCCTACTGAGGTGGATGGCGCAAGGCGTCCATCCTCTGGAGGAGCGCAGTATGTTTCTGGGAATGGGCTGATTTGTTTTTGTATTCCTTTAATAAGTATAGTTTTGATTTCTCATATGACCATTAAGTATAAAGGAAAAATCATGACTTTCCCAATTAATGCAACTACTTCTAAAGCATAGATCTGTTTGCTCTAAATGCAATGATTCAGCTGTGGAGTGTAAATTGTTAATGTCTAAAGAAAAACTCCCTGTATTCCTGTCAAGGAAGTTTTTGAGAAATTAAATTAAAATCTAGAGAAGAAAAATTAATGTTAAGAAGATAGATTAGTGCTTAGTACTGGGCAACTTGTTCTTGTTCCTGTGCACAATGGTTTGTGCTCTTACTTCTGTTTGATTAAAAGTAATAACAAGTCAACCCCTTGCCGTAACCATGGCACCGGTTCCAGTCAGTAAGTCAAGAAAGAATAGTCAAGGTATAGGCCAATAGTTTGGGACATTTGTAACTATTATTAAAAGTTAACTAAGCAGAAACTGCTCAAAGCAAAACGCGAACTGAAAGTACAAATGCTTGCTTATGCATAAGCCAAGATACATTCTTCTATTCTAATTGTAGCTATGTAATATTTTGTTTTGTTTGAATAATGATTCCTGTTTTGTAACCACAAAGTACTGTAAGCCTGCCAAAATGAAAAGTATATATGATCAACTTCACAAGTAAAGTTTGGGATCAACACCTTCACTTTGGTGTCTGTGTTGTTTCTCCACCCCCTCTTTCGCCGACTCCTCACCATCCGTTCGTCTCCTGAGACCCCCTGTTGGAGCTGGTCTCCGACAAACTATGAATGGAGACTTCTGGTCTTACTTTATGCTGACCTTGTTTCAGTCCATTTTGACCTTTCAGGCTTTATTTCTGTTTCACATTCAGTTTTCTTTGAGTCTCCAAATCTGTGGCAATGTTTAAAAGTGGAGACCCAGGTCCTTCATTTTCTCTTGTCTGATTTCTCTCCTTTGCTCCTCAACTCTTTCCTTCCCCACTCTCTTTCCACACTGGTCTTTTATCCCCTCAAATCCACAACCAGACTAAGTTGTTGCAAAATGTGTGGAGCCGGCATTTATTTAAAATAGCAAAAAAAAAAAAAAAAAAAGATTCTTCCCATTTCTCAACTTCTAAGCTCAGCTCTGGACCACCTTCCTTTGCCTCTAAAATGTAAAATTCACCACTCTAATGAGCTTTGATCAAACTCATAGATAAGAAAATCCTCTCTGCAGTTTTGTGCATGGCTATTGTGGCCCCTAAATGATCACCTTTTCAGCAATTCTAGAGAGAAGAAGGTTCTTTAGTAGTTCTGGTAGAAAAGCACTAGAGAAGACTCTTATTGGCCTGATCTGGGGCAAATATTTATTTTATGGCTAGAGATGGTATTTACTCTGACCTGACTTGTATAGCAGGCCCCACTCTGCCATGGAGTTACTGTGGTGGGGTTCAACCATCCTGGCCATGTGGAAAGTGTTCCCTATGGGAAGAGGACCTCTGGCATCACAATATGAGGGAAGGAGGTACAAGAGAGACAAGAACAATGTCCACTTCCAACACCAACATTAAAGCAAGGGACCTCTTGCCCCAGCTATTTTTCATATGACCACTATGTTAATCTTCCTAGTATAACATTGTCCTTCATTTCTCCTATGTTCAGCAACTTGCAAAGACTTCCCATTGCTCAGTGGATAGATCTGGCTGTTTGAGATCAAGGAAAGCACTCAAGGTCATTTACAGCCTTCCACCAGGTTGCCTTTAATTTAGATCTCATATTGTCTTCTGCTCTCCTTTTAAAGCCCTTCTTTGGAATGCATCAGACTGGTTTCTGTCCTGTGAATACATTTCATATCATCCTGCACCTGGGCCATTCCATAAGCTGATGTTCCCTTGAGTGTCTGCGCTTCTTCCTCCTCGTGGTCCTCACCATCTTACAAGGCCCAGTTACACCCCATCCTTTTAGGAAGGTCTCCATGACTACCGTGACCACCCAGGTTCCACTTTTCAGGATAATAAAGACAGGAACCTGAGGAGATGGATGGTTTTTCATCAGTATGACAAATCACCGAATCCACTAATAAAAGGTGCACCGTCAAGTCAAGTGAAATAAGTCAAACTCATATGTTTTCTCTCCTACACAGAAGTTAGAGAGGAAAAATGGAAGATAAAGGTGGGGGTGAATCTCCTAAAAATCAAAGGGACGATCAGTAGAGGAGAGGGACCACTGAGGTAGGACAGAGGGAGGGAGGGAGAGAGGAAAGGGAAAGTGCTAGGGAGTGATATTGGTCAAATGATATTGTTGTATTGTGTGCATGCACAAAATATTTGATAACAAAGTCCACCAATGCACACAACTATCATGCACCAACTAAAAAAAAAAGATAACAAGAGAGAAGAGGTTTACCCTGGTTCATAGTTTTAGTGGTTTCAGGTCAAAATCGGTTGGTCTCATTATTCTTGGGCCTGTGGCTAGGCAGCACATGATCACAGGAGCCTTCTGCAGGGCCAGTGTGCTTCAGCGGAGAATTAAAAGAGAGAAAGAGGCAGGGGCTAGGGTCCCTCTATCTCCTTCAAGGACATGCCCCCAATGAACTACCCAACCTTCCACTGATCCCCACCTCCCACTGCTTCCCAATTGCGTCTTTCTGGAGGACAAGACTTGAACAAATGGTTTCTGGGGAGCAGTCACGAAGGTAGTCAGGTCATGGACAAAGCATCTTCCTCTTAGGATATCTGGTCACTATCCATCATTTTTACCTCTAAACATGATAAGTTACTCATACTGTCTGTACAATAGTTAGTTTTTAGCAAAAAAAAAAATTGTAATCAGATGATTTTTTAAGGTCTTACCTAAATCCTAAGCTGGAAATAAGTGTCTATAAAGTCAAAACTGATAATTGTTTGGCACCAAGATATGAAGTCACTTTAGAAAACACTAAATTTTCCTGCACTAAAATTTATAGCAAGAGATGGTATTTACTCTGACCTGACTTGTACAGCCCCCACATTGAGACAGACATGGCACGCCCCTATATAATAGTTATTCCTCTTTGGGGAGCTCTTTTGCATTTTGTTTATATGAAGATATAAACAAACACCTACCTCTTACAGATCTCACTGTGCACTCCAAATATGAATGGAAGATACACATCCTCTCTGACTACTTGGAGGAAACAGAAATGAAGTTCCTTTGATTCATGGCTGTTCTCTGCATTAGAATCAATCAGTGCCTTTATGATTGTACTTGTTCGTCCATTTACTTTCCTGTGAGTGGGATGGTGACAAAGGCTGCCACAAAAACAAGAATCAAAATATAATGGATAGCAGCACTGTTTTTAGAAATTTGCATGCAAGGTGATTTTTTAAAATTATGGTTTATTAAGCATAACCTAAGAATAAATTTCCAAGAAATGGGTTACCTACAAAGGTGTAATGAATATAATCATCCTCATTTCCAACATTTCATTTTGCAGCTCCATTTACTTGAAATGATCTGATGCAAAAAATATTGGACAACATATTTCCTTTTCATGAATATACTTGTACATGATGAGAGAAGATGGGATCATTTCAGTTAACAGTGGGGGGAAGAGGAAGGGAAACATGTAGCATAGATTTCAAGTTCATGCCTGTGTGGTGTATTTTGCTCAGCAGTAAAATGCATTTCATAGTATATTGTCCCAAGGTATTACTCCCACTGAAAGTGTCAAGAGATGTCATTACATTGATGTCTGGTCTGAAAATCATATTAGTAAACATTGGCAGGTCCATAGGTCATGTAAGGCTCTGGCATATGCTGATGAGTTTATTAACATATATAATATCACTTTGTCAGACCGGCTTGCCAATCTACATTTGCAGGTGCACAGTGGTTGATGGGATGGAAATGCTTCCCTGGTCAGGACACACAGTGGCCCCAACGCAAATGATGTAGTAGAAACAAAAGCGAGTCTCAAGGTTAGGGACAGAAGGAACATCCTTTATTTTATGGGCTCAAATATATGCAGTCTGTTAACAAGGAGGTATACTCATTTTTTTCAGAAGAACACAGAATTCTTCTGAAAGTGTTTAAGGACATCAAACAGAGTTTGTCTTTCAATATGGTAAAAAATGTGGATAAACTGGGAATTAGTATTCCCAGTATATACCACCCATGTTGCCTTTGACTAGAATGGTTATTTAAATTCTCAACATCAGATTTCTCAGTTTTCTTATCTGTAAAATGGGAAATCATGCCTATACCCATTCATTCATTCATCCACATCCTTTATCCTCAGACTAGAAGATTCCAGAGTTTAAAAACTTCATCATCTAAGCATTCATTAGCTCTTACCTAATTATTCTTTTCTGGAAATCTGACCACTTTTCCATTGCTACACATATGCAACATATGCTAGCTCTACTATCTTCTCTTCTGCTGCAATTTACCATAGGGGTTAAAACTCTATTTTTTTGACAACTCTTATTTTTTCATGGATGGTACACTATTACCAGCCACTCTGCACCCTGCCTCAAAGGGTCACACTCAGCAACATGACACTATCTTTTATCTTAGGAATTTTCTTCATAAGCTCTAAGGTTTATCCAAGTTCATTAAATGGTGTCTCCTTTCTCATGCAGAAAGTCTTGGGCTTTACCCTTACCAGCTGTCACTCAAACCAACCCACGTTGGAAAAACACATAAGCCCATGTAAGAAGCCAAGTATCAGGTACACAGGGATCATCCAAGCTGGGGACTGGATATACTCCCTAGAAATAAGACAGAGCCTGAATCACAGACAATGGCTAGTATAAGAAACATGAATCAAAGGAATAAGCAGAAAGAGAGAGAATTCCAAGACAAGGAGACCAAGAGTGAGAGCAAGAGAGAGGCTGTGGATTGGAAAATAAGTCCAAGGATCAGAAACGATGAAAATGATACAGACACTGCATTTATTAAAATCTTAACCACGTCCCAGGCACTGTGCTAAGTGTTTCTCCTGTATCCTCTTGTGTAATCCTCAAAGTGACTCCAAGGGCTATTATTATACCAATTTGAGGGTTGAGAAAACCATAGCTCATAGATAAGGACCTTGATGCACTCCCCACCCCCCTCCAACACACACAAAGCCAATAAGTGGTAGAACCAAGATTCAGACTTAAAACTCTGATGCCAGACCTCCATCTATTAACCACTTCCCTGACCCTCTCTCTCCATAAGAAATGAAGAGCTTGGAATGGCTGGAGGAAAGGAACCGAAAGATATGTCTATGCTATAATTGTTGGAAACTTACATTCTGCATTTTTACAGGTTTACTTCTTCAACAATCTCAATCTTCTACCTGTTTTCCCCCCTAAAGAGAGAGGTCAGACCCATTCAGGATGTTTTGAACTATGAAAACCAGCTCCCCACAAATATACCATAAGCAAGAAATGCTTCATTCTCTCATAGAACAAAAGGTCTAGAGACAGGGAAGCCTGGGGAATTTTAGTCCACCTCGGTCCAATGTATTTTCCATCTGTCAATCAGGATTCTCCCTAGGAACAGGACCGATAGAATATGCGTAATTATAAGAGGGGATTTATTAGATTGGCCTGCAGAATCAGAAGCTGAAAATCCATCTGCAAACTGGAGAGCCAGGGAAACTGGTAGCTGCTCAGTCCAAGAAGCTGGAAGCCTCCGAATAAAAGGGACCAATCGTGTAGCCCAGTCTGAGGCTGAAGACCCCTGAATAGCCTCTGGTGAATGTCTATGTTCAAAGGCTGAAAATCCTGGAGTCCAATGTTCATGGGCAAAAGCAGCATCCAGGTACACAGCCACATAAGATAAGTGCTCAGGACTCTTCCTTCTGCTTTGTCACTCCATCTATCCCTCCTGACTACTGGTCAGAACTTCCCACTTGCAGAGAGGGTTTTCCTCATTTAGTTTGCTATTGACACAGCAACCTTCTTTGGAAACACTCTGTCAGTCACACTCATAAATATGTTTTACCCATTTCCTGGGCATTCATCAATACAGTGAAGTCAACACAACCTAAATTAACCATCAGACCATCTTTCCACTTTACCATCTCAGCCTATTGGGACTGTCATGTCTCATGATCACAAGATGGCTGCATTCCCTCCAGGTGTCAAACACAGACTAAAGACGTCCAGTAAAGAAATTAAATATATCTTTCATCTTATCTTGTGATGAGAAAAACCAGAACTTCTTTGAAGACTTCTCCTTGCATGATATGCCCACACCCCTGTCTATACTAATCAACTGGCGAGGAAATGGAATCGCCATGGGTAGCTTATTTCAATTGTGATCCACTCCCTGGGTCAGAGGATGGCTCTCTTTCCCTACACACATGGGACAGCAAAGTCCGAAACAAAACTGGAGAAGAAAATGGGAGTGCACAGGGAAGGGGTGTGGTAGAGAAGACTATGAGATAAGTAGAGTTCGGCATAAAGGGGTTGCTGCATTACTTTGATTCCTCTCCATTTTCCCTATAAGGTTAATTATGCAAGCCAGTGATATACTCATAAAGAACCTCAAAGAATCACAATGGTAATGATATCCACAACACAGATGACATTAGCTCTATTTGTTCAGTGGGTCTCTATGGTTGTGAGTTCCTATGGATCCTTTAAAACCAAAGATGCTCAAATCTCTTGGAGTTGCTGCCTTACTCCCACCAGGTAAGAATCTCCTCATGAGGTCTCCTCTCACTAAACTGCTACTCAAGAACATAAAACAAACTGCAAGAGTGCTTCCACATGCTGGTCATCCAACCCTGGGCAACCACCTCCACTCATATTTCTATCTTGATTGAGAATAGCGAGCAGCTCAAGCCTGTCTTATTTCTCATTTGCAACACACTCAAGGTTTGCTGTGATCATTCACGGGGCTCCCTCATCAAACAGCACTTACATCTTTACGTGGGAGATACTGTGAAAATTAATATCAAAGTCTCTTTAAGCATCTCAGATGATTGTGTATTGGAATAGCTCCAAGGACATCCTTTTAGCTTGCATGTGCACAACATGACAGTATGCCATCGGCTGGGTCCACTACTGGAAGACTAGCTTAAAGACCAAAACAAAATGGCCCCAGGGAAATGAGTATTAGGAATAGAAGCCTCATGGTGGTGTTTCCACTCTGAAAGGAATTCTTCTGGTCTGTAGAATATAAATTTGATGTTCAAAGAGTGAATTCATCCACTATCTTTCTCAGCACCTGATTCTGACCATACACTATTCACCCAAGTCCAACCTGATTCCTAGATCTTTAATGTGAGTCACTCAACTTCACAACCACATCCTGCTCTTGAATCCTAGTTAGTGGCTCCTGATCCTTCAGAAGTCACATAAGATTCCAAATGAAGGCAGGGATAGCCTTATGTTTGAGGTGCCCCAATTGTGACATTTCACTTCTCTCTGGGATATGGGAGATAGGAGAATGGACATCTAGTATGGCAAAATAGCCCAGAAGAATAAAGCAATTAAGAACCTTACTTGAATGCATAGCCTTCAACTTAATTGGAAAAAAAAGTTCTTCTGGCTCTTGATTCTTACTCCACCAGGTTTCCCACATTCCGGAACAAGAAGCATTCAAGAGAAAAAGAGGGCAAGAGTCAATGGATCTTCTAATAAATAAGTGGAAGATGCACCCCTCTTCTTTAGCATCTTCAAAACACGGCAGAAATACAGAAAAGACCAATGGAAACCAAGCTACCAACAATATAGAAGTGGTCAAGTAGTTTATAAAAGAAAGCCTAAGCCTATTACATCGCCTTGGAGCCTCCCATCCCCATAGAACAGCAACGTCAATATTCATCTTGTCACATCCTTGATTCCTTACTGAAAGTCTCTGTGAATATGAAGAACCTCCATCTTTCTGCTGGTACTCCGTACAGAAAACTGTGAGTCACCTACAAGCTCTTCTTTTTTTGCCCAGACACTGAAATGGACTTTTCCATGAAGGCATCAATATTGCATTTGATGAACACTCTGTATACATGGTGCTGTGTTTCACCGAGAAAAGACAAAGACAAATGAACAGACACTCTGTGAGGCACATGGCATCTTTGACTGCCATATCCATTAGATCCCATGATGACCAATGTTCTGAACAAACCAGCCCAGGGAAATTAAGCGATCGGCTCAAGTTCATGCAGAAAGTAGCAGAGCTCTGTAACTCAAAAATTAGGATTCAAATCAGATCAAATGTTTTACACTCTGAAACATTTTAAAAAATCTCCACGGATATACAATAGGGGGAAATCCAGTGAAATGAAAATGGATTTATGTAGAAGAAGTCTGCGCACATGGCAGAATGAGAACCATGTCTTTTGAGCCAGGCAGGATTCAAATAAGTCGTGGAAGGCCAAGAGCAGGGACAAAGGAGGTTGTGCATGTATGTGTCCAGAGGACATTAGAGGCCAGCATTCAGAACCCCTGTCTCCATGTGATCCAAAGTCTGCACTCTGAGAAAATTCCTAGAGTAACTCCAAAGAGCATGGCCCAGGATTCGCCCATTTACCCATTTCTATGACCAGTACTAATTGAGCTGCTTCTGTGTCCCAGGTCCAGTATTAGACACCTGGGATCCAGCAGAGAACGTGCTAAATGATTCTTGCCTTTTGGAAATTAGATTCCAGAGAGACAAACAGTAACAATAATTAAATCAGATCATTGATGGCAAGGTGCAAGCACTTAATAGGGTAATGAGAGAGAGGTGGGGGGGGGCTCTTTGAGGAGGTGACATTTGAGTTGAGCCCTGAATGGCTGAAGGCAACCCTCTTGCTAACAGAGAGGTCGTTGCCAGCACTGGGAACAACCAGCCCATGGGGCCTTAGGAGGCCCAGGCAACTCAGGGACATGATGGTGTCCTTGATGCCTATTGAGCAGGTGAGCTGTGCTGTGAGAGGACAAGGTCAGAGCTGGAACTGGAAGGTCTTTCTAGGTCATGGGAAGGGGTCTGGATTTTATCCTCAGTCTGGTTGGAAGCAGGAAAGTGACATGATCTTATTTACATTCTCAGATCCCTCTGGGTTTTGGAAAACAGGCTTGGATGCAGGCTGGGATATAAAAGTCCTGTTCAGGGAACACTCGTGATCACTTGCAGGAAAAGGAGATCCTTTAGAAAACCTGAGCATTGTGGTAATCATGCTTCTGATCCTGCAATTTTTTTTTCTTTTCAAGAGAAACACTGGATCATGAATATCTTTCCTGTTTCATAATATTAGTACTCATTTTTTTCTTTAAAAATATATTTATTCTGCTTACAGCCTGCTTTTCAAAAGCTGTATAACATATTATGAACATATCCTCATCTTATTGAATACTTTCACCACATGATTTTTGATGGCTGCCTAGTGTTCCAACATGGTAATATAATTTGATAATAGAAACTTTCAATATTATAGATAATATGATACTGAATGGTTTGACAGAAAAACAGTGAATATTTTTGATATTGACCTCAGGAAACATTCTCAGAGATGGAATTTCTAATTTAAAGATAAAATCTTTAGAACTTTTCATGAGCATTATTAAGTTATACTTTGGCAGTTTTATTTATTTATACTTTGCCAACACATAAAACTAACAATTTTTCAAAAAATAAAATATTGACTTCTTGGATGACTCTAAAAAAATAGTATCCTATTATTTCTGCAATCCCAAAACTAAAAATAATGAAATCTTCTAATTAAAAAAATTCCTTGTGCTGTTTTATTTATATTTCTCTGGATGAGATGTTCACTTTTTTTATTTTCTCAGGCATATTTTTGCATTTTAAAAAAGAGGTGCAAAACTGAATTTCAGATTGAATCAGAACCTCTTTTGAGTACTCAAACTTAATGAAGCTGGAACTCAGCGTTGACCTTGACCTTAAGTTGGAGACGGTACCTAAAGCAGCATCCTGAGAATGGATCTGTTTATGCCGTGAAGCTTCCATTGGAAGGTGTTTGAGGAAATGTATTTCCATTTTCCTTAAGACAAGGAAAGCCAGGTGACGTCAGTATTTGCTGACCACGTATATAATACCCTAGGCCCACGACTGTGCCCAGAAAATACAAAGGCAATTCTAAACAGTCTCTGCCTTTCAGAATTTGGGAATTTCACAGAGTTGGCAAACTAGCAAAGTTACAAGTTTAGAAAACTGCACAAGATAAAGAAGAATCACAAAAAGAGGGCCTGAGTCACTTTGCAAACCAGCCCTGACCACCACAGAACAGGACATGGGCTCAGTGACCGTGAGCCCAACTGTCCTGAGTTAAAGGGAAAAAGCATGAAGTAACTTGCAGTTAGCAGAAATCTGGAGAGATGCAGAGAGAGCCAGGGAAAGAATGACCAGAGGGGAGGGGAGAGGGGTCAGAGGGCAAGGCCAGGGTCAGAAGGGTCAGAAAACCATAGCCCAAGGCCAAACCCACCCGATGCTCGGCCTGCTTTGGCATGACCTTCCAGCTGACAGCTAGTTTTCTGTTTTGAAAAGAGAAATGCTAAAAAGACAATCAACTTTTCCAGAAGGAACAGTCACTGTATTTTGCTTTCTGGCTAACAAAAATCTGAAATATTTATTGATTGGCCCTCTCTAGAAAATGTTTGCCAGTCCCTGGTGAAGATTTTTGTGTTCTGTGCTTGGAGTTTATTAAATTCTATCCTGTGGATGTCTGATGTTATTAAGCAAAAGATAAACATGTTCTGTTTTGCATTGAAAAAAAAAGTATCTTGGGGAAAATTCATAAAGGTAAACTCAAAGGGAGAAGAAGGCAAGAAAAAAATAGTTTAAAGTCTATTTTTATTGTTTAGAAAATGTGCAGGAATCTATTTTAAATTTTAGTATGTAAACTCATGAGTGTAAGATATATAATTTAATCTTTTTTTAAATTTATAAGTATAAAATTAATTTTATTTATTGATTGATTGATGTTTTAAATTTATAACAGAGGGATGCATTACAACTCTTATTAATATATAGAGAGCACAATTTTTCATATCTCTGGTTGTATACATAGTATATTCACTCCAATTCATGTCTTCATACATGTACTTTGGATAATAATGATCATCACATTCCACCATCATTAATTACCCTATGCCCCCTCCCTTCCCCTCCCACACCTTTATGTCTTGAATTTTCTGTCACTGTCAAAGAGATCATCACTTACCCAAGAGTAAAAGCTTGGATGGGGGCTGAGGTTGTGGCTCAGTGGTAGAGTGCTTGCCCTGCACATGTGAAGCACAGGGTTCGATCCTCAGCACCACATAAAAATAAATAAATAAGTAAAACAAAGGTATTGTGTCCATATTCAACTAAAAGAATTTTAAAATTAAAAAAGAAAATATGCAGGAATCAAAGATGGGGAATACATTTTATTTTATTCTTTTAAAACATGTACCATTTCTGTAATGGACAACAAATGAACATAAGAGTAACTCCTCCTGGTCAAGGTAGCCCTTCTTGGAGGAGAGGAATTCTTAATTCTGATTTACACCACGGAAATCCCATTGACAGTCTGCTGCGGTGACTAGACATGATTCTAGACAATGAGGATGTCCAGAAATTAAAACTTGAGTTTAATTTAAAAAGTCTACAAAGAGCTGACCAGAAGAAGCTCCAAAAGATATTGTCAGGGGGAAGGGAACACATGTTTGAATTCCTGATCAAGCAATGTGTGGTCACTGCTTTCCTCTCAGTGGACTCCCTCCAAGGCCCCTCAAATTGCAACACATAGAAAATAGCCCACACTTCCTGCACACAGACTTGGTCTTATCCTGGCTTTCCTGGTTAATTCAGAAAGAGAAGGAAGAGGGTGGTGTTCTAACAAAGTAAATGATAGGGCTGTGGAAATTGGGGTTAAACCACAGTGAAAAACAGCTGTTTTCTTTCAAGCTTCCCTGGAAAGCAAGAGAAGAAATGTGGTCTGAATCCTTTTGTAAGGACACAATCTGCTGATTCTTTGTGCTAACTGCTTTACTGTGAGATGAAGAGGCTTTTAACCCAGGGAAATGTGAATTTCCTTTGTTTCCTTTTGATTCTTTCTGACCAGAAAAGTATATTTTATCCAAAATGCTTGAGACCAGAAGAGTTTTGGATTTCAGATTTCTTTCTTTTTTTAATTTATTTTAGGAATATTGACCTATACATAAAGAGAGAGCATGGGATAAAATCCAAGACTAGACACAAGACTCATTTATGTTTCGTACACACCAAACACCTCATGCACATTGACTGGTGGTAATTTGACGTACTTGTGTTTTAACTACGACCTGTCACTTGAGGTCTCAGATGTGAAATTTTCTACTTGTGGCATCATGAAGACACTCCAGTGGTTTGGATTTGAGAGCATTTCAGATTTTCAGACTAGAGATGCTCAACTTGTATGCAATCTCCGAGGTGGTTCAAGACCAAGGCTGCTGATGAGGCTCTGACATTGCACCCAGCTCATGAGGAATCCCAGTCCAGGGTAGAGTTCAATGCCATCAGTACCAGCCGGTTCAAGTCATGGGGCTTCTGGACTTCCAGCCAAACCAGAGCCATTGCCCAGGGTCTACTTCAGTTCTTTATGTGTACAGGTTGTCCAACTCCACTTGACCTCCTATCTTGCTGGGCCTCACAGCGGGGGTAGTCTCGCCCATCACCCTCCCGACTTCTTTGTAGATTTTCCTCATGGAGCTCTTTAACTGCAAATCTGTTTACCTCCCTCTTCACAGGTCCTGTACTGTCCTGATAAAGATAATATGAGGAAAAAAGGCTGGGGCAATTATCCTTGTGATGTATGATGAACCTTGTCCCCTCCAGTGGCTTCTGATAGGTCCTAACAATTCCCAAATGTAGTTTTCTAGGATTGTGTGGGTGAATATCCTCCCTGAGATGCCTACACTAGCATGCAACCTCCAATCCTTCTTCCCATGTCTCCTAACACATAGGATGGAACTCCAGATAGCATTTAAAATAACAATCTCATGGTTCATCAGAGAAATTGGAAAAAAACTAGCCCCACTTGTTACAGATTTAGTTACAATCATGAAGTCTTCACTATAGGCACTGGGGAAGGTAATTATAAGCATGAAGAATGGTCTCATGTTCCTTATCCATCTAGTTCTAGAGATCTAGTAGAAATAGCCCTTGATAAAGAAAAAAATATGCTGTTTATAAATATATAAATTAAAATGTAAAAGAAATGTATCTAAGTATCAGAGCAAAGAAGTCATCAAAAGCTAAATTCCTCATAACTAGAATTAAACAATAAAGTTAATAATTTTTATTTTATTGCCAGGCAAAGAAGTGCATGTGTGTAATCTCAGATAAAGTCAGGAGATAGGATGTCACAAGTTTGTGGCCAGTCTCAGCAATTTGGAGAGATGGTGTCTCAAAAAAAAATGGAGTTATTTAGCATTTGAGTAGAAAACTGCGATGGTGTCCAATGATTGCTATGGATTTCTCAGTGGGGCATGAGTGGCTAAGTTGTTTGGGCAAAACTTGCAATTCTTACCACCCAGGTTGAGGTGGTAAGAATGAAAAAAAAGTAGAAGAAGGTGGCTGAGATATGTAAGTGGGTCTGTATTAAAGGCAAAACAAACCATCCCATAACAGAATGGTTGAAAACAATAATAAGGACCATTTGTGTATGATTTTGGAATTTGGACAATGGTCCATCTCCACTTGACCAGGTGTATGTTAGGATGGTCATAGGCCTCTATTGAACTGGGAATTCGGGTGTGATTGGACCATCCAAGATATGTTCTCCCCCGTTTTGGAGCCTGAACAGGCTGACTGGATTGTCTGGGGACCAGGTGACCCTCTCCCTCCAGACTACTTAAGCAGACTAGTTAAATGACAGCTCAGCATTCAAGAGAGTGGAAAGATTCTTCAGAGACAGAGATTTCTATTCCATTCTATTGATCAAAACAAGGTAAAAAGGAAGATTCAAGGAGAAGGCCAGAGATTCTAGTCTTACCAGGTGGAGTAATATTGGATACAAGGTTAGGATGAATTGCTGGAAACCATATTTGTGACAACGTATCAGGTGTGTTTATCAATTATGGACAGACTTCTTGATCACTCTCTCACCAGTCTCAGTTGAGCCCTCTTATCAACCAGGCCTCAACCTGGGTGGTAAGAATTGCAAGGTTTTGCCCAAACAACTTAGCCACCCATGCCCCACTAAGAGACATGAACAAACACCAGCTCAAAACTTTGTCCCCAAGAGAATGACTCCAACTCCTTAAATGCCTGCCAGAAATACATCGCCTAAAGATTTTTACTGTTTGTTTCAGCTTACATCTAATCCTTAGCTTCCCCTTCCTTATAGCCTTTGCTTTAGAAAACTTGCGGTTGTAAATTCTTTCTCTGTTCCTTGGAGATGTTATCTTCTACAGTGCAGAAATGTCTTTCTCAAGGGAACCATTCTTTTAAAATGTAATCATCAAGAAGGAGGTCCGCTGTCTCCCTGTCTCTATGTGTGGTTAGGAGCCCAGCTGTGATAAGCACCAGTGAGCAGGTCCAGTGGCCTCTCTCATTGACCAACTAACTCCTCTATTCACTATTGGTAACTTTTCACATCTAGGGCTCTGCCAATTACCTGCATGCTTCTCTTCCCTATTCCCTCATTCTTCCTTAAAAGTGTCTGATCATTTTTGCACAGGGTTGAGTTTGGTCTCTTTCTCTACTTCTGAAGAATATCCTAAATCAAATAGGCTTCTTGGTTATCAACAAGGGTTCCATGACTCATTTTTTCTTTGGCACCACACATCTGGTGAAAAATGATTTTTTTTTTTAAACTGAGGTATTTCCATTGAGGATGGACAGAGGTAAGTAAAGCTGAAATCCACTCAGAAGCTAGACCAAATATTCTTGGAGGTGAAGAGAAATAGAATCAGCACTCAAAGATGAGGTTGAAGCTTCAGGTGTGGCAGGTTGGGGCAACTACAGGGATGATGGTACTCTTTACTGAGTTTGGCCACACAATGAGCAGGTTTGGGGTTCATTCATATATGCTGATTTGGGTAAGTCTTCCAAATGGAAAAAAAATTATAGGACATTGAAAATACAGATTTAAAGCTCCAAAAGAGATGAGATGTAGGGGGACATTTTTTTTCTTATTTATTAATTTATTTTTTTCAGTATAAGGTCTTAACTTTGGGGGACACTCTACCATTGAGCTATATCTCCAGCCCTTTTATTTTGGAACGAGGTGCATCAAATTTGTCTGAGCTGGCCTTAAACTTGTGATCCTTCTGCCTCAGCCTGCTGAGTAGCTGGGATCACAGGCATGTGCCTCCATGCCCTGCTAACAGTGCATCTTAAAACCCTAAAAATTTCAGAGGCTAACTAAAGTAATGAGAATAGTTAAGGAAAATGAGAGAGTGTTTGGAAGTACAAGGAAAGAAATCATCAGATGTGTAAGAATGAATAAATACAATATTGACCATAAAGAGACCTGAGAAGCAGCAGCCAGCCACTGCAGAGAGCCTAAGATGCATACACCGGTAATCCCAGCAACTCAGGAGGCTAAGGCAGGAGATTCAAGTTAAATGTCAGTCTCAGCAACTTAGGGAGACCTAGGTCAAAATTTAAAAAAAAAGTAAAAAGGGCCTGGGGACACAGCTCAGTGATAAAGCATTCTAGGTTCAATTCCCAATACCAATAAATTTCTAAAAAAATAATCAAGTGTCAAAGATTTTTGAAACTTAAGGGAAATGGAAAACGACTTATAGATTATTTGGCTGGAATTCATTTTTGCTGTTTTCCTTTCAGGCACAAAGCTAGGAAAATTCTGGTTTGGAGGCCACATTTGATCCTCAACTCAAATTTATCTGTCCTTGGAGAAAGGATCAAAACCTGAAGTACTGAGACATTATCAGAAATGGGAAATCATCACGTCACGCTGGAAGGCGGATCTGGCCACAGTGTCTGAACTTCATGTGAGATGGAGATGTTTTGTGTGAAACCATCTCCCATCCCCTCACTTCCCTTCTAATTGATTGCAATAACCGTAGATCCAATGCACATTGTTTAGTTCTGGGCACTAGAATTACAGTCATGCATTGTTTAACAACAGGACTATGTTGTGGAAAATACATTCTTAGTTGGCTTTGCTGTGTGAACATCATAGCAGGTATTTCCAAAGATTTAGGTGGTTCCTCCCACCCATTCACTTAGCCTGAGTATGTAGCATGCTCCTAGGACCATCACGAACAAAACCACATGAGATGAAATCAAGCTGAAGAAAAAGTGCTACAAACAGGAAACTCATAAATAGGAAATTATGTGAAGCTGCCCCTGGCACCACATAACATTCTGCTCTACAGTGGAAAAGAGTTCTTTTTGTATAAGTTGTAGTGTATTCTAAAGTAACAATTAAAAGGGAAATCTAGTAAATCCATAAACCAGTAGCATTTTTGCATATTATCATTATTAAGTGTTATGTACCATGCATGCACAATTGTATGTGTTATACTTTTATACTATTTACATAATACGTTTGTTTACACCAGCATCTCTATAGTAAAGGGAACAATGTGATGCTCTATGATATTGTGATGGCTACACTGAGGGACAAGAATTAGCTCCATTGGGATCTTATAGGATCACCATCATATACTTGTTCTGTTGTTAACTGAAATATCATCATGTGATGCCTGACTGATACACCCTTTTAAAGGTAAGTTTAAAGGTGGCCTTTGTTGTAAATTCTTCTTCAGTGTCCCTCCATGATCTTTTTCTACAGCATATACTTTCCTGTAGCTCATGATTTATGAATGAAATATCTCATCTCTCTATCAGCCAGTTAGATTCAGAGGAAGCTTAGAACTGATTCAATTTTTAAAGAAAAAAGGTGGCATGAGCCAGATGTCTCCAGAATACTTCCTTTGTTTTTATTTTTTTAAATTTTTCTGTTTTATTTCATGCAGCCTTTTTGAGAATACACAGGGCACAAACATAATTTCAGATGATGTTAGAAGATAGATGGATTTGTTCTTCTTTATTCACTACTACATTTATTTCCATTCATCTAAATTGTAGATAAATGTAACTTCATTCACGAATTATAGAAAATGGGGGGAGGCAAAGATTGTGACTGTTAAGTGAGAGTTTCTTTGAACACTCACCATGATTCTGTGATCTTGAGCTTCAATGGATAAATCAGTATTATGTTCTGTCATCCTTAAAAAATGCTACCTTTTATTTGGGCCACTTGGAGGTACCACCAGCTCTATGGATAGGCGAATTTGTTTTTTTGCCCAGAAAGTAGCAAATCATACTATTCTTAGAATAAAGTTTGCAAAATAGTTTTAATTCTAAATTCATTCTTTTCTGGCTTAGTGTTATACTGGAGTTGTGAGCAGAAAGAGAATATTTTGGAAAAACTAATATTTCTTCAGTGATGGTTATGCATCAGACACTGTTACAAGTTGCCTACATGTCTTAATTCACTTAATCCCCCAACAACACTTTGAGATGGGCACATATTAGTGTCTCTTTTTTTCACGTAAAGGAACAGAGATTCTAAGGAGGTTACAATTTTCCACTATGGAGTCAATTTGTGCAGCTAACTGTGCTGCCTAAACAGGCCTCCATATTCATGAGCTCTGGATGCAAGGATTCAACCAACAGCAAATAGATAATTTAAAAAAAAATTGCCGCAGTCTGTCTGGGCACAAAATCACGAGCCACTCACAGCCTTGTAGATTCAAACAGCAATTCTTTATTCCCGAGCTCTCACCAGCACTCTACACGCACGTTCTGGGGAAAATCCACCCTCTACCGGGCTCTGCGTACCAAATACGCACTGAATCCCGAGAGAACTCAACGGGAGCTCAAGGAGTGGGTGCCTGAGGCAGCAGGCTATGCCCTATTTCCAGCAGGATCCACCTTAAACCTGGAACCGCCCTATTTCCAGCAGGATCCACCCTAAACCCAGATCTACTCTAAACCCGGATCCGCCCTAATCCCTGAGCAAGGTCACCTTTCAAATCAAAACTCTCAAACATTCATGCAATGTCACTGCAAATCACCTGGGTCCAAGGCAAGCCCATTTCCACAATGGAGAGTCCTCCCTCTAAGCAACATTGGGTAGGCTGACAAGGAAATTGTCATGCGTCATTCCTACTTGGCTATGGCTCTCAGCAAAAAATACCACATTTTAACTGAATAAATATAAATATTTTTCTTATTATTCCCCAAACAATACATTAAAACAATTATGTGCATAATGTTTGCATTACATACGGTATTATAAGTTATCTAGTGATGAATTAAATTATATAGGAGGATGGGATAGGCCATAAGCCAATACCATACCAATTTTTATAAAGGATTTGAGCATCCAAAGATTTTAGTACCCGCAGGGAATCCTGAAACCAATCCCCTGCAGATATGGAAGCATATCTGCAGTGATTGACACATGATGATGATACATATATGGGATTTTGCTTGTCAGCTTTGCATTGCTGTGTCCAAAGTTCCTAACAAGAACAACTTAGAAGAAGTAAATTATATTTGGGCTCACATCTTTAGAGGTTTCATTGCTCTGGGTCCAAGGTAAGGCAGAACATCATGGTGGAAGGGCATGATGAAGGAGCACTGCTTGATTCTTGGCAGTCAGGAAGCAGAGAGAGGGTGAGAATGAGGCCACAAAGAAGATTTAGTCCTCCAGGGTGTGCACCCAGTGATCTATCTCCCCTTGCCATGCCCCATCTGCCTGCAGTTACCACCCAATCCATGTATTCAAGCTAGGTTCCAGCTCTCACAATCCAATCACTTCACTGCATTAACATAGTAGATTTGGGGAACACCTCACGTCCACACCACAACAGGGGCCACAGTGTGATGAGTTCATACATGCATATAACATGGAATGATCAAATAAGGGAAATTAGCATTTCCATCTCCTTAAACATTTATCATTTCTTTGTGTTGCAAAACTTTAAACCCCTCTCTCCTAGTTCTTGAAATTTATAATAAATTGATATAAACTCTAGTCACCCTACTATGCTTCAGAGCCCTACGACCTATTCTATTTTTATATATGCCACTAAGAAATTACTCTAGAATTCATCATCCATTGAAACATGCATATCAATTTCATGGATACTAAAATGTGAAAAAACACACCTAGAATAAAGAAATGAAGTACAAGTGGTTTGTGTAGCTGGTGACATTAGTGAAATGGATAATGTAGAAGGAACCTAGTGGGAAATCTTGCTCATTGGCAGTAGTAAAGAAATAAGAAGAGATATAAACTCTTTCTGAGCTCAAATCAACAGGACTTAGTGACACCTGGTACTCTGGATATCCAAATAGTTACTATGTATAGAAATACTTAGTTTTTCATTTATGCTAGTTGAAGAGATGATAGGGAGAAAGTCGATTTAAAGGAAAATATGTTAAATTTTGTAAAGATGAC